>NC_141040.1:44846666-45157500 GCF_052040795.2 Danio rerio
AAATATAGGATGCTTTACAGTAATATATTTCTGCATATACACTAAATTAGCATAAAATCAAAACTGGAACTAATAAAAATAAATAAATAAATAAAAAATGTTGACTACCGTTCAAAAATTAGTAGACCCAAATGAATATGTTGGGGGGAAATATTAAATACAATTCTAACAATCCAGAAAAGCCAACAGAAACATATAACACATCAAATTTCAATTATAAATTATTTATTTATTATTAATTCAAATATCCATTTATTTATTTATTTATTTATTTATTTAATATTGCAATAACTTGAATAAATTTAAACGTATTATCTTTCTATTCATAAAGATGTTAGATGACCACATTCTTATTTTAATGAATAATACTGTTTATACAATTATTCCTTGTATTCACTAATAAATGGATACAAATATTCATTTTCAAAAGAGGGTAAGCTCATTCATGCTGAGCACTGTACATACAATTACCCCAGACATTTATTTTTCAACACAAACATACTCAAACATACAGAAGAAGTAGTTTCATTGCTGCAAAGTCCTGAATCCTGGCACGTGATGAGACGCTCAGCTCTACATTCAGGCCTGTGTTTGATCGCTCACCCATCTGACGTCTGCCAGCTCTGTAAACATTTACTCATGCTATTAACACAGACCACCGAATTCAGCACTGTCTGACCACATATTACATCGCAGCTATAGTTAGAATATAATGTCTGACTTGTACGGCTGCTGGGAAGCATTGTTAACATACACAACCAATTCATGCCTCGCTGTAAACAACACAGAAACAAATATACAGCGGGGGACGGGACATATTAAGGGCCTTTGATATGCGAAGCCGGGCTCCATGTCAAGTAAAACCTCCGTTTACAGATCCAAGAACTGAAAACACATTGGCCGATGTCCTGTTTCTCATGTGTCGAGAACAAAATGAGCTGCGAGATATGGTTAGGATGTGGAATATGCTACGATAATTGCAGCCGAATGACGGCATGGTTCAGTCACTTCATGGTTTGCTTCTATGCCTATTTTTAGATTTGATGATGACTCAGAGAGACTGGTTGATCTGTTAACGCGCTTAAAAAAAAAGACTTTTTGCTGCTTGTTTAAACAACTTATTTAAAATGAGCTGATTCTTGATTTTTTTGGGGGGGGGGGGGGGGCAACTTTATTGTTTTATTTTCAATCCACTTAAATTTGTAAAATTACAATAGTTAAGTTAACGGAATTAAGTAAGTTGGTGAGTGCAGCTTTGTTTAGGCGGGGGTGTCGGATGGTAAAAAAGGGAAGGGTTTGCATAAATAGGGGAGTTTCAGTATGAGCACACCCTGAATTTCCAACACAATCTCACGGCAATTCGTAACTTTTTCATTTAGTGGCTAATTCGTATGAATTCGACGATCTAATTCATTCGTCAATTTAGTATGATTTGCTTATCCCCCAATGACGGTTGGGGTTAGGGGTGGGGTCAGGTGCCACGCCTCCTTTTTAAAATCGTACCATTTCGTACGACTGAACTTGTACGAATTCGTATGAATTAACAACTAAACTGGCAAAACGTAAAATACTTACGTTTTCTCGTGAGATCAGGCTGGAATTTCACAGCTTCAACACAACCACAGACACAGGGACAGTGCTTGACAGACAGTGACTACGTTTACATGGACATCAGTAATCAAATTATTTGCCTTAATGTTAATAAGACAATAATATAATTAAGGTGTTTACATGAGTTGCTTTTTGAATGTTCCTTTCATGATCCCGTTTTTTATGTTATAGCACATTTCGTTTAACGTCATTGTGTCACCATACTATCCACATTTCCTCCGGAGTTTCATGTAATTTCGGATGTTTCATTCTTAATTAGTCGACTTTAACTGCAGTTTGCCAGTTTTACTTTCATTCAGGAACTTTATGCATGCCCCCGTGACAAACAAGATATTGGGTGCAAAGAACTGCTGGAGGAGTGTAGTTTTAATGGAATTTTTGATACTGCAGGTTGTATGGGAGAAAAAAACCTCCGCATTTCTCGGTAACTTAGATACAGAGACTCTGCATGTGCAAAGAATAGCATCAAACAGCCATGTGTGTATAGACTATCCTGTCACAAAATGCAGCGAAAATCCTACACGAGGGTAATAGTTTGGTTAAGGTGTTTACATGTTTACATTCGGAAAGCAGCATTTACAGCGGACCTTTAGTCCATAATAGTGTAGTGATAATGTACTATAACTATTAACGTGACATAAACTTAGTAACTAAATCATTTGACTAAGGTATGTCTTTAAAAATTGTACTGCTGACTATACTAACTTTGCCTTCCAAATAAACATGAACAAAGAACACTGATCGCTCACTTACAAAATCTGTAGAAACAGGACAATCATTACAAACTGGAACTGGAAAGAGGGCCACGGAAGACAAAGAAATGTTAAACCATTTGCTCCATTTTAAATAGTGACATTACTTCTTATATTTATTTTTCTTATGTGTGATATATGAAAACACAATCACACTGTATGTTATATGTAGGGCCAGAGAGAATCTGCTGACATTTTTTTTGTTATTTCTGCGCTTAATTTTGAAAATAAATAAATAATAATAATTATACAGCGTGTTGTTAATTGTAGAGCTTATTAAAAAATAAATAAATAAAAAAACAAGTCTCAGCCATGTCAGGAAAGTAACTCAAAAGTAACATAATGCATTGCTTACTATAAAAAGAAACTAAGTAAGCCAACTAGCTACTTTTCCGGAGAGTAACTCAATATTGCAACTTTAAATAATAACTTTCCTAACACTGGGTGAGCGTAAGAGATTCTTAAATTGTTTAATAATGAATGCAAGTGTGTGTATGGATGTGTGTGTGGTGTTGTGTTTATGTGTGTAATGCTATTACGTGTTTATTGTCCTGTAAACGTTTTGTGGACCACTGTATCATTCCAAACATTCCATTCCATGTTTTTGAAGGAAGGTTTTGTATATAATGAACCAATGCTTTTATAGTGCATGGACAGAAAGGTAGAGATTTCTTGATGTAGTCAAGGAGGAAAACATTAAACATCCAAAATTAAGATGAAATTATGAAGTGTATTGAGAAATCAGATTTTTTTTATAGGTTACTAAATGTACGGTGGCACGGCGGCTCAGTGGTTAGTACTGTCGTCTTACAGCAAGAAGGTGGCTGGTTCGTGTCCCAGCCGGGTCAGTTAGCATGTCAGTGTGGAGTTTATATGTTCTCCCCTTGTTCATGTGGGTTTCCTCCGGGTGCTCCGGTTTCCCTCACAGTCGCTATAAGCGATATAGGTGAATTGAATAAACTAAGTTGTCCGTAGTGTATGTATGTGTGTGAATGCCAGAGTGTATGGGTGTTTTCCAGCGCTGTGTTGCAGCTGGAAGGGCATCCGCTATGTAAAACATATACTGGATAACATTCTGCTGTGACGACCCCTGATAAATTAAGGGACTAAGCCAAAGGAAAATTAATGAATGAAAAAAATCTGCTTAAAAATGGTGACACATAGTATAATGAACACCTTTCCATCAACCCAACAGCAAGCCCTGATGGTTGGCATGATTACAGCTATAAAGATGCTTTTACTTAATTGGAAATCTCCAAAGGCTCCCTGTTTTAAGAGATGGTTGAATGAGCTGCTTTATGTCATTCAAAAGGAACGACTATGTGTTAACTTCACAGAAAAAAAGCTAAAACCACATGGGGAACTATTTTAAGACTCTTGGGAATCTGGCATTTTATATTATATTATTATATATTATATTATATTTTTTCTTCTTTTTATTGGTATTTCACTGTGTTTGTTAAATATCCTTTAAAAAAGTCAAATAAAACAAAATATTACAAAAAATGCTAACATGCATACAGATGTCAGTATCCGATATTTTCTCTTTAAAGTGAGCCTACAGCTCTGGATTGTCTTAAAAGGTAAGGTAACAACATGAGGACTGCATCATTATTTGATAAACTGATTCCTATATTTGGACGCAACCTTTTTTTTTTTTTACTTAAAAGCCCATCAAAAGGTTTTTCTGCTTTTTTGATGAGCAACAAAAGCCAGCTGTGAAACACACCTGCAATCAGACGCAATCTTTTTGTCATGGGAATGAAGCAATAAAACTCAGTATGTTTTAATCGATAAACTGACTGGGTTTTTACATGTGCTGAAGAAACTGTGAGTTCTAGTGCTCGACTAACAACTGGTGATTGCCAGGCTCTTTCCCTGGGGGTTTCAAATGTGTTCTGGGTGTTAATATTTTGCCATGTGGTTGCTAAGTTGTTCTGGGTGGTTGCCAAGCTGTTTCTCTTGGGTTACTAATAATTGTTCTGATATGTCAAAGTGTTACAATGGGGTTGCTAGGTGTTTTGTATGGTGATTTGGTTGGCTGTCAGGCTGTTTCTATGGGGTTACTGATATGTTCTGAAACGTTAATATGTTGCCATGGGGTTGCTAGATGTGTTCATGATGTTCAGGGTGGTTGCCAAGCTGTTTCCATGGGGTTTCTATAGTGTTCTGAGATGTCAGTGTTGCTATGTGGTTTATATGGCGTTTTTGGTGGTTGCTATGGAGTTTTTTTTAATGGTGTTCTGGCCAGATACCGGGCTTTATACTGTATGGTGTTTTTATTGCGTTCTGGCATGCTACTGTAGTTTGCTGCTCTGTGGTTGGTACTGTAGTTGGTTTCTGTGGTTTTCTGGGTGATTGCCAGGCTGTTTCTATGGGTTTACTGATACAATTGTAACCAATTACATAAAAGGCACATAACTATTTTAAAAAAGTCAGATGTTAAAGTGACTAAACTATTTCTCTTTTAGGAAGTTAGGATTATCAAAGTTTTTCTGTTAGACTTAATAGTAGAATAATGAGCGAGATATTGTTTGAGAAATTGTTATAACTTTTCTTGAAAGTCAAGTTTACATACAGTAAGATTATTATGTCTCTGATAAAGCTCAGATGATGGTGTCAAGGTTTTGAAAGTTTCTGATTGGCTAATTGAGAAAATTTGAGTTAATTAATCTCAAAAACATAGCAAGAATCAGATGCTTTGTTTCTAGTGAAGATTTAGAAAAACTTGTTCATGCTTTTATCAGCAGCAGGGTGGATTACTGTAATGGACTCCTCACTGGTCTTCCTAAAAAGACAGTCAAACAGTTGCAGCTCATCCAGAACGCTGCAGCCAGAATTCTAACCAGAACCAGAAAATCAGAGCACATCACACCTGTCCTCAGGTCTCTACACTGGCTCCCAGTTACATTCAGAATAGATTTTAAAGTATTATTACTGGTCTATAAATCACTAAATGGCCTAGGACCTAAATACATTACAGATATGCTCACTGAATACAAACCTAACAGATCACTCAGATCTTTAGGATCAAATAAACTAGAAGTTCCAAGAGCTCAGTCAAAGCAGGGTGAATCGGCTTTTAGCCACTATGCCCCTCGCTGCTGGAATCAGCTTCCAGAAATGATCAGATGTGCTCCAACACTAGGCACATTCAAATCAAGACTGAAAACACATCTGTTTAGCTGTGCCTTTACTGAATGAGCACTGTGCTGCGTCCGACAGATTGCACTATCATGTTTTTCTCTTCTTCTTCATTCTTTTATATCACATTTTACCTATTTTTATGTTTTGTTTTGTTTTTACGCATTTTTATTATTTGTTTTTATTTTTATTTTACTTGTTTCTTTTATTCTTGTTTATGTAAAGCACTTTGAATTGCCATTGTGTATGAAATGTGCTATAAATAAACTTGCCTTGCCTTGCCTTAATTCGAGGCACAACTGTAGAATAGTATTTAAGAAAAACCTTAACCACACTGCTTTCTTGTGTGACAACATGGGAAAATTAACAAGCCAGAATCAACAAAAAAAGCCAGATTACAATTTGCTAAATTACACTGGGAAAAAGAATCATTTTTGGAGACATGTCCTGTGGTCTGATGGAACTAAGATAGAACTGTTTGGCCATAATGGCCTGTGTTACATTTGCAGGACAAAGGAGAAAGCTTACAAGCCTAGGAACACCATCCCAACTGTGAAGTATGAGGGCGACAGCATCATGTTGTGGGGCTGTTTTGATGCAGAAGGGACGGGTCCACTTCACAGCATAGCTTGCATCATGAAGAAAGAACAATATGTATAAATAATGAAGCAACGTCTAAAGACATCTGCCAGGAAATTAAAACTTGGCCACAAATGGGTCTTCCAAACAGACCATGACCCTAGGTATACTGCCAAGTTAGTTAAAATGTGCAACAGACTGAGTGAATGTTTTGGAGTGGCCATCACAAAGCCCTGACGTTAATCCTATAGAAAATTTGTGGGCAGAGTTGAAAAAGTTTGTGCGACCAAGCAGCCTACAAATATTTGTTGTTGTGTGGTTTCTATGGGGTATTTGGTGGTTGCTGTGTTTTTATTGCAATCTGGGTTGTTACCAGGCTGTTTTCATTGTGTTCTGAATCTGCAAAATGTTGCTCTCTGGTTGCTAGGTCGTTTCTATGGTTTTCTGGGTGGTTAACAGGCTGTTTCTATGGGTTTACTGGTATGCTCTGAAATATTAATATGTCGCCATGTGGTTGCTAGGTGTTTTTATGATGCTCTGGGTGATTGCCAAGCTGTTTATATGGTGTTTACTGTGTTCTGAGATGTCAAAGGGTTGCTGTGTTGTTTCTATGGCATTCTGGGTAATTTCCACGATGTTTCTATGCTGTTTTATTGTGTTCTGTAAAATGTGGCTATATGGTTGCTAGGTGGTTTCTATAGTGTTCAGAGTCCGTTTGGGGTTTTTAATGTGTTCTGGGATGTAAAAGTGTTGCTGTGTGGTATCTATGATATTTGGCATTGTTGCCATGCTGTTTGTATATCCAGCTAATGATATGCCAAAACAGTCTGAATTTGAATTGTGTTAATTTGAATAGCAATTTAATAAATCTGAATTTTTATATGCTCTTAAAATAGTTTTGAATTTGAATTCCTTAATTTGAATTTCTTAAGCTGAATATTGAACATCTGAAATTTTGAACAAATTAATTGTTCAGACTTGAATTTTTTATTGACGCATTTTCAGACTTCAGGTTTTTTGTGTTCTGAATAAATAAACTGCAGATAATGGGTTTGTAAAAATTATGCTTTAATTGTATTTTACAGGTGTGAGTTTACTAGTGTATTTGAGGCTCAGGAGGACACAATTCTTCTGCAAACATACTATCGGGGTTCAGCTATTTTCAGTAGTCCGTGTAATAAATATGTACATGCTTCAGTGAACCAAATTAATATATTTAATTCAATTACATCTCATTGGTTAATCAATTTTATTTACATTTTTTGTGTTTTGAGCGATCAAGGGCTGATTCTGACCTATACTGTAACATCTGATGGGTTATTTCAGGAGAGACAGGGTTTTACGCCTTTACCAAAGTCACATTTAAGGACTTTTCACTTTTACATGTAACAACTGTGATAAAGTAAATATTTGGATGCACACACTTCTTCATCACATTATGTAAGATTCTATTTGTTATACTATTCTATAGTACAGCATAGCACATGTTATAGTATTTTAGGGAAAAATTGAATAAGTTTGCCTAAAGCCTGTTATCAACACTGAAATGCCTCTTTTAAAAGTCATCTATTGTTTTGGCTAGGGATGCACGATATATCGGCAGCCATATCGTTATCGGCCGATGAATGCTATTTTTAAGATTATCGTTATCGATCCGATGTCTAAATTAGGCCGATATCTTTAAGCCAATAAATTACGTAATTGTACAGCCTGCATGGGTGGGTGGAACTTGTTCAGACTTGTCCAGTGCACTATAATGGATCTCTCCTCACATTGTTTATTCCTTCAAAGTCCGTCCTTTCTTCATGTGGTATTGCTGTGTGTAAATAACTCAGTAAGTAACCATGTTCCATATCATTGTAGATATGTTTGATTGAGTGCAACTGTGTATTTTGCTTTAAATCGCCTGTTTGTCATAAAGTCATATGTGCTCAATGCTCAGGTGCTGTATCAAAATCTGACTCCGAGAGCAAATCTGCGCCCGCAGTTGAGTCGAACTCACAGCGGTTTATCATAGACTTTTAATCAATCATTGTTCCCGCAATTGACAGCAAGAACGAACAGAGAATCGTTGTTTGATTGAAAAGCAGCAGTTACATGTGTTCAAAAGAATCTAAAACACCAAATAGGATGAATCTATACCGCATTTTCTAAAGTAAAACTTACTATCTGTATTTAGCTGTTACAGTGTTTAGCTTGTTTATCTTTGTTTAGCTTGTACGGTGGCTCTGAACTGCCAAAACCCCTCTAAAAAAAGGCTTTTTCAGACATGACATATTTGTACATATGTTAACACTGTAACATGTTTTTTGAAGAACATTTGAGCTGGTTTCAGTGCTTAGCTCGTTCATTTTTATTGTATTTAAAAAAAATATTTAACTTGCTTGTTGAATTAAATCCGCAAATAATCCATATTATTAGCTCCATATTTGTATGGGGTAGCTAATGTGTAACATGCTAATTTTGATATGTTGAAATGCCATCACTAGGTGGTTTCAGTGGAGTTCTGGGTGGTTGCCAGGTTGTTTCTATGGGGTTTTTAAGATGATCTGGGGTGCTAATATGTTGCTATATGGTTTTCTGTGTAGTTGCCAAGCTGTTTTTTGTAGGGTTACTAATGTGTTCTAACATATTAATGGGTTGCTATTTGGTTGCTAGGTAACATGGATTTAATTTGCTTGCTATGGTGATTATATATGGTGTTTTTGGTGTTCTGGTATTTGCTAAATTATCCAGCCTAATATTTGTGATTCTTGCCTTAACAAGCAGCACTAATTAGCAAAAGTCCACCTCCTGTTTGTACAATACTGTCAAATGCATTTAGTGGGAGAGGAAAAGAAACAATAAGTGTCTGCTACTCATTACTGCTCTGTTGCTTCAGAGGAGGAGTTTTCATTTGTGAGTTCAGAGAAATTAGTTAATTTGTGAGCAATGCATCATGGGTAAGTGCCTCAGTGGGTGGTGAAGGGAATCCTCTTCTGCAGCGCTAAACACAGCAGCATGTGTCAGTTCCCTAGTTGTATTTTTTTTCTGCAGGTAGCTTCACTCTCAGCATGGTTTGGAGGCTGTCCTGAATCTC
The DNA here is from genome assembly GCF_052040795.2 of Danio rerio. Lineage (NCBI taxonomy): Eukaryota > Metazoa > Chordata > Actinopteri > Cypriniformes > Danionidae > Danio > Danio rerio. Next base: position 44,855,832 of record NC_141040.1, read on the forward strand.
AAATGAGGTGCAAATGCTTCATAACAGTCTCAACTGTGCCGTCTCCTCTTGCTTTGTGAGGCACTTTTCTGCTTTTTTTATTTAAAGGGCAACTATTTTACCCCTTTTTCAAGTTTTAAGATATGTCTTTTGTGTCTCCAGAACATGTCTGTAAAGTTTCAGCTCACCTTTCAGAATGTTGGGATTTTCTGCTCTGAACACATTGTAGCTGTTTTTGGTGTCTGTGCCTTTAATGCCAGTTCTCCCCTCTCACTGTTCTCACCAAGCAGCAACCTCCCGCTCTCCCTCGTGATGCAAATATGAAAGTAACTGAAACAGCAATTCATCTAAATTCCGCTAGTCCTGGCTCCATAACAGATCACATTTCTATTGAGCCCACTGTTAAAATCAACCCAGGCTCATTGTAAAAAACGTAGTCCAGCGGACGTTTCTGGAGACTGCAAAATACGTCCGGGGAGGTACGTATTTGTGCAGGTTTTGTTTTCGCTAATCCGCGAAAGGCCGCTGTGCGCGCTTTTTCATATTTCGAACGTCTCTCGCGAGTGCCGTTTGCGCCCACGCTGTTCTCGCGTCAACCCACCAGTGGGAAAGCCCTCCACACGGAGGTAAGCGGTCAGCCGGCAAGCGCGAAAGTGAACGGCATCACACCGCCCCGTAGCATTCACTTAAAAAAATTAAATGCAGCCATACGTACCTCCCGGGACGTATTCCGCAGTCTCCAGAAATATCTGCTGGACTACGTTTTCAGAATGAGCCTGGGTTGGTTAAAATGGCCAACTCTACAGCGGCAAAAAGGTGTTTAAAGCCTGGTACGAAGAACGATTTTAGTTCATATAGCTAATATTGCTCTTCACAACAACTGTGAAGGGGATGATTATTTTTTATAACTCATCCATTTACTTTATATTAATTTATATTAAGTCTGCATAATTAAGGGCGTGATTAACAGCTGAACTCAGCATATACATCATATTTTTTGTGTTGTTTTATGTGGCTTTACACAGTCAGTTGCCTTTTGGAATTTTTTCTTGCAATTATCAGATGATATGGAATGCTGTGTGCACTTAATTGTGCTCACAAACCATTCACATGGCCTCCATTTCCCAGGTGAGTGAAATTATATACGTATATACACCATCTCTATAAATGTATTTGTTTTATTTAAGATGATTTATCATTTATATTTTTCTTTAGACCTGTAATGCACTCCAGAATCAGACAGATTGATTAGCTGTTGGCTCTAGAACAGTCGTCTGAAATGTTTTCATACAGTCTTATGCCTGGATTTCATAAATAGCCTTGAATTTACCAACACAGACTTGAAATATTTGGAAGTAATTAGCACTTTCCTCCTGTAGAAAAACATCATAAGAACAATGCTTAGTGACTCAATGTATTACAACATTTTTCAAGAGTTCACACTTAGCCAATGATCTATCAAAGCTTGTTTGGCATGCTGTCCCGGGAGAGAGCCCCGAGCTCAAGGGATCCTCGAGCCCGGGGCTCCCCCCCGTTCGCAGAGCTGGAGGTGAGCCTGAGCTCGGTGGATCTCAGAACTCCCCGACTGCGATAGCTAAGGGAACATCTGAGAAGGGGCTAGAGCATGCGTGGTTCTTGAGCGTGATGTATGTCTTTAGATGGTGGGAGGAAACCGGAGAGCCCGGGGAAAACCCACGCGAACACGGGGAGAACATACAAACTCCTCACAGAAACTCCCACCGGCTAGGCGAAACTAGGCCAGTGGTGTTCTTGCTGTGAGGCTCTCAGTGCTAACCACTGGGCCACCGTGCCGCCCAATCAAATGTCAAGGAGGAGAATGGGGAGGAAGGGGGGTTTCTTCCAAACGAAGATAATGTGGACTGGAAACTGCGGTTCTTTATAGTAGCTTAAGGCTCATATGATTGGAAGATAATGATTAGCTAATACAAGACCAGCCGTGATAAATCATAAGCACGTGATCCTCTCGAAATTAGTTTATAAACAAACTTCACTTCAAGAGTTCACACTTAGCCAATGATCTATCAAAGCTTGTTTGGCATGCTGTCCCGGGAGAGAGCCCCGAGCTCAAGGGATCCTCGAGCCCGGGGCTCCCCCCCGTTCGCAGAGCTGGAGGGGAGCCTGAGCTCGGTGGATCTCAGAACTCCCCAAATTGCATTAAATAATCGCTCGGGACAGCAGCCGCATATTTAAGAAAAACCCCCCAAAAAGCAAAAGAAAATTAAATGAATAATGGAGCTATATCGGGCTGCTGGATGTAGAGGTAGGTGAGGTTCTTGTGGGGGTTTGTGTATGTAGACTAAGAAGTGTAAGGGGATCTATGTGAGGGAACTGGACATAATAGCAAGATGGTAAGGGTAAGGTTCCTGCAAGAACTTAGCAGGGAGGGCTCGGGAGGGGTTTAATGTGAATGGGTGCTGAAGAAGGGCTGAGAGGTTGGTAGTCCAGTTATTCTAAATGGGAGGCATAAGCTGTGTTTTGGCAGGGATTGGAAGCAGGGGGCTGGCTTGTCTCTCTTGGAGAGACAGTTTGGGTGGAGGAAAAGGAGTGGTGGGTGCAACCAGGGCTGATACGTAAGGGAGGGGGGACTCTGGAGGAGTTGGAGCATGAAGGGGACCCCTGCGGGGGTCAGGGAGGAAAGAAATGGTTTGGGGTGGGGAGTTTGGGTTGAATGTAAGGGAAACAAATAGGAAGGGGGTAATATGAGTGGTGATTAGCAGGAAGGGGAGAGGGAGTGATCGCTTATGGGAGGAGCGACTAGGGAAGTGGTCGAGGAAATGCTAAAGGGGGGATCTTGAGAGTCATGAACGGGGCTAAGTCGTGTTTGTGGGAAATGGTTGGGTGTGGGTGGGGCTGTAAGGGCCAGAGGGGGGGTAACTCCTGCGGGAGTTGGGGCTCACAGGGACCCCTGCGGGGGTCGGAGTTTGGGGATGGTGTCTGAGTGGGAGCAGAGAGATATTACAAGTAGAATGTAGAAGAGAAAAGGAGAATTAGTAAAAAATGTAGAAGAAAGAAAGGAACTTGAAACCAAAAGGTAAAGTGGGCAATAGTGCTAGAAGAATGAAAGGTTGGGAAGCTGGATGGAGGGAACAAGTATAAGTAATTATACGCATAAATGCATGCGAGAACAAACTTAAGCATGGATTTGGCTTGGATGATTCTTGCGAGAATCGAGGCTCTATTGGACTCTTGCGAGAGTCAGAGCCGGAATGGCTTAGGGGTTGGTTAGAGCCCGTTGGGCTTCTTTGAGGTGGTATTTACTAAGGCGGATGTAGGATTGGAAAGCTTCAGAGGACCAACGACCTAGGGTTTGGATCTGATGCTGGGAGAGCCCATTGAAGGCTGCTGTGGTGGCGGCGCCAATCCTGAATGAGTGGCTGGAAATTGGCTCAGGGGAAAAACCTGAGAGGCGGAGCACTTCTTTAAGGTGTTTTTGGAACCAGAAGCGAGTTACTGGACGGTTAGCGTCATCAGTAAACAGTGGGGCTAGAGGGTCAGCTTCTTGGGTTTTCCTTAGATTTAGAAATGCTAGGAGAGTCTGGAAGGGGTGAGTGGGGGAAGGTATGTTGAAAATGTAAATGAGGTGTCCTTTGTGGAGTTGATCAGTTTTGCTTTGTTTGATAAGGAAAGAAATTGTTTCCTTATCTTGCAAAGTTAGATCAGACACGGTGGGGTGGAGTGATGGATTAAATTTGGATGCAACTGTTAATTCGGAGCATCTGAGAAAGCCGAAGAAGGCTAGGGTAAACATGGCATCTAGAGTGCGGGCTGTGTGGGTGGAAATGTAACCTTTGCGTAGGGTATGAATGCAAGAGCAAAGGATTTTGAGTGTGATGGGTTGTCTGTAATCGGGGGTGGTGGGGTGGGCTTTTTGAATACCTTTAATGAGGAGGGAGGTTTGCGAATTGTTGATGGTATCTGAGAGGGACCCGTAAATTAATTTGTGAAAAAATTGGATCCCACTGAGATAGCTTTTGATTGAACTTGCTTGTATGTGTTTAACCGTGTGCAGGTGGGCTATAAAGGAGGTAATGGAGAGGAGGGAAAAATCGGGGAACTGAAGGTGGTGGAGGGTGTGAAAATGTTTGAATGAGTTCCAAGCTGTGAGATAAGAATGGAGGGTCCTGGGGGCTACCGCTTGTAGGATGAAAGATATGGAGGTTTGGTGTAAACTGTAGAGGGGATGGTTTATGGCAATATCATTTCTGAATAAGGAGGGACAGGTGTTGGTTGAGGGTCCGCCTCCGGGGCCAATAGCCAGAATTTCTGGAAAGAAAAACGAGAGAGAGAGTCAGCAATTTGGTTTTTGCAACCAGGCACATATTCAGCAGTCATGATAAATTGTTTTTGAGCAGATATCCAAGTGAGGCGTCTTAGCAATGGCATAATTGAAGAGGAGTGGGAACGCCCTTTATTGATGCAATGAACGGTAGCTTGGTTATCACAATGGACTAGTATGCTAGATGTGGACCATTCATCTCCCCAAAGGATGGCAGCTGCCACTATTGGGTAGAGTTCAAAGAGAGCTGAAGAGCTTTGATCTTTTGGAATGGAAGTCAATTGGGCTGGCCATGGGGCAGCGAACCAATGCCCATTATAGTAGCCTCCGAATCCAACTGACGGGGCAGCATCTGTGAATAAATTAATGTCAATGGGGGATGCTACTAAGTCGCTGTAGAAGAAGGAACATCCGTTCCATTGCTTAAGGAAGGAGATCCATAAGCTTAGTTCTTCGCGACTGGGTTTAGAGAGAATGATTATTTCCTCTAAACCATGGACTGTGGTGGAGAGTTGGAGGAGGTGAGAAATGAATGGGCGGCCTTGGGGAATTATGCGCATAGCAAAATTGAGATGGCCGAGAATAGATAAGAGTTCACGTTTAGTGCATGATTGTTTTTCTAGGAATATTTGAGATAGAGAAATGATTCGGTCAATTTTCTCTTTAGGGAGGGATGCTTGGAATTTCTGCGAGTCTAAGTTAATGCCCAGAAATTCGATTGAAGTACTGGGACCTGAGGTTTTTTCCTCTGCGAGAGGGATTCCTAGATTAGCGAAAACCTGTTGGGTGATCGCTAGGTGCTTAGCTGGAGGTGAGGAAGGGGGGGAGATTATGAGAAAATCGTCTAGGAGGTGGATGAGGTGAGGGATTTTGTAGTTATTGGACAAAATCCAGCATAGGGCTTCTGACATCATGTCGAAAATTTTTGGACTACTTTTGCATCCGAAAGTTAGTCGAACTGCAAAATAAAATTGGGAACGCCAATGTATGCCAAAAAGATGCCAAAAATCTGGGTGAATTGGCATGATTTTAAAGGCAGATGAAATGTCTACTTTGGCTAGCCAGGCGTTGCGACCGGCTGTTTTGATGAGGGTGATTGCTTGCTCAATGTCATGATAGTTGAGCGAATATTCGTCTAAAGGGAAGGTGCTGTTAATGCTAGGAAAAATAGAATTGTGGGGGGCCGAAAGATCAATTATTAGTCGCTTTTTGTCTGAAAATTTTCGAGTTGCGACTCCTATGGGGCTAATGCGTGATATGTTAAATGGAGGGGCTTTGAATGGTCCAATCATAAAGTCATTGTCGATTTCTTTTTTAATAAGATAATCGACAGTTTCTGGTTCAGTGATGGCCGACTGCAAATTGGGACAAAAGAGGTTGTGAGAAGGGAGAGCTGAGACACCTGGGTGGAATCCGTGAGTTAGACCTGAAATGAGAAAATCAGAGAAGTTAGTATCAGGGTGAGAGCATAGTTCTGCAGCAAGGTTAGAAATATTCACAGTAGTCGACAAGTAATTTTTTGATTTTTTATTGTTTGCCCTGAGAACTTGGCATATGATTTTGGCATGGGCACCACCACAGTAGGAGCATAAATGAAGATATCTGCAAGGCATCCTATTGCATCTGCTGATATTAAAATTCATGCAGATGTCACGATTCGGGAGAGAGGGTTTGAGGGAGGCAGACAGAAGAGAAGGGATGTTGTGGCTGGGTGGTTGAGGAACGTAGCTGGTGGATTTGATAGGTGGTTTAGCTTGATCAGAGGAGGGGGTGATTAGAGGACAGGAGGTAGTGGGGTGCAGGCTGGAGCGGCAGACCGCACAGGTCAGATTGCGGCATCCTAAAAATACCCTGTTGTGGAGCTCAGTGTCCAAAGCCCCCCAGTAAGGACACTGATTCCACTGGGTCACTCGCAGAGCACATTTGGCGGAGAAAAGTTTGTGGTAGGTGTAGAAGTGTGTGCCCCCATAGGAGAGCGCGAGCTCGGCGATAATAGCCATATAGTCATTTAACTCGCGTCTCCTATGGGGGAACGCAGAGCATATTATATCTGTAAATCTAGAGAAGGCAATGGAAAATTCTGCTAATGTTAGTATACGGGACTGATTACTGGCTGATGGTTTGAGAGAGACTGAGAATTCGCCACAATCGACCTGGCGCTCTGCCGCGGGAGGTGCAATCGGTGAGAGGAGTGAAATGAGATCTATGTCGGCACCTGAAAGGATCTGGTTGCGTGCTGAGTTAGAGATGGGTGGAGGTTCCAGTGCTAGCGCATTACTTGGCGGAGGGAGGGGTGTGGCAGAAGACAGGGTGAACGGGGGGCGTGAAGAGGAAACTGGATTAGGGAGGGAGAAAATATGAGCAGGGTCAGTGCTTGAATGAGCAGTGGGAAAGGAGGAAGAAAAAGGAGGCATATTAGCAGGAGGATTTTGAGATGAAAAATTCAGGTTGGATGGATTGAGAGCAGAGGTAGATGGTTGGACAGAAAAGGGTAAAGTTTGGTTTTGAGCAGGGGCAAGAGGAGCTGCAGAAAGACAATGAGGAGGAGCATTAGAGGTAGAAGTAAAATGAGGAGTGATAAGAGAGCTAGATGGAGCAGGAGGCCAGGAAAAAGGGGTTGAATAGGAAAGAGGAAGGGGATGGGAGGCAGGGTTTCCTTGAATGGAGTCTTCGAGCGGGCGTGACGTCATCAGGAGCGGCCGGGTTTCCTGGAGTTGCGTTCTTGCGGGGGAGTGGCTTGCTGTGTGTTTTTGTTTGGATTTTCTTTTTCCTTGGATCGGGCGTGAGGCTTGTGAATATGGAGTAAATCGTGCACTTTGTATGGCTGGTCTGGCAGGAGGGCTTGCTGAATGATGGGAGTCCGAAGTTGCATTATTGTAGAGCTTGAGAAGTTCCGGTTTATTGAGCGATCTGGGTGCGTGAATGCCGAGTTCGGCGAGCAGTTTCCTGATTTCTAAGACTGTGATTCTCTTCGGTGGATGGACTGATGAGGTGGCTGATACATAGGACGAGGTAGGTGAAGTATTTTGGTTTCTTGTAGTGGTTGGAGCTGGAGATCTGCGGCGGAGAAGTTGATTTGAAATGGAGCGAGTTATGCGTCGGCCTCTCATGATGGCCTCGGGCTCTGGTTGAGATCCTGGCGGTGCTGTGGGAGGTTGAGTTGCGGGAGGAGATGTGATTGTCTCCGGGTTATCTTGTGCGGTGTTGTTTTGTTGGTTGTTTTGCTGATCATTGTTCATGATGTAGAATTGTTGGAGAAAGTGCCGGATGATTGAGAGAGGAGACGATGGAGAGCAGATGATGAAGAAGATGAAGATGTTTGTCGTTATTGTTGTTGCTGTTGCTGTTGTTGTTGTTGATGTTGTTGTTGTTGTTCTGAGATATGGTTGTTCGTTAGCTTGCTTGCTGTTTGTAAAGGGTAGCTGGAGCGCAGTTTAGTGCGGAGCGGTCTTCCAAACGAAGATAATGTGGACTGGAAACTGCGGTTCTTTATAGTAGCTTAAGGCTCATATGATTGGAAGATAATGATTAGCTAATACGAGACCAGCCGTGATAAATCATAAGCACGTGATCCTCTCGAAATTAGTTTATAAACAAACTTCACTTAAAAGACGAAACACTGATATAGTGTACAACCAAGCACATGTGGTCAGAACGCAAATGAGTCACAGGTAATTAAGTATTAAGCATCTCCCCCAAAGAAAAGCCTGTCTAAGCAAAATGCTAGCAGGCGTCTGTAGCTCCACTCATGCTCCGCCTCTTTGCCCTTATTTGGTTACCCCAGGTTGGAGCGATGACACGTAAAAAAAATGGCACTGGTTGGCCACACCCACTTGTAGCTTTTTTTGCTTTCTTCAGAAATATATGGGTTATGTCACGGATACTACGTCCATATCTTTTACAGTCTGTGGTTCCCACATGCCTGTAAGAGTGTGCCTCATTCTCTGTCTTAACTGTGTCAGATAAACAGCGCAGTGACAGACATGAAGGAAGCCAATCTCTACAGTAAGAACTTTCCCAATGATCATTTGATGTATTTGTTGTGGAGTTAATTCAAGCCTTTCTGCAACGATGAGTCACACACTATCGTTACAAAGTTCACGAACACACATATAGTACACACATTTAACTTTTTGCATGCACATGTAAAAAGGATACATGTTAATATGCACTGCTGTATAGATATCCATTATGTTAATTTACAAAATAAACCTAATTCAATGTCTATTAAAACAAAGCGTCTTCTTTTATAATTGTACTGATGCGTGGCTGTGGTGATAAAGTAAAGACGGTAAAATCGCTGTAATTCATTACAAACATGTAAAACTTATTCTTGTTTTCTTTATCTTTGTGAAAAACTGAAAATGTCAAAAGATGAAGGGAGTCTATACATAGAGACTACAGTGTTTATATGTGCAACCTAAAGATTCACATTTATAATACCTCTTAGTCACTGACATTGTCTTTGGCATGTATTGAACAAAAATTGTAATGGAGGACAGCTGCTTTACACTCAGGACTGTTTATGCTAATGAGGGAAAGATTGACACTTATGGGCAGGGCTTTGCCCTTCTGATGACACATATAAAGAGAAAATGTCAATCAAAGTGTTTTTGCAGGCTGTTTTGATGAAGTGCGATTATAAAAAAGATAGAATTAATTAATTTTTACTTTTAGACACTTGCTATATTCATAAACTGCTGCCCCACTATGTTTAAACCCCCTATAAAAGTGATTTTGTCGTAACAGGTCCTCTTTAAAGCTTATTTGAATGAGGAAGTGAGTTTGCAAGATTGGTGATGAAGGGGTTTATGAAGTACATGACATTTAATATTCGTTCCAACAGCCATGCCAATTACACTGTCATGAGAAACAAAGCAATTAGATCTCACCAACTACATAATATGTGAGGCCATGCTTCTTGTCATGATTGCTCTTAATTTGATTTCAAATCAGTGCTGTTTATTATTTTATAATCTAACATGCAGTTCACTTCATCTGCATTCTGTATCATTGAATTAAATTGGGTATTTAATATCAGTCATTTATTCATTTTCCTTTTAGCTTTGTCCCTTTATTAATCAGGGCATGATTATTTTCCAGCAAATGTTTTTACGTAGCTGATGCCCTTCCAGCTGCAACTCACCTCTGGGAAACACCCATACACTCTCATTCACACACATTCACCACGGACAATTTAGCTTGCCCAGTTCACCTGTACCGCATGCCTTTGGACTTGTGGTGGAAACTGGAGCACACAGAGTAAACCCACGCAAACATGGGGAAAATATGCAAACTACATACAGAAAAGTATGAATACCTTCTTGCTGTGAGGTGATAGTGCTACCCACTGCGCCACCATTTATTATTATTTGTTAAAAGAAATATTAACCTTTTTATTATTATTGATAAAAGAGCAAAGCATTAATATTTTGAAATAGTATTACAAATACTGCTATACATAATGTATTTTGTTATTCTTGTGGCAAAGCTTTTTTCTTCACTTTCACATAAGTATTCTAATTAACTAAATTGCTGCTCACACTGTTTTGTTTCATAGCTATTTGATTAATTATTATAATTTGAATAATTCATTGTTATTTGATTTATTATTAATCGTAAGTATTTGATTATTTGATTTAATAAGCTTGTGCTTCATCCCACTTCTGTTCGACCGTGTTCAAATGTATTTTGTTTAAATAATTGTTTTGTGTAGGATTTTTCAGTTTAAAATAAATAAATCAAATCAAATTATAGATTGTTCAATTGAGCAATCGTTATTTGAAAATATTGTGTAAAAAATGTTCAATCTTTTTATCTTAGTTTTTTTATTAATTATGTATTAATCAAATTATTTACAATAAAACAAAGGACAGTCATAGTGATTTAAATATAAGAATGATATGTTTAATAAATATTAGATTGTACATTATAATATACTATGTCAATTGTTATTATTATTATTATTATTATTATTATTATTATTATTATTGTTGTTGTTGTTGTTGTTGTTATTATTATTTGTTGTAGTAGTAGTGTTATTATTATTATTATATTATTATTGTTATTATTATTATTAGTAGTAGTAGTAGTAGTAGTAGTAGTATTGTTAATATTATAAAGTTTTAAGTTTTCAAATATCAAATACAAATTCTCAAATATAAAATGCAAATTCTCATTTTCCTACCATTCTCTGTAAACCCTAGAGATGGTTGTGCGTGTAGATCAGCATTTCTGAAATACTAAGACAAGCCCGTCTGGCACCAACAACCATGCCACATTCAAAGTCTCTTAAATCACCTTTTTTGGCCATTCTGATGCTCAGTTTGAACTGTAGCAGATCGTCTTGATCATGTCTTCATGCCTAAATGCATTGATTGCTGCCATGTGATTGATTGATTAGAAATTTGCGTTAACAAGCAGCTGGACAGGTGTAGCTAATAAAGTGACCAGTACATATAAATTCATAATTTCTCTTTGAATCCTGCACACAAAAGCTTTTATTTACATATTTGGTAAATCCTTCTCTTTGGCGCACTGTATTTTACAGCTAATTCAAACCAGTCACTGAGCAGTTTTGAATCAATCAAATCTTTCTCTTCCAGACGGTTTTTGACATAGTTTTTGATTTTGATGTTATATTAAAATGAATCAGATCATTGCAAGAAACTTTTTTTTGACCACTGCATTTGTGCATATCCAGAAGAGGGATTATGGGAAAGTGATTTTTGTCCTAATCAGATTCAGGCAGGATTTGAGGAGCTTTAGCAGCCTTCCGAAGAGTAATTCTCTCCGTGACGTGAGCAGACGATAAGGCATGCATTTTGTAGTTTTGCATTCTAAAAAATATTGTTTAAATCTCTCTGTTGCTAAATATTTAGTGGCTGATTCTGTGTGTGTTTGGCAAGGCGCTTGAGACTGGTTTAGTGTGAGCACGTGTGTTTGTTTACTTCTGGGAACGTGGGAAAGAGGGTCAGAGCGGGCAAGCATGAGGATCTCAAATCTGCAGCAGTTCTGACCCACTCTCTTTCTCGCTCTTGAAACATTGGAGCATGGTTCTGTTTAAAGAGGGTGGAAACAAGAAGAACAGATCCTTTAGGTGGCAAAACTGCCAGAGAATTTATGAGTTGTACATAGCACTGTATGATTTATTTGTTTACAAATATATGTACTACTACTACTATATCATTTGAGAACTATGAATACTTTATTCTTATTGGAAATGTTTGATCTTAAACCTGAAATGCATTTAAATATATATTTTGGTATATGAAGTGTAAAATTAAATCTATTTCTGTCACAACAATTTTTATATTGACCATCATTTATTGATCATCACCGTTAAAAAATATATATTTCTAGCATTAATATATATATTTTATGTTACAGCCTTATTTCTAAATAGATTAAATTCATTTATTTTCCTCTAAATTCTACACACAATACCCCATAATGACAATTTGAAAAATAATTTTTTTTTTTAATTGTTGCAAATTTAAAAAAAAAATAAAAAACCTGAATAATCACATGTGCAAAAGTATTTACAGCCTTTGTCGTGGAGCTTTAAATTGACCTCAGGTACATTCTGTTTCACTGATCATTCTTGAGATGTTTCAGCTTAATTGGAGTTCACCTGTGGTAAATTCAGTGGATTGGACATGATTTGAAAAGGCATGCACCTGTCTACATAAGGTCCCAGGGTTAAAAGTGCATGTCAAAGCACAAACAAAGCATGAAGACAAAGGAATTGTCTGTAGACCTCAGATACAGGATTGTCTCGAGGCACAAGGCTGGAGAAGGTTACAGAAAAAAATTAAAAGTTCCATTGAGCACAGTGGCCTCCCTTATGCGTAAGTGGAAGATGTTAGGAACCACTAGAACTCTTCCTAGAGCTGGCTGGCCATCTAAGCTGAGTGAGGGAGAAGGGCCTTAGTCAGGAAGGTGATCAATAACCCGATAATCACTTTGTCTGAGCTCCTTTCTTCTATGTAGAAAGTAGAACCTTACAGACGTACAATTTCTTTACAGCTTAAAATGACATTTAAAGGCTTAACTAGGTTAATTAGGCTAACTAGGCAGGTTAGGGTAATTAGGCAAGTTAATGTATAATGATGGTTTGTTTTGTAGACTATTGAAAAATAAATAGCTTAAAGGGACAAATAATTTTTACCTCAAAAATTGGTTTTAAAAATTAATAACAGCTTTTATTCTATCTTAAATAAAACAAATAAGACTTTATTCAGAAGAAAAAAATATTATCAGACCTACTGTAAAAATTTAAACATCATTTGGTATATATTTAAAAAAGAAAAAAAAATCAAAGGGGGGCTAATAATTCTGACTTCATCTGTACATCGCTTTGTAAATGTTTATTATTACCATTTGTTGAGTCTCCCCATACAGTTTGATATAGCACTTGGACCCGGAATCCACTTCGTGTTATGCCACACTTAACAAGCAGATAAGTCGATGAAATATATATATTTTTTATCTCTATAAAAAGTCAGTGTGAACCAGAAGTTGCTGATATTTTTCTTTCAGTATGCTGATGTGCTTCAGACTGAAATGGAATATTGAGTAAAGGGCGGGGCTTTCTTTTTGCGCATCTTTCCCTCATAGCAAACTAACGAGCGTAGCTAATAATATTATGTTTGAAGCTGTCAAACTGACATCACCAGAGAATGACCACTACTACAAACGTAAAAGGGAATGATGGGAATTTGATTGGAGATTACCAAAACAAACTTACTCTCAGTTGATTAATTTGCGCTAATTAATTGTTCACTTAAAGATTGCCAATATGCGCTAGCAAATTTAAAAAATTGCTTACGCTATTGATCATAAAATGTTTTCATTCACAAAACTTACTGAGCATTTTAAGCAGTTTAGTTTTGAATCCCCCTATCCATTCTTGGATTTGTGTGGTTTACAAGCACAGGAAGAGTTATATGCTTACTTAATGAGAGTTGTACATCTCAAAGCACTTTGTGAGGACGTTTAAAGAGCCAAATTTAAGATTTGAAAACACTGACTGTTCAGCTTTGGAAGCAAGACTCAAGGTCTCGCAGTGATTAACAGCTGTGTTTAGAAATCGAAGCAAACACTTCACTTCATGTGCCTCATAACCGAAGATGAATTCCTTTCGAAGCATCTACAGCTTGGCGACATTTTATAATTATTCATGGTTGTCCTCGGCCGATATTCAGCTATTTGTTTTCATACAGCCGTTTCAAATGCAAACAAGAACATTGATTTAATACGCTAAGCACTAACAGAACTAGTACCCAAAGCAAACACACTTCTCTTATTCGTTATTTGAAAGAGGCGCCCATTTTTACCACCATGGAAGCTTAAGTGCAGAAATTACACTGGATGCCTTAAAGGGATAGTTCACCCAAATATGAAAATTCTGTCATGATTTACTCACTTTTTACTTGTTCAGATCTAATTTGGCTTTCTTTTTTATTGTTAAAGAAGAATATAAAAGAAAATATTTTGAAAAATGCTGATTTCTGACATCTATTGACGTCCCTTGTAATTTTTTAGATGTTTGTCACTAGCTATTTCCATTCACCTATTTACACACATTTTGGATATGCGCAAAAAATTGCTTGATGGAAACGACAAAATGCGCATAAATTTTGAAAATGTGCATAAAAAATTTATGTGCATAACTGATAAACATTTTATTCGATAAGATAGATGTGCATAAACTACGATGAAAACATTTTTACTGCACAAATTCCAGTATGCACATTAAAAAAAGTCGAGTGATTTTGTTATAAGAGAACATGTGTTGATACAAATGAGTGTAAATAGACAAACCAAATGTTGTTTTGGTCATTCTAAAATGCCTTAACCATTTCTGTTTTAGTGTTATTATATTATAAATGACCCCCAGAATGGTCAAGAGGGTCTGTGCTCCGTGTCTCACGCCTTCAAACGCCATCACGAGTTCATTGCGTGTCGGCATTGTCTTCTAAGGCACAAGTCATTTATTAAATGGAGAAAAGATTCACGCAGCTACACCTACCGCAACAGATTCCTCTTTTATTGTTGATATTTTGGCACCAGTTAATCAGGAAGTGGCGATGTTGTTCTCTTTGACTGGTTGGATGGAAACGCTGCTTTATTCACACATCTTTTATGCGATATTCCAGTTTTGCACATAAAGTTAATTCACACTTTTGGATGGAAACATAGCTATTAGGTGTCAGCAACAAAAATTCTTCAAAATATCTTCTTTTGTGTTCAAAAGAAACTCATAAATGTATAAAACCGCATAAGGGAGAGTAAATGAAAGGGCAGTTTTCTTTTCACTGCATTTTTACTATCACTTTAAAGCACTGTTTGATGTAAATATAAAGTAAAATAAATTATTTACTTTTAATATCCTCCAAAATAAAAAGGGTTCATGACAAAATGGCTCAAAAAATTAAATTAAACAGTAATTTGCTCATAATTTAAGCTGCATTTTTAAATGAATTGTCCTGGGGTGCGTTGTCCAACCAACGATGTAACTCGCGGATAAACTATCTTAGTACAATGCATCGTTTGAGAAAAGAACGATGTAGTGAAGAGTGTTTCCCCAAACCTGTAGTTTCTCTGTCGCAGATCCGTTAGCTAGAACCACTTTAGCTGTAACGTACAACGCCCATAATGATGCTCTAAACGGGGTGGTAACAACTTCTTTGGACTCCATGATTTCTGTGTGCAAATTATATTGTTTTGCACGCATTTAAAAAATATCCAATATTAGTTTTGATAAAAACAAGCACTCGCTTTCCATATTAATTGAAATATATGTAAATGGCACATTGCCTGCTTGCCTCCAGCTTATGGGACCATGGCCCCAGTGAGATATATCTAATCTCATATATAAATCACATAAATAGATAAATAATGAGGCTATTTATTAATAAATGAAATTTTATATTTGTTATTTATTAGGAAATTTTAAAAATCATACTTTAATAATAACATTAATAATTATAATGATGATGATGATGACTATTATTTTATTATTGTTATCATCATTATTATTATAAAGTAGGATATTTTTTTTTAAGTCTACTTTAACAATTTCACACATGTAAACTGCTGCAGAAATGTTCTAATCAGCAGACCCATACAGTACAGATACTTAATAAATAACCTACTATAAATTAAAAGCATTAATGTATGCTATGTTTTTTGCTTTCACAAGCATTAGAGACGTAACATAAATTCTGCTTTTAAATAATAGGTCATAAATAAATTTGGGAAACGCCAAATCAACAAACTATGTTGACAGAACTTACAACCTTAGTTGGCTAACGATGGTTTTCGGAAATGCACCCCAGATTGAGGCTCAATATTCTGCCCATTATTTATTTGCTCAAGTAGTGTTTTCTAATGTTGATCAGAGTTCTTCGTCAGATATGTTTTTTTATCCTAAGTTTGATCACATTTTATTTCAATGTATAGTTCGCTGTATTACCAATCATTAAGAAGGTATTTTAACTCAATAAACTACTAATAAGCTTCTTATAATAGATAGTTGAAGTTGGGTTTAGGTATTGGGTAGGAATAGGAAGCTAAAATAAGATCATATGGCATCATGGTGGCTCAGTGGTTAGCACGGTCACCTCATAGCAAGAAGGTCTCTGGTTTACGTCTCAGCTGGACCAGTTTGCATTTCTGTGTGGAGTTTGCATGTTCTCCCCATGCTCACGTGGATTTCCTCTGGGTGCTCCGGTTGCCCTCAAAGTCCCAAGACATGTGCTATAAGTGAATTGAATTAACTAAATTGGTCGTTGTGTGTGTGTGTGTGTGTGTGTGTATGTGTGTGTGTGTGTGTGTGTGTAAATGTGAATGTAAGAGTGTAGGGGTATTTTCCAGTACTGGGTTGCGTCTTGAAGGGAATCTGCTGCATAAAACATATACTGGAATAGTTGGCAGTTCATTCTGCTGTGGCAACCCCTGATAAATCAAAAACAAAGCTGAAGAAAAAAGAATGAATGAATGAATAAGATCATGCTTTGTAAGGGCTGATAAACAGTTAACATCTTAATAAAAGGCAGGTAAAAAGACACAGTGTGACTTTTTACTTTTACTAAAGTGTTATTAAATTCTATATCCTAAGTTTTATTATATTGTGGCAACTCTTGACATATGCATATCGTTATGAGCACCTGCTTATGGTGTCAGTTCAGTAGTCAGTTTTAACAGAATTTTCATGTTGCCTGAGCTGTCACTTTCTATCAAAAAATCTCCTTACAACATCATTTCAGCACCCCTTTAGCCTTTAATGCTGGCTTTCACAGAAATGAGATCTCACTTGAGCTTTGCAGATGTCTTTGTAGATATAGACTCAGGTGTTCATGCAGAGCCAGCTCACAGGTGTTTGGCTAACACCTCGGTATTTAAAAAACTCCTCAAAGATGGAACGGAAAGTCTGAAATAGCAGGCGCTGTTTTCATATTGCAAAGCTGTGAAAGCAGGATGAAGAGCGAACCTGCCAAGCGCAGTCCAGCATTTCACCCTGAACAAGTGGAGTTCAGCTCAGCATGAAAACATGCCTGTGCACTTTCCCAGAGCTCCTTCACTGACTGCTGAACAGCTGATACGTGGCAGATAAAACTGTCTCTTTCTATCTATCTATCTATCTATCTATCTATCTATCTATCTATCTATCTATCTGTCTGTCTGTCTGTCTGTCTGTCTGTCTGTCTGTCTGTCTGTCTGTCCGTCCGTCCGTCCGTCCGTCCGTCCGTCCGTCCGTCCGTCCGTCCGTCCGTCCGTCCGTCCGTCCGTCCGTCCGTCCGTCCGTCCGTCCGTCCGTCCGTCCGTCCGTCCGTCCATTTGTCTTTCCATCGATATCCCTCAAAATAACTTAAGAACACTTTTAGCATTTTCACTAAAATATATTTATTTTTAATTCTATTAATTTTTTTGTTTTACAGATTGATTGATTGATTGATTGATTGATTGATTGATTGATTTTTATCACTGTTGGTGATCAATTCTAACATTCTTTAATCTTTAATCATTCAAATGTCTTGGTGCTAATAATATTCGAAGAGCTTGCATTATTATTATCATTATTATTTTTAAGTTGTAAAAGTAAAAAAATACACATTTCTTTTTGTATAATAAAGGTGTGGGACAGGTGATTTGGGTAAGCTAAATTGTCCGTAGTATGAATGCGAATGAGTATGTGTGGATGTTTCCCAGTAGTGGGTTGCAACTGGAAGGACATCCGCTGTGTAAAACGCTGTGTCCTTCCTTCTATTAAATGACCTTGACAAATCAGATCACATCCTACAGCCGTACATCAAAAGGACCAGTGTATCATGTGGATTTCGCATGTAATTAGGCTATAATGGTCACCATTTCCAGTCAATCAACAGCCATTTAAAAGCTACAAGTGTTTCCTTGTGTGTTATGGCGCCGGGCACTTTAAGCTAAAGCCTTTGACTGAACTTAAAGCCCCTGTTGACCCACATATTGAACATGGATGTCATGTGAACGTAAATAAGGTCCAGGGTCAGTATATTGTCTCACATTTCTCCAACCCTAGATCATTAAAGCCTCCATAAGCCCAAAGGAAGGGCTTCTCTAGGTTTAGCCTCTGGTCGCTCTCCAGCAACCTGACAGGCCTGCTCCACTCTCTCTAATACGTGCTAATTGCATTCCCTCTTACTCACTAGATGGGAAGAATGCGCATGTTATTTCTGCACCAGGGCCCATCAGCAGATTCCAGCTTTGAAAGTAAAAACATAGCTGGTTGAGTCAGGAAAGGTGCGGGGAAGGTACACTATGAAGCAATTTTTAGATTTTTTTCTTCTTCTTCTGCTTAATCTAACTGAATGAAAAAAAAAATAGTAGTTTTTTGTGTATACTATAAACCAGGCATGTCCAAACTGGGTCCTGGAGGGCCATTGTCTTGCAAAGTTTAGCTCCAACCCCAATCAGACACATCTGGACTAGCCAATCAAGCTCTTACTAGGCTTTCTAGAAACATCCTTGCAGGTGTGTTGAGGCAAGTTGGAGTTAAAATCTGGAAGACACCAGCCCTCCAGGACCAAGTTTGGACACCCCTGCTATAAACTATAGACAATTTGTTTATCTACACTGTCAGGAAATCACAAATCATTTTCAAAAGGTATACATTTGTACTTAAAGGGTCTATATTGGTACCTCTGTGGTGTATATTAGTACCAAATTTTTTCAAGAGGTACACATTAGGTATGGGTTGCAGTGGGTAGCCGATGTCGCCTCACAGAAAGAAGGTCGCTGGTTCTCAGCTGGTTCAGTTGGCATTTCTTTGTAGAGTTTGCATGTTCTCTTCGTGTTCTCGTGGGTTTTCATTCTGCTGTGGCGCCCCCTGAATAATAAACACACTAAGGCGAAAAGAAAATGAATGAATGACACATTAGGTACTATTATGTTTGAGTTATTATAAGGACCCCTTAGTTACAAATGTGTGCCTTTTAAAAAGGTACCACCCCAGTGACAGCTCTCGTACCTTTGGTTTTGAGAGTGAACGAATCATTCAGTGATCATGTACAGTAGCATGTTTTTATAAGGTTTCAGAGAGTCACAAAATAACATTAATATATTGTTATTCATTTTTTTATCTGTATTATTATATTACTTTCGAAAATAAATTGACTGTGCCTTAGTTGTCTCTATATGACAATATGAAAAACGTCCTGTAGGATGTTTTTAAATAATACTATCTGGGATGCTGTGAATGAATAATTTGTAGATAGTGGTATCAGTTTTAATTTATTCTTATCACGCAGATTATGAAATAGGTGCACTCCTTGAAATACATTTTTTTGGCCCACATCTTGTACTGAATGAAATTCTGACACAACTCTGATAAATAGTTATAAGCAATTAAAAAATAATGAAAACCTAAGTCATTCAGGTAGTTATGATACCTGTTAAAGGGTTCAGATAACTTTTATCATATTTTTGTTCACTTAAATATAGTTATTTTAATTCTATTAATAACAATTTTGTGTTCTACAGATTGGTTGATTTGATGGATAGATAAAGTAAATAAATAAATACATTTACCTCTGCATTTACCTTTTAACAAGAACACTTTTAACAAGGGTAGATACATTGATTGCACTTTTACACATAGGTTAAGTAAAATGCAAAGAAAAAATCACAATACCTTATCGAGGTATTCGAGCTTTAATACTTTATCTTAGTTATTGCACATATCCATAAAATTATAGTTTTTTGTAGAAGCCCCATGCATCCTTGTCACAAACAGCTCCATATTTGCAATGTCCAAGAACATATACAATGTTTTTGGTCCAGGGAGTGTGGAGGCTGCCAACATAAAGCTAACATATATATAAAGCTAACATATATATATATATATATATATATATATATATATATATATATATATATATATATATATATATATATATATATATATATATATATATATAATTTTTTTAAATAAAGAAAGTCAAAGCAGACTAATTATTTAAAAACTTGCATTATTATTATTATTATTATTATTATTATTATTATTATTAAGTTGTAAAAGTCAAAACCATACCTAATAAAAATTGCTTTTATTAGCCTTTTTGTATAATGCATATAAAGGGGAATTCAGTTGTAAAACATTGCCTCTTTATAAATAATAGCAGCCAATATCCTTTTTTTCTAAATCTGTTGTTTTTTATTTTCATTTTTAAAGATATAATCATTATTTTATATATCCATGTATTATTATAACTGATGTTATATTTTGATGGGAATATAAGCATAATTTATATGAACATAATTAAAGTCTTCAAAAAGTATTTTTAAAGCATTAAGATTGTATTTATAAGCAGCTATGGTTTCTTTTTTCATTAAAAAAATCAATAAATGTATACTATATGAACATCCTTAAATCAAGTTTTCTGAGAAACTGAACACATTTAAGTGAGTCTATGCTGAAAATTCTACAAAGAAGCATACCTTTTTACGGTGTAATCATGTAACATCTTAACTTGACACTTTTAAAACCTGCAAAAATGATATATTATGTTTAATATTTGGCCTCCTGAATCACTGCATTAAAACATAAAAAAATTCTAGGATATTCACCTAAATCACTTAATCTGAATTGACTTTCGCTGCATAAGAACTTTAAGTTTGCTGAAACCGAGCTATTGAGCTTCAGGGATTTTCCAGTTATTTAACACATCTGGCTTACCTGTGTGTGTTTTTTCTCAGACTGGATTTACAGTAAAAGGTTTAAAGATCAAATTTAGATTGAGGTGTAATTACCCAAAATCATGCCTTTGTTGAAGGTAGGCTTATCTGGCAAAGGAAAGTATAATCGCAAGCTTTTGTGATGTTAAAGCTTACTATTACCATGTTATCATGGCTCTGCAGAGGAATAACAGCTGACAAAGGGGAAACATTTATTTGGAGGGCTTTCACCATTAGACTGAATCCCACTGGAGCACGAGGGATTTTACTGTAGGCTGTAGAGAATGAGGTTAGAGAGTCATGTGATCCTAATATTATTCTACTGCAAACATGAGGACTCAAAGCTCATGACTTTGATTTATCTTAGTCTTGTTATTTTAGTGACTATGGCTAGGCCCATATGGAATCAGCGCGTGCAGAAATAAACCAATTTTTTTGCCCATCATTGAGTTTATTTACTTGTGTAAAAGTGAGTACATTTATATTTATTCAATTTAAATGAATAAATAAAATTAATGATTTAATATCTAATATGAAAATGATAATTTGATTTATTCACAATAATGTTTGTCTTTTGGTTGATAGATACTATCTTTTAGTAGATATATTATATGAGAGACTTGCTTTGTTTACCAAATAAGTGGATCAAACTGGATTTGCTGTTGTATATGTGCAGTATATAGCCATATATTATTATATGCTATAACTGGTTATACACTCACCGGCCACTTTATTAGGAACACCTTACTAGTACTGTCGCATAGAATCAAAAAGATAATGGAAATATTCCTCTGAGATTTTGGTCCATATTGACATGATAGCATCATGCAGTTGCTGCAGATTTGTCGGCTGCACATCCATGATGCCAATCTCCCATTCCAACATATCCCAAGGTTGCTCTATTGGATTGAGATCTGTTGACTGTGAAGGCCGTTTAAGGACAGTGAACTCATTGTGATATTCAAGAAACTAGTCTGAGATGATTCACGCTTAATGACATGGCGCATTATCCTACTGGAAGCAGCCATCAGAAAACAGGTACACTTTGGGCCCTATCATACACCCGGCGCAGTAGTCTTTTGGTAGTTTCAGCTTGGCGCAAGAGTCGTTTTGAGGCGTTGCGCTACGCTGTTTAAATAGCAAATGCATTAGCGCTCATTTGTGCGCCCATAGGCGTTCTGGTCTAAAAAGGAAGGCGTTCTGAGGCGCATTGCTGACGCGTTGCTATTTTGAGAAACTAAAATAGATTTTTTATTAGACCAAAACTAACCCTGTCTAAACTGTGGCGCAGAGTCGCTTACACACTGCTATGCACAAGAGAGCAATAGGCAAATATCTTTACATATGAAAAAATTTAAATATTAAGGATATATATAGGATATAATAAGAATAGATATAGGATATAAAAATAAAGGATTAAAATATTACAAAAAATATTATTTTCTAGCCTATATAAATATGAAAAATCACTGCTTTTATGTCTTCTTCATCTCGGGAGGCTTTTTCAGTTCATTCATAACTATTTGGTTTTGTATAATGTTATTATTATTAGCAGTATTATTTAATATATCCATATTTATATTTGTTTTATTAAAAACAAGCTTAGATTTGCCCACCTGTCAGGTTTTAGACCATATGGGGCACAGCATATGTTTTAGGATATAACTCAGGTTTTTGAGCACATTTTGTTATTTTTGTTCATTTATTCGTCTGCTGGAAATTAGAACTGAAATTAGGAATAGTTTTTAAACGAATATTTGCGCTTAACAAACAAAATTATTTATTTATAGACTAATTGATGTCTGTGCGTAAAGGTTTCCCTATCCAAGAGCGAATGTGAAAGTGATCCATTATCTCTCATTTTCACGCAGTAGATGCTCTGTTTAACAGTTTTCTGTTAAAAAACTGTCAACTGTTAACTGTTTGCTAGTGAAATGCTAATTTTTTCCACTTAGACTTGCATCCTGTAAATAGCGAATGTGCTTTTGGCGCGACGCAGCTGGGTCTTAAAGGGAATGGGAGATGAGACTCTAATTGGTTTATTCTCAAAACACACCTATAACTCATTAAGTAAATAAACTCAACACTTTCAGACCAAGCGCCACGGCGCAAAGCAGATTTTCCAGTCCTTAAATTAGCAAAAGCGCGTCCTGATACGCCCTGAAAGCGTTTAAGCCCTGTGTTTTGCGCTCTGCGCATGGACCGTCAAAATAGAGCCCTTAGATTATAAAGAAATGGACATGGTCAGCAACAATACTCAGAGAAGTTGTGGCGTTGACGCGATGCTTAATTGGTGCTAATGGACTCAAAGTGTGCCAAGAAAATAACCCCCACACTATTACACCACTACCACCTGACTGAAGGCAGGATGTAC
Source organism: Danio rerio (assembly GCF_052040795.2). Classification (NCBI taxonomy): domain Eukaryota; kingdom Metazoa; phylum Chordata; class Actinopteri; order Cypriniformes; family Danionidae; genus Danio; species Danio rerio. Next base: position 44,878,697 of record NC_141040.1, read on the forward strand.
CACACACCAAATTCTGACCCCTCCATTCGAATGTCACAGCAGAATTCGAGTCTCATCAGACCAGGCAACATTTTCCCAATCCTCTATTGTCCATTTTTGGTGAGCCTGTACAAATTGTAGCCTCAGTTTCCTGTTCTTTGCTGAAATCAAGGCATTTGTGCCCACAGAACTGCCGCTCACTGGATATTTTCTGTTTTTTGAACCATTTCTCCGTAAACCCTGGAGATGGTTGTGCGTGAAAATCACAGTAGATCAGCAGTTTCTGAAATACTCAGACCAGCCCGTCTGACACTTTGATTTTCAGTTTAAACTGCCTTTCAACTGTCTTTATGCCTAAATGCATTGAGATGCTGCCATGAGATTGACTAATTAGAAATTTGCAATGATGAGCAGTTGGATAGGTGTACCTAATTAAGTGGTCGGTGAGATGATAAGCTTAAAATTGTATTTATTACCAGCTATGATTTCTTTAAATAAATAAATAAATCTATAATATATAAAATTCCTTAAATCAAGTTTTCTAGGAAACTGAATAAATTTAAGAGAGACGAAAGTTTAAAATAAAAATATATGCTCCTCTGAATATCATCTACTGTACACTGTAGTGTATGTGCAGAAAAATAATTGAATTGTTATAATAAAGAAGAAATGAGTTAATCATATTACACTAACGTGACAGTGACAACTGCAGCTTGTACAGCGTTCACAATTATTAGCAACTATGAAGTTCCCGGTTGTATTATTCATTGTTGCCAGCTACGTGCATAGCTATATTTCATGTTTAATTAATTTACACATCACTGTAACAGCTATGGACTCCATAAATCAGAATTAATATTAACTGTTAACGTTTCCATCTGGCCAACAGCAAGCCAAGATTGCATAACATTTGGTTAACATTTTATGGTACAAAATAATCCATTCGTGCTTTATTATTGGTACATTTCTTATTCTGTTTATCTATTTGCTGCAATATATTAGAAATTAATGAGTTCTTGTTGACTATAAATTCAGCAAATTTGTAAAACATTGATTACAAAGTGCTTTAAAATCTAGTCGATTTTGCAGCTTTGCTAAATTAGTGTAAACATGCCCCATTTATAGATATTTTAAAGCAAATCATAATAAAATTGTTATCCAAATATTGTTTGTCAAATATTTAATCAATCAATCAATCAATCAATCAATCAATCAATCAATCAATCAATCAATCAATCAATCAATCAATCAATCAAAATTAACCGAAAGTTGATTCTGGCTTATGTTTCAGTATGATGAAATATATTGAAATATAATGAGGAAAATATTTGGAATGATGAAAATTGAAATATTTAGTAGGGGGCTCTCATCTTTTATTTAACAGATTTATTTCTCTATATATTATTTCTTTATAAACATTATAAACATTATACTTATATTAAACAACTAATATTTCAATAAAAGTCACTTTGTTAAACTGTAGACTTGAATTTTCTACATCAAAAGTCAACAGAGCTGAGATCAGCTTCCATAATTCAGTTCACAACCGTAAATAAATATGAAACACTTGTTAATCACAAAATATGTAAACGGTGAATTAACAGATATTTTTCTAGTGTATTTATTGTGTATTTTAGTTCCTTGATTAAACTTCTGAATATTTCTCATTTTGTCTGACTTGGTTTTGATTTTCATTATCTGCTGATTTGTCAACAGGATAAGGCAGGGTTTGTCATTTAAAACAGAAATAAACGTGACGTGCCAGATTTTCTATCTGTGTCCAGACGAGCCCAGTAAACTGGAAGAACAAAGGGATTTCTAGTAATAAATGTCAAATGCAGACACTTGACATTTAAACAGACTTCCACAGTAAAACATTCTTGTGTCTTTGGCCCGTGCGCTGCCATATTTTGTACTTAGTGGTCCAGGACTTTCCTCAATAGCAATTTGTCCAAATGAAACGCAGGTTTCATTTTTTATTTTAAGCAAGTCTCACTAAATTACAGACTGGTAGCTGGTGCTGAAACAAAAATCCATTTTGTGTGTGTGTGTGTGTGTGCTTTTCCTCAATACCCTCTTGAAATGCATTGCAGTTTATCTAATCTCACATCTCTTTGCACTTTCTCCAGTCGTCTAAATGAGTGATTTGTACATACGCCAGTTCATTCAACTTCCCATGAAAATGTTTACTGAGCCATTGCTAATCTCCAGTTAGGTGAATGAGCTTTATTTATAACACTCAAAATGTGCTTGAAAAGAAAATTCCAGAAACCACTTTAAAAAATGGTCTTTTATTAGAAATCGATTTGAGTAAAAGTTTAACATTTGTTTGTTTTTTTTGTTGTTTTTTTCTTTAAAGGTATGATAGCATTTTTAGCAAATATACAATACTTTGAGTGCATCTGGAAAGTATTCATATCGCTTCACTTTTTCCACAATTTTTTTATGTTACAGTCTTGTTCCAAGGTGGAGTTATTCAAAATAACCTGAAAAATCACATGTACAGAAGTATTCAAAGCCTTTGCTCAATACTTTGTTGATGCACCTTTGGCAGCAATTACGGCCTCAAGTCTTTTTGAATCTGACGCCGCAAGCTTGGCACACCTGTCTTTGGGAATTTTTGCCCATTCCTCTTTGCAGTACCTCTCAAGATCTGTCAGGTTGGATGGGAAGCGACGGTGTACAGCCATTTTCAGATCTCTCCAAAGATGTTCAACAGGATTTAGGACTGGGCTTTGGCTGGGCCACCCAAGGACATTCACCAGGTTTTTGTGAAGCCACCTCATTGATGTTTTGGCAGCTTGGTGCTTTGGGTCATTGTCCTGCTGGAAGATGAACCGTCGCCCCAGTCTGAGGCCAAAAGCACTCTGAAGCAGGTTTTCAATCAGGATGTCTCTGTACATTGCTGCATTCATCTTTCCCTCTATCCTGACTAGTCTTCCAGTTTCTGCTGCTGAAATACATCCCCACAGCATGATGCTGCCGCCACCATGCTTCACTGTAGTAATGTATTAGCCTGGTGATGAGCAGTGCCTGGTTTTCTCCAAATGTAACGCCTGGCATCCACTCCAAAAAGTTCAATTTTAGTCTTATCAGACTGGAGAATTTAGTTTCTTATGGTCTGAGAGTCCTTCAGATGCCTTTTGGCAGATTCCAGGTGGGTAGTGGTTCCGTCAGACCACTCCACCATACAGGCCTGATTGGTGGATTGCTGCAAAGATGGTTGTTCTTCTGTAAGGTTCTCCTCTCTCCACTGGAGAACACTGGAGCTCAGACAGAGTTACCATCTGGTTATTGATCACCTCTCTGTCTAAGGCCCTTCTTCCCCGATCACTCTGCTTAATTGACCGGCCAGCTCTAGGAAGAGTCCTGGTGGTTCCAAACATCTTCCACTTATGAATGATGGAGACCACTGTGCTCAATGGAACTTTCAGAGCAGCAGAATTTTTTCTGTAACCTTCCCCAGCCTTGTGCCTCGAGACAACCCTGTCTTGGAGGTCTACAGACAATTCCTTTGTCTTCATGCTTGGTTTGTGCTTTGACATGCACTGTCAATCCTGGGACTTTATATAGACAGGTGTATGCCTTTTCAAATCATGTCCAATCAACTAAATTTACCACAGGTGAACTCCAAATAAGCTGCTGAAATATTCTCAAGAATGATCAGTGGAAACAGAATGTACCTGAGCTTAATTTAGAGCTTCATTGCAAAGGCTTTGAATACTTCTGTACATGGGATTTTTTAGTTTAATATATTTTAAAGAAATTAGCAGCAATTTCAAAAAATCTTTTTCACATTGTCATTATGGGGTATTGAGTGTAGAGTTTTGAGGAAATAAATTAATTTAATCCATTTTGGAACAAGACTGTGACATTAAAAAAATGTGGAAAAAGTGAAGCGCTATGAATACTTCCCAGATGCACCATATGTGTTAAAACATGATTTGTCACCACAAATAATTTTCCTAGCTGAAACACAGAAAAAGTTATGGCCAAATAAGACTAAAATCACCCCAGAGTGGATAAAAACATTCCCAACAGTATACAAGGGTTAAGAAAAACTAATTAAACTATAAAATCATAAACACAAACAAACATAATTACAAATACAAACAAATCTTTTACATTTTCCACAGCTGTTCATGAATGATTAATAAAACCAGCACATAATCTTTTGACATATGCCATTTTCTAATAAGAAATTACAGCAATTCACATCCATTGTGAGTCATTAGCGAATGTTAGCAAAAGCAAAAGTGAAATCAAAACAAAAGCATGGTCCGAATGCTTGCTCAAACACCCCTGAATGCTGAGTACATTGTTTTCATAGCATGGATTTGTAGGAATCACAGAGCAGAAGAACGGATTAGAGGAAAAAATGTGATGGCATTCCAGAGGTGCTGCTGTAGAAACCAAAGAGTTTGGCCGGTGTAACGGGTCAGTAGTTTCTGGACAGGTGATGTTTTCGCCAACAGCAAAGCCCTTGAGTCTTAAAGTTCACCTACAGCTTTAACAATAGGCCACAAAGTCAAGCTTTTAGTGCCTCTCCCCCCTGCAGTGAAGGACTCTGCATCATAGTGAAATTTAATAATACAATGCAACATTTGATTTGACCGTTGTACCTCCAATTGTTCTTTGTATAGCTGGAAAGACAGTGCTTTTACAGTATGTTTCATAGGCTGATTGCATTTTTATACAACTTTGATTTGATTTGATTTTGTTGTATGATTTTAGAAACCATTTTCTATAGTAAAACCCAATAGACATCAAATGTTTATCAAATGTAATGAGTGTAGTTAACTCAAAATCGACTGAAAGTTCTGCTCATTTGAAAAAGCATTTTAAACTCAGTGTTGAAGGTAATGAGTTAATTAAATACCTCATTGCTTTAACTCTATTGGAGTAAGTATTGCCACAAACCATTTAAGTTAAAAACTAATCCTAATGAGTACTGTGAACTTAATCCGTTTGAGTAAATGAAGCAATTTGAGCACAGTAAAACCCAGTAAGTTAAAGCAACTCAAACCAATTGAGGAAACCGATTGCTATAAACCATTTGAGTTAAAAAAATAATCTTTAAGAGTATTACTCAATTTAAGTTGAATTAAAAAGGTATTTAATTAACTCAATACCTTCAACACTGAGTTCAAAACTCTTTTGAACTCAGTAGAATTACCTTTCAGTCAATTTTAAGTTAACTACACTCACTTTATTTGATAGTCGACTGTTGGGTTTTAGTGTTGGTTTAATCAATCAATTAATGAATGAATGAATGAATGAATGAATGAATCAATCAATCAATCAATCAATCAATCAATCAATCAATCAATCAATCAATCAATCAATCAATCAATCAATCAATCAATCAATCAATCAATCAATCAATCAATCAATCAATCATTATTTCATTACAGTTTCATTAATTGATGCTGTTAATGCAGTGTTTTGAAGTACAAACATCTACAAATCAGATACTTTGTTACACATATAAAAACAGAGAAAAGTCAAATGATGAACCATCTTTTCTACAAGCAGAGAAACGAGCTAAAATAATAAAATATAATAAAATTAAATTAAATTAATGCAATAAACATTACTTATCAACATTAAATGTAATAAAAACTCTACTGTACATAACTGTTGAGAAACAAATGCTAAAAAAACCAAATAATTATTAACCAAGTAATTTTATCAAAAAGATGAAAAAGTGGAGTATCATGCAGAAAATGCAGTCAATGTGTGATAACTGTCAACAATTCTTGTAGAATCTACAGTAAGTTAATGGCGAATCAATTACAATTTACATTTATAGCAGCATAATTCTTGCTGTATATGTATTTACAGTATTTTATGTTTACTGTAAAATATGCAGCAGTTTTAACAGTGCAACTTTAAAACAATATCACACTGTATAACTGTCCTACAGTAAAATGCAGCTCATATTGTAGTTAAATACTGTGTAATTCACAAAAGTCCTTTACAGTGTATTTATATGAAAGACCCCCTATTATGGGTTTTTTAAAATGACCTTCTATGCAGTGTGTGACAGCAATAATTTGAATGAATGTGTGTTGTTATTACTTGTGGTTAGGTTTAAGAGTAGAGTAATATGCTGGTCTTTCACTGCATTGCTTTATTGCATTCCTGCATTGGGCCCTCACATACTCTCTGCTACTTCAGTCGTAATGGGCGTTTCTCAGTCTCGCACTGAACGTAGTCGACCAATCACAACAGACTGGGTCAGCGGTCCAATCAGTGCAGATTAGCTTAGCGCTAAGGAGGGGTTTGGGAACAAATGATTTGCTGAACAAATCATATGGGAGTCATTGGGATAATTAGTAAATATAAATGGATATTAATTATTATTATTTATAATTTAAGACAATGAAAGTGTATTTTGATCTTGCATGCATATCAGCCGGTTGTTGGAGACCCCCAAAACCAAAATATGACCTTTAATAATCAAAAATAGGGGCTCTTCAAGTAAACTTACTATTATGTACTAAGTTATGTATTTTTATTAAGGCATGTTACTGTTTTTTTTTTTACCATTTAAATAACGGTCATTTTTTTTGCAGTGCAGTAAGCATGCAAATAAAGTGTGCTTTAACTCTGTTCTTCACTTTACATTACCAAAAGAGTCCAACACCCTCACAATTTTTAGTCAACAGGAGAAAATTTCAAAAAGAATAATCTGAGGCGACCATAAGGGGGTGAAGCTGAAGCCAGGGGGTAACAGTTGTGCGCAGTCTGTCCGTCCTGCAAAATTAATCTGGATTGTGTTCTAGCCTGGCGATTCCCAGTATTGTGCTTCCCTCAGGAGCTAGAAGATTAAAAGTGTCCTGCTCATTCAGCTACCAAGAATAAACAGAGTAACACACACACAGCTGAGTCAAGAAGAGTGATTACACTTTTATGGGATCTCAACTGTTCAACCTTTAGTTCTCACAAAGAAACTGGGCCTCCCAAGGTCTGTACCTGGAGGCCCGGGACACGAGGGAGGTACCTGGAAAAAAAAAGAAGAAGAAAAAATACAGTATATCTTGGCAAACGAAACAATAATGGGAAGTCTAATGAGGTTGTCACTGTGTGCAGTCTTTTTGTTATTATTCTTCAGTCTGTTAAAAAAGAAGGCGAAGAAAATGAACTTTCGCATCCTTCCTGGTGACAGATTCCTATACGCATTAGATTGATTTGACTGTGTGCGATTTTTAATAGTGAGACAATGCTCATTTATGGGAATTTGCAGAAGGGCCGACGGCTCTCAGGAAGCCATTGAGGATGTTTCTTCAGCCACTAGAGAGTTTAATGTCTGATTCACCATTCCCATGAAGTCAAATGCTTATAGGTAGGTTCTTAAGTACTTTGGCATCAACGTTAATGGCCCTTTGGCACATTGCCTACGATTCATTTCAAGTTTAAGTATCGCTAAATGAATATACTTGAAGTTCAAAGGTGGAATAGTTGATTTTTTGTGTGTGTGTGTGTGTGTGTGTGTGTCTGAAATGGTTCAGTCCAGATAGGAGTGCAGGGGAGCACGGGTGCGGTCGGGCCTGCTTATGTTTAGCTTCCTCTAGAGTTTTGTCGATTGTGTACTCATAAACATGTGCTGACAAATAGACTTGGCTCAGGACACGTTTATGGGCGGTTTGTTGTGTTTTATTATAAACAGATTGAAGACGTTTCTGTCTGATCAGGCTTAGAGAATGTCCGAGATAAAAAAAAAAAAGTGCTCTTCGGTGTGTTTTAGGGTTGAGATTGACTCTTCTAAAGCATAAAAATACCACATGTTTGCAGATATTCAGATATAGAAAAGTTGTTAAGTGTAGATATTTATCTGAAAAACAACAATACAGTCAGTTATTTTGTGTAACTCCGCCCACTGCCAATTTACTCAATTAAATTTCAACATCTAGGTTGGCCTTGGAAAAAACAGCATATTTTATCTCTTGAGGGCTGCCTCTGTTTGCAGCCACAGCCAAAAATGTGACCTCTGGAGAAAAAAAACAGCCTCCGAAATGAGATTCAGAGTTACAATATGAAAATCCCCCCCCCTCTCTCTCTCTCTCTCTCTCTCTCTCTCTCTCTCTCTCTCTCTCTCTCTCTCTCTCTCTCTCTATATATATATATATATATATATATATATATATATATATTTATATATACAGTTAAATTCTGAATTATTAGCCCCCATGAATTATTCGTCCCCCTGTTTATTTTTTTCCCCAATTTCTGTTTAATGGAGAGAAGCTTTTTCAACACATTTCTAATAATAATAACAACTCATTTCTAATAACTGATTCATCTTATCTTTGCCCTGATGACAGTTAATAATATTTGACTAGATATTTTTTAAGACACCTCTATATAGCTTAAAGTGACATTTAAATGCGTAACTAGGTAAATTAGGTTAACTTGGGAGGTTAGGGTAATTGGTCAAGTTATTGTATAACGATGGTTTGTTCTGTAGACTATCGAAAAAATATAGCTTAAAGAGGCTAATAATTTTGTCCTTAAAATTTTTTAAAAAAATTAAAAACTGCTTTTATTCTAGCCAAAATTAAACAAATAAGACTTTTTCCAGAAGTAAAAAATATAGAAGAAAAAAAAATAAAATCAGACATCCTGTGAAAATTTCCTTGCTCTATTAAACATCATTTGGGAAATATTCAAAAAATGAAAAAACAAAATGAAAGGGGGACAAAAAATTCTGACTTCAACTTTATATATATACAGTGCATCCGGAAAGGATTGCACAAGGAATGTTACTTATTCATAATCTCTTTTGTATAATTTAACCATTTTTAAAAACAGTTTCATGCGCTAATCAAAGACTTCATAATCTGATTAGTATTTCCTTTTTTTAAATATTTCATTGACCCTAAACCTTTGAACTGTGCTGTATCTCTTTCAGTAAATAAATTATAATATAGCTACATATAAAGTCAAAATGATTAGCCCTCATTTGAAATTGAATTCGTTTAAAAATATTTTCAAATTGCTGTTTAAAGGAGAGAAGACATTTTTTACTCAGTGGTTACCACTCAGCCACCTTGACCAATAGTTTTAATCACTATTTTTTTTTTTTTTTTTGTCTTTGCCATGATGACAGCACATAATATTTTGCTGGTCATTTAGCAAGAAACTAGTTTTTAGCGTAATTTGAAGCGTAGTTTTTAGTGCAATTTAAAGGCTTAACTAGGTTAAGATAACTAGGCAAGTTAGGTTAATTAGGCAATTTGTAACAGTGGTTTATTCTGTAGCCAAAAATAAAAATTAAGTGGCTAATATTATTGACCTAAAAATAAAATAAAAATTTTAAAAACTGCTGTCCAAATATGTTTTTGTCAGCTGTTGATGCTCTTTTTAGAGATCATCTTGCGCTCCCCGGTTTGTGCCAGAGTTGACTGCTGTGATTTCCAGTGGGGGCACTTTTTTTTGGTTCTTTTTTGGAAGGGATTTACAGTGAACTGCAGGTGCTGTGGTCCTGTGGGCTGTATGCTACTATTGTGAGAGGAACAATGGCACTGAAAGCTTGGGAACCGCTCCTTTGCTTTGTTCTCGACTATTGTCTGTTCCCAGGATGTCCTTGAGGAAAATGACAAAAAAGGTCAAGCAACTGACACACTGCATTAACTTCACAAGACGATGACATGATTGGCAGGAGAAAACAATGGGAATGCTTGATTCTTTAAACTTACACGGTCAAGATTTATGAATGCAGGCTGTACATTGTATTTCTCAGAGAAAACAATGTAGAAGATTGTAAGTTACATATAGAGAAAAGGCAGCGAGTTCACTGAGAATCAGTCCATTGATTCAGAGTGAATTTTAATGTATGTAAAAGTCACAACAAAGGCTTGCGAATAAACTAACAATTGAACTATGAAGTGCTGATTTAAAAAACTAATTAACCTTTTCTGGTACAACATGTTTCAAAACATCTGAATTTTAATTTAGGCTTTTAATTACTTTTAGAATTGATTAAAATTCAAGTATGAATTAAAAATGAAATCATAACGTAAAACGTATTCATTGTTTTATGATAAACCATGATTTAAAACATCATAACTTTATTTTCTATTTACTTTTAGAATTAACTAACTGTGAATGAAATATGAAGTTATTATAATCTGAAACTGATTCAATGTTTTCTTATAAAACACACTTCAGAACATGTTAACTTTCATTTTACCTTTGGTTTGTTTATGAATCGATAAAAAATACATTATGAACCAAGAAAATTTAGGGCGGTGCAGTGGGTAGTGCTGTCGCCTTACAGCAAGAAGGTCGCTCGTTCGAGCCTCGGCTGGGTTTGATTGGAATTTCAGTGTGGAGTTTGCATGTTCTTCCTACGTTGATATGGGTTTCCTCCGGGTGCGCTGGTTTCCCCCACAGTCCAAAGACATGCGGTACAGGTGAATTGGGTAGTGCGAAAGAATGTGTATGGATATTTCCAAGTAATGGGATGCGGCTGGATGGGCATCCACTGCGTTAAACGTGCTGGATAAGTTAGCGGTTCATTCCACTGTGTGGCGACTCCGGATTAATAAAGGGACTAAGCCGAAAAGAAAATGAATGAATGAATGAATGAATGAATGAATGAATGAATGAATGAATGAATGAATGAATGAATGAATGAAAGAAATTTTATTATAATGAACAATTGATTCAGTGTTGTCTTGTAAAACATACTTCAAAGCATCTTAACTTTAATTTGATCTTTTTTTATTTTTCATAATTGATTAAAATTGCATAATTAATTATAATGTAAAACTGATTTAAACTGAATCCGGTTTCCCCCACAGTCCAAAGACATTTACCATAGGTGAATTGGACAAACTAAATTGAATTTGTGAATGTGAGAATGTATGGGTGTTTGGGAGAATGTACTGGGTTGCTGCTGGAAGGGCATCCACTGCATAAAACATATGCTGGAATAGTTGGTGGTTCATTCCACTGTGGCGACACCTGATAAATAACGTAGTAAGCCAAAGGAGATGAATGAATGAATGAATGATTTAGTGTTTTCTTGTAAAGTATGCTTTAAAATTTCCTAATTTTAATTTAATTTATTTATTTGTAGAATTAATTAAAAATTAATTATGAATTAAAACTGGAGTTAAAATGTAAAACTGATTTAGTTCTTTCTTCATTCTTCAAAACATTCTTCAAAACATCTTACCTTTAATACGGTTTTATTAATTTTCAAAACTAAATATTTAGACATTGAATTCATTCGTAAAACATGCTTCAAAACATCTTAATTTGATCTTTTGTTATTTTTAGAATTAATTAAAAAGAAAGTATAAATGAAAAAAAATGATAATGACCAACTAATTGCGTTTTCTTGTAATTGCTTCAAAGCATCTTAACTTTAATTTACTTTTATTTATTTTAAAAAAAGAACAATGGATTAAAAATGGAATTATGAAGTAAAACTGATGTAATGATCTAGGTGCAGAGTCTAAAGCGCATGGCACAAAACACATGGGTGTGTACAAATCCACTTTTGCTATTTTAAGGATGAAAAAATACCGTTTGCGCCCCGGCGCATGGTCTATTTTAAGCATAACGTCCATTCAACCAATCAGAGTCTTATCTCCCATTCCCCTTAAGAGTCAGTTGAGTCACCCTATGGTGCATCTGAAGAAGAACCCTTTGATGCACAAGCTATAAAATAGGTATAGAAAAAATAAACTTAGATGGGTCACTTTAGACCCATGTAGTGCATTAAAGGGTTAAACAGACCATCTGCAGCGCGAGGATAAAGAACGAGCCTCCTCAATTCGTCCTCTTTACTTTCTCTTTATTTTGCTCTTACTCTATACCTATTTACTTTCGTGGATGCGGAAACTGTGTTGTAAACACTCCACTGAAGACATCCATTAGCCTTAATATTTCATTTAGTTTAGCGCAAAATTTTGTGTCAAAATTATTTCTAAATTCAGTTCTAATTTTCAGCAAACAAATAAATGAACAATAATGAGCAATAATAATGAAGTTATATCCAAACACGCTTCCTATTCTTATCTCCCATATAGTGATGCATACATCTCCTACTACTACTACTACTAATACTAATAACATCATACAAATACAAATTGTCATGAATAAACTGAAAAAACCATACCACTGCTTGGGGAGGTTCAAGTCCCCATGCTGTTAAACATTGATTATTTATTTTTAGAATTAATAACAAATAAATTCTGAATGAAAAAAAAAAAGAAAATATATAATAAAAATGTCTATTAATTTATTAATAAAGACATCAAGACATATAAAATTTAGTTTTGTTATTTATTTATTTTTTTAGAACTAATTAAAAATAAATTAAGAATTAAAAATGCAGTTATAAAGTGAAACTGAATTAGTGTTTTGTTTTAAACCTTTAAAAAAATTACTTTATTTTTTCATATATTTTTTTAAAAGTACATTAGTACAAGTTGTACAAATCCTGAAGCAAATATACAGTAAGTGGTTCTTGACCATAGAAAAACGTGATGCTATAGTTTGTGAATGGTTGTCACTGAGGTGAATGATGTTATTGAATCAGCCAAACATTCTTTTAGCTCTGTTTGGGTGCTGGGATGTTTTTTCTGTGCTTTTCAGGAACAGTCAGACATTGCAAACACAGACCAGAGCTGTTTTGTGGATGTTATGTAATTCCTTGCACATGCATGGAGGAACATGTTTTATATGGATGACATACTTTACATAAATAAAATTATTCATTTGATGGTGAAGGTGAATTAGTATTTTTTAGCTTTTACTGTATTAGTGAACATTCAGTAATTATTAATGAACTTCATATTGCTGAAGGAAATTCTATGTAGTTTTATTTATTTATTTTTCATTTTAATTTGAGATCCGATTTTTGAATTCCATTAAAAAAGGATTTTTAAACATTTTAAATGTTATGGAAAATTTACCTCAGCTGAAATAAAAGAAATATATATTTTTATTTGCATTTATAACTGAAGAGTTTACATGCAAAAAACTAAATGCCATCTGAAATTTTTTTTCCAAAATGAGCATTTTTATCAGGTTCCTGTGTATGTTAAGTAATTTCACTTATATGGCAAAGAATAAGTCCTTTTCCTGGTCTTTAAAGAGCCCCTATTATACATGAAATAAGTTTATATTTTGGTTGTAAGGGTCTCTAACAACAGTCTAATATGCATGCAAGGTCAAAAAACACTTTCATGGTCTTATAATCTGCATTTATTTTTACCTAATTATCCCAGCGACTCCCATATGTGTCGTTCAGTGATTCATTTGTTCCCAAACCCCTCCTTAGCGCGGAGCTAGTCTGCGCTGATTGGACCGATGACAGCCTGTTGCGATTGGTTGACACTGTCAGCCTTCAGCACGAGACAGAGTGAAATGCCCAGTATTTCAACAATATAAAAGTAGTCAGAGTGCATATATACTTCATAGTGTAAGGCGTGGATTTTGGCTGCCATTGGGTGAATGTAAATACAAACGATAGACTTGAAAATACTGACTTTGCACACACACACACACACACACACACCCACACACACACACATTAGCCTGCTCCTCAGATGTCCGTTAACAAAGCGGCAAGCGTCGCGTTTTTAACGTGGCTTTACATGCGATAAGAGAATAATGCGAGTTAACCTGATACAGTACACGCAGTTACAAGTGACAAATCACAACTAAATACATTTGCAAGCTAGAGTAAAAAAGGCAACAACTTTAACCGCACGTACTTACACTTGTGAAATGGAGGAAGAAAACGATCCATGTTTTGACATAGTCCATCAGTACTCTTTACTGATCCTTCCTTTAACAAACGGCCGATGAAGTCTTTGTAGCATGTAGTTTCCAGAAGCACTCAAACTGCTCAAGGCTGGGCTATAATGCTGAGGTTTCATCTTTGGGTAGAGACTCAATAATATCCATCTGCACAGCGTGGCTTCACATTCAACTGGCGTGTGTGTGTGTGTGTGTGTGGCTTTTTTTCCTGTGTTAGTGGGCGGGGCCGCAGGTTTCAAATCTCCCTGGTTTGCTTGCGCAACTACTTGTGTTTTGTGGATACCTCATCGCGAAACACCTAATGAGGTAGACTTGAACTAAAGAGCATTAAGCAGGTCGCACACCAAAAGCGCCGCTCGGCGAGGCGACATGGCGCGTACATGACAGTTTAAAGTATCACACACCAGACGCGCACATTCGAATGATATTTAACATGAAACTAATCAGATGGCGCTCTGTGGCGCGGCTGAAAAATGAACTGCGTCCTGAGCCGTCACCGGGCGCCGCCGACAGCTGCCGACTTGCGGCGCCGGTGTGTGTATCCTGATAGAAACCTCTGTTTAGAATTCTAAAATACATGCCGCTGAGCGGCGCTTCTGGTGTGCGACCTGCTTTAGAATCACCAAGAGGCGACACTCTAGTGCAATTTGGGAAACAGCCAGTAGATGGCGTAGCTGCCATTTTAAAAGAAAACTCCAATTGAACAACAGCATATTATAAGTGTGTAAAATTAACTATTAAAAGTGCTGATGATTGTGAAAGTAAGTGTTGCATTGTCGTCTTTCAGGTTGTATCTCAGCTTTAATGTGCTTTTTCAATAAATAAATAAAAAAACAAAGCAGCTGCTTGCCATCGCGACAGCAATGAGATCCTATTGACAGCCGATCGCTTTCACTCCAAAATGGCAGAATCCGGGGCTGTTGCTGGGCGCTGATGTTACAATGGAACATTCTATTGATTGTCGCCTCTTGGTCATTCTAAACTCTTTGCTTGAACTGAAAGAGGGCAGTTTTCTTGACACTTTAAAAAAAACGACAGCCAATATTGTTTCATTCAGAAAAATTGATGAGAAACTGAAGCATGAGGTGATGTGAAAATCATATCAATTTAGGCAAAATGACAAACTGCAAGCCTTATATGTTTATATCAGTTTTATATTTTTAAAGACAAATTAATTTTGGAGTACACTAGACACTGTCTAGTGGCCACAGCCATATCACCCTGCAGCCCAAGACAGGTTACTCACTGAAGCTAAGCAGGGCTGAGCCTGGTTAGTACCTGGATGGGAGACCACTAGGGAACACTAGGTTGCTGTTGGAAGTGGTGTTAGTGAGGCCAGCAGGGGGCGCTCAACCTGTGGTCTATTTGAGTCCTAATGCCCCATTAAAAGTGAAGGGGACGCTATACTGTCAGTGGGTGCCGTCTTTCGGATGAGACGTTAAACCGAGGTCCTGACTCTCTGTGGTCATTAAAAATCCCATGGCACTTCTCGTGAAA
This sequence comes from Danio rerio, assembly GCF_052040795.2. NCBI lineage: Eukaryota > Metazoa > Chordata > Actinopteri > Cypriniformes > Danionidae > Danio > Danio rerio. The sequence continues at coordinate 44,893,955 of NC_141040.1, forward strand.
GAGCAGGGGTGTAACCCAGGTGTCCTGGCCAAAGTCCCTCTATCGGCCCATACGATCATGGCCTCCCAATCATCCTCTTCCACCGAATTGGCTCTATTACTGTCTCTACACTCCACCAATAGCTGGTGTGTGGTGAGCGCATTGGCACCGTTGTCCTGTGGCTGATGTCGCATCATCCAAGTAGATGCTGCACACTGGTGGTGGTGTGAAGAGACCCCCCCCCCCCCCCCATGATTGTGAAGCGCTTTGGGTGTACGGCCATACACAATAAATGCGCTATATAAATACACATCACTTCACATCAAATCACTTATAGATATCCTTAAAAGATTAAAACTAACATTTAACATTTTTTATTTTTTATTTGTTTGAGCAGCACAGCTATGCTCAACATTGATAATAATCATCATGCGCGTGTGTGTGTGTGTGTGTGTGTGTGTGCTTGAGTGTTCATTAAACAGATGTAGCGCTTCTTAGTGTGTCTTTGAGAAAACTCTTAGGATGTCCTTGCCTTTTGGAGTGCTGCTCATTGTTAGATTACATCTGTCTGTGAGTGCTGTTCCTCCATTTTTTTTTCCAAGGGAAATGATGCCTTTCACTCGTCAAAACTATTTATAATCAGAAGTGACTGTTGCATGTTGGGAAGGCAATTACAACAGGATGTGACCCGTGTCCGCGTTTACAGTTCTCAAAGCAAGGCGGAGAGAAGCTCAAATGAATCAAAACAATCCTCCCCAGCAGCAAGTGCTTGATACTGAAGGCTGTCTGCAGTACTGCTGCAGAAAAAATGAGATTGGGGTCACAGGTCAGATGCTATACTAAACAACTTCAAGAAGCTCATTATGAAAGAAAGGCATGAGACATCAGATTCTCAGAACAGCTGATGGCACACGCTTCTTAGCATTGTAGTACTTCATATTTCATTGGCTTTCTCGATCAATTTAATCCATGTAGTTTAATAAATATAATAATAATAATAATGATGATGATGATATTATTATTATTATTAATAATAATAATAATAATAATAATAATAATAAGAGGTGACATGGTGGCTCAGTGGTTAGCACTGTCACCTCACAGCAAGAAAGTCACTGGTCCGAGTCCCGGCTGGGTTAGTTGGCAATTCTGTGTGGAGTTTGCATGTTTTCCTGTGTTCACAGGGGGTTTCTCTTGGGTGCTCCGGTTTCTTCCACAGTCCAAAGACATGTGCTATAGGTGAACTGAATAAACTAAATTGGCCGTAGTGTATGAGTGAAAGCAAGAGTGTACTGGGTTGCTGCTGGAAGGGCATCCGATGCGTAAAACATATGCTGAATAAGTTGCTGGTTTATTCCGCTGTGGCGACCCCTGATGAATAAAGGGACTAAGCCAGAGTTGTCAAACTCGGTTCCGGGACGGCCACAGCTCTGCACAGTTTAGCTTTAACCCTAATAAAACACAACCGATCAAACTAACTGAGTTCTTCAGGCTTGTTTTAAACTTTCTGGTAAGTGTATTGAAGCAGGGTTGGAACTAAACTGTGCAGTTTGACACCCCTGGACTAAGCCAAAGGAAAATGAATGAATAAATGAAATTATTATTATTATTATAATTTTTATTAATAATAATAATAATAATAATAATAATAATAATAATACTAATTTCATTTATTCATTCATTTTCCTTTGGCTTATTCCAGGGGTGTCAAACTGCACAGTTTAGTTCCAATTATAATAAATAATGATAGGATAATTAAAAATAATTATTAAAGTATTAATTTATTACTTCTACCAGTACTAATAATAATAATTAAATCATTATTATTAATATTATTATTCTTGTTGTTTTTGTTAATTTAAATATTATTAATATTAAATATTATTATTATTATTATTATTTATTGTATTTTGTGTGTTACTGTTATTATTGTTATTTTTGTGTATAGTATTATTACTGATGATGTTTTAATGATTAATTAAATAATAATTAAATAATGATTTTTAGCAGCTTCCTAAATTCAGCTAAAAGCAAAGAAAAAATGAATAAATAAATATGTGAATATGAAGAATATGCCATTGAAGATCTTAAAAATATATATTATGTGAATAAAAGCAAGTGTTTTGTAAATTTTTGTAATAAACTAAAAAAATATTATTATTTTTCTTTAAAATAAATATTTTTGGTCTTTGTGTTTGCCATCAACATATTTAAAACTATAAAAATCAATCAAGCTAAACATTTGTAAGAAAATACTTTTTTCAGAGAAAAGTAATTTATTTATTTTTTGTTTTACTCTAAAACCTCAGTAATTAAAAAAATAGTAATGTTTAATTAACTTAAACAGTCTGGCAATGGAAAGTATTCCAACAAAATATTAATTATGTATATAACGAAAGTGTTAGCAAATAAATAGTTTTTTCTCTTATTTAACAGCTTCCTGAGCTTTATCCCACATGTGCGTCGCTGTAGACCGAAAGATGGCTGCTTCTCTTCTGACCTTTTCTTATTCAAGCACAAGTCATAAAAACGAAAGACAAAACAAACAAGAACAGTTGTGGGCGACTGACCATGCATGCCAAACTTTTGGAGAAAAAGGCAGCTGGAACGTTACTTGATGTCATTTCAGCAAAACCACTTTAATTAGAAAATGGCAGCCTGTAAGAAACTGCATGGGGACGTGGAAAGCGAGCTTTGTTTATTAAACATTTCCTCATTAGTTTATTTATTTCTGTATATTAAGTAGCACTAGTTATCCTTTCATAATTCAAAGAAACACCAGCACAACAAAAGCAAAATTCTAGAGTGAGAAAAAAAATGTATGCTGCGGCAACCAAAGGGTGATGGGAAAGCTGGGATACGCACCTTTGTTTAGGCTGTTTTATGTGTCTGGCTATCATCAGTATCATTACAGGGCTAATCTGGGTGTGGTTGGCAGGAAGAGACTCGACCCAGTGTACCCAAAACAAAGTCTGGTGCAGAGAATCCTGAGCTTTAGCAACTGCAAGGCTGAAATTTTAAGTTTTCAGAAGTTTACTGTGAGTTGTTTTTTTTCCCCAAAAAACTTTTATTCTCTAATGGATTACTCTGTGAGAATATAGAAAAACCAGCAAAAGGCAATGCATGGATATTAAAGGCTGGAGCATGATTCAGTTTTTATGCGCAAACAAAGATCTTGGCATTAGAACTTCATCTGCTGTAGTCGATGGCAAAATCATTAGCCCTTCTGTGAAATTAAATTCTTTCAAAAATATTTACCAAGTGATGTTAAATGAAGGAAAGTTTTTTTTTTTTCGTTTTTTGTGTGGGATTTTTTTTCACCCAAAAGTGTAATTAATTTCTAATTAGTAGTTTGTCTTGTCTTTGTCATGATAAAAATACATAACATTGTACTAGTTAGATACTATTATTAAGCTTAAAGTGCACCATCATATATATTATATGAGCAATATCAAACGAGTAGCCGTGCGATATGGCTGTATATCAGCACTGGTGGGAGACGTGCTGGATTGCGTTTATACAACAGTTTGACGGCATAATCGTGTATATAAAAAAAGAAAATCAAACACAGAGTCTAAAAACTCGTTTCTTCCGCCATTCATTCACATCTGCAGCTGACATCAGAACAGCAGAAGCTGTTACTAATTCACCAATGTCACTTTAGGGCTGTTTGAATGATTCTCTAGTCTAATGTCTAAAGTGATGACAAAACAGGTGATTTTGCTCACATTTTAAGATTCTAAGGCTAAACGTGACATGAAATGCCATCAGTCCACAGAGATAACTCCTCACAGTATTATAGTCTATTACAGTCTACAGTATTTCTCTGTTGCAATCGGGATATCACAATAATTAACCCTGAAAAAAGCAGCGCAATCACTTCCAGATTGCTGTTGTGTTTGCGATAAGGAAAAACGCTAAACACATGCAGGCATTTCTTCTGTCTTTCTGCTAACACAACACACATTCCTGATATGCGAGTACCATCTTACACTCAAAAAACTACAATTATATAGTATATATAAAGCACTGCAACATACAAAAAATAGAGATCGACTTATCGAATATCCCTTAGCAGTATATTGATTTGATAGACTATAGTTGGAAATGATGCTGTTTTCATCTTTAAAGGACTTATTAGGTGGTCCTGTAGCCATCTTGTGGATAGACATTGTTAACTATCTTTGCTCAAAGACAGGCTAATGGCCGCTGAAGCGCTGTCTCCCAGAAATTATTAATATTTAAAATAGGCACTATCCTTATAAATGAACTGCATAGTTGCAATCTAAACAACTACTTTCTTTACTAAAAGCCTTAAAAGTAAGTTGTCCAACAGCAGCAATATTTGTCATAATATAGAGTGTCCTCTGCTTGTTGCTGTATGTTGGCAAAGTAATACAAAAGAGTGAAGGGTGAAGAGGCTGTAAGAGTGCTGTTACTGGCAGAATATTGCACAGCTATCAGCCAATCAGATTCCAGAACCAGACAGAACTGTTGTATAAATATATATATAAATATATCACATATATCATATGTGTAACGATGGGAGGGAGTGACAGAGACAACTGGAGGTAAGATCCAATATGCAGGTTTATTCAGCGTCAGGCAAGCAAAGATCAGACAACGGGTATGTTCAGGCAGTCCAGAATCGTTGTTAGTATAACAGGCAACAGGTCGTAAGGCAGGCGGCTAAACAGGATAACAGGGAATACAAGGCTAGGATCTAAACACAGATAAACAGGACAGGGAGAAACGCGTTGTAATGTCACTTATAGTTAACAAGACTCAGCAAACAGGATGGGTAAATGAGTGGCTTATGTAGGGTGTCTAATGAGTCTCTGATAGTCCTCAGGTGTAGCGTGTGTAATCAGTCTAGATGAATGAGCAGGCGTGAGTGTGACCGGAGAGCATGTATGCATTTGTAGTCCAAGAGAAGGCGGAAGTGTAGTCCATAATGTTCGTGTGAGAACCAGCGATCTCTGGAGAGCAATCGCTGGTTATGTGACAAAATGTGTGTGAGACCATGTATATAATGTCTGCACAGCTTACAAATGCACTTTGAATCGTTTTTGCAATTCCTAGTTAACATTTTTTAATTGTAAATTTAAAAATTAGGAATTTAAGAGGCCGATGCGGTGGCGCAGGGGGTAGCGTCCTCGCCTCACAGCAAGAAGGTCGCTGGTTCGAGCCTCGGCTGGGTCAGTTGACCTTTCTGTGTGGAGTTTGCATGTTCTCCCCATGTTTATGTGGGTTTCCTCCAGGTGCTCCGGTTTTCCCCACAAGTCCAAAGACATGTGGTATAGGTGAATTGGTAAAGCTAAATTGTCCGTAGTGTATGTATGTGAATGGGAGTGTATGGGTGTTTCCCAGTGATGGGTAGCAGCTGGAAGGGCATCCCTTGTGTAAAACATATGCTGGATAAGTTAGCAGCTCATTCCACTGTGGTGGCCCTAGATTAATAAAATGTCTAAGCCAAAAAGAAAATGAAGGAGATGACTAGAAAGGTAAATTTAATTCAACTAAAAAAATTAGGGCAGCAAGAATTTATTTTACAGTGAATATGTCAAAGAATATCTTGCTCTTCCCATAGTTTATAGTCGTATTTCATTTTTAAATTGAATTATTCGATATAGAAATAAAGTTGTTTTGAAAACCAGCAGATTCAAGCATGGATACTAAGACCCAGTTGCACAGTTGGCTATATTATAAGACAGAATTATGGTAAACCAGTTTAAGGGCTGAAAATAGACAGGGAGAGGAGTCTATTGCAGATGTGAGATAATAGGTCTTCCTCTGAACGGAACCCATGGGATTAAAAGAGAGACATTTCTGGTTAGATGGCAGAGCCAAACCCTCAGAGACAAACAGCACACCAAAGAGAACCTACAGCCTGTTGCAGTTATGCTCATGTCTTTGCACTGACAGGATGAAATGAAATTATGAATCAAATGTTTGCAACTGGAGCACTACTGTGAGTTGATGAAGCAGAAATTGATGACTTGACTAATGCTGCATGTGTTTGTCTTTGGAGCCTTGCAATATCATGAATGAAATAGTTTGAACTCTGTCCTTTGAAAAAAAAAAAAGCTAAAATAATAAAACTAAAAATTATAAAAATGTGTATGTGGTCTATAATGTAATTATGGCTGAAATATGTTGTAAAGCTGCCAATGAGCGTGTTTTCCACATCCTGTTGTCACAACTCTGACCCCTTTTTTTCCTCAGTGATTTGTATTTATGGTGTTTTACAGTACAATGGTGATGTAAAGAGTCCTGCTTCCACAAAAACAAGGTAATTATGGCTTTTCTCATAACAGAAACTTCAGTTTATATCTCACACTTGTGACTTTTTTTTTCTTATAACAGCGTGTTAAAAAGTCTTAAAATTTCTTAAATTTCAAAAACTAAATAATAGGCCTTAAAACGTCTTAAATCTTAAGTCTTAATTTTCTTTTGTTCATGTATAGATACCCAATCTGGCTAACACCCATACAATCACCAACAATCCATCTCAATAAAACATTTAACTTTTTATTTAAATAATGAATATTAATAATTAATGATTATTAAATAAATAAATAAATAAATAAATAAATAAAAACTTTTTATTTACCATAATGGTTTATTTGCTAACCTTACAGTAAAATTTGTTTGAAAGTTCTCTATGTATTTATTACTGACCTGACCCATATTTCTTATTATTGTTGATGTTGTTTTTGTATTAATGTGTTTTGTATTAATATGTCTTTGGACTGTGGGGAGAAACCGAAGCACCCTGAGGAAACCCCGTCAAATACGGGAAGAACATGCACACAGAAACTCCACACAGAAATGCCAACTGACCCAGCTGGGACTTGAACCAGCAACTTTTTTGCTGTGAGGCGACAGTGTTAATCACTGAGCTACTATGTCACTCCTTCTAATTAAGTATTGCACCTTATTATTTTTATTTATTTAATTATTGTGAAATTTTAAAAACATTTTTCTTAAAGGGATAATTCATGCAAAAATTACATTTCTGTCATAATTTAGTCTCCCTTCCCTTGTTCCAATTTATTTACATTTTTAGTAAACATTTCTTTCTTCTGTTGAACACAGAAGATATTTTGAACAAAGCTGAAAACATGTAACCCTTGACTTCTGTAATATTGCATTTTTCCTACTCTAATCAATAGTTACCTCTTTTTAGCTTTCTTTAAACTATCTTCTTTAGTGTTCAACAGCAGAAAGAAACTCATAAATGTTTAGAAGAAAATCAAAAGACTTTGGAACAAGTGAGAGTAAATTATGGCGAATATGTTGGTTTTGTGTCAACTATCCCTTTAAAAAAAGTTTCAAAAGTCACAAAGGTGAAGGCATACAATAAAACTTGCAATAAAAAATAAGGTGTGATAAATAATTAGAAATTCCACCATACAGGGGTGCGTTTCCCAAACAATGACATAACTCGCGGCTGTACTATCATAGTACGATGCATCGTTTGGGAAAACACGATGTAGTGACGAGTGTTTCTCAAAACGCGTAGTTTTCGCAAATCTATCGCTTGAACCACATTAGTTGTAACGGAAAACGCCCATAATGACGCTCTAAACAGGGCGGATAGATTTATTTAAAATAAAATCCAATATTAGTTTTGGTAAAAACATGCACTCGTTTTCCATATTAACTGAAATATATGTCAATAGCACATAGGGCCTTATGTTTGCTTTACTAATATTATTGAGAAGTTAAACATTACATATTCTATTCTAAGACCTAAAATCACTTACAAAAGCTAACACGTATTCTAATATCATATATAAATCATATAAATAATAAATAATTAGGCTATTTTTTTATTAAATTAAATGTTATATTTATTATTTATTAAAAATGAAAAAAATCATACCTTGATAATAATATTAATGATGATAATCATGATGATAATGATGATGATGATGATAATAATAATAATAAAAATAATAGTGTTATTATTATTATTATTATTGTTGTTGTTATTATTGTTATTATTATTATTAAATAGGATATATATATATATATATATATATATATATATATATATATATATATATATATATATATATATATATATATGTATATATATATATATATATATATATATATATATATATATATATATTTTTTTTTTAAGTCTACTTTTACAATTTGACACATGTAAACCCATGCAAAAGGTTCTAACCAACAAGCCCTTGTCAAATTCAGTACAGATACTTAATAAATAACCTTTTATAAATTAAAAGCATTAACGTACGCTATGTTTTTTTGTTTTCACAAGCTTTGGAGACGTAACATAAATTCCGCTTTTAAATAATAGGTCACCTATAGCTTTCGCCATGAGGCTGTGTTCAAAATGACATCAATGTTTTCAAAGTGCACTGCGAAGGAAGCACAATTTTAAACATGGAGATCCGTAAAACTGAATTGTAAAAATAGTTTGAAAGCAAATTACACCTAAGAGAAATGACCTTAATGTTTTTTTATTTTTAATAATTCCAACTGTGAATGTTAGAATGTTCTAAATGAAAAGGGCATAGGGGGGATAAGTGGGAATAGAACACAGCCAGGAACTATGTTTCTAAATACAGAGGTGTAGTTGCGAGTGCTCAAGTTTGCGACGCAGTTTGCAAATGTTCGTTGGAGCGACGGATTTGGGAAACGGCAAATCAACAAACTATGTTTGTAACGACAGCACTTGCGACCTTAGTTGGCTAATGATGGTTTTGGGAAACGTACCCCACAATCCTCAATATATTGTTCGGATATGATAATTTGTCACAAATTAAAACGATAAAAGTCACAAATTAAAAATGATAAAAGTCACACGTGTGGGATATAAAGTTTCAGTCATGAGAAATGAAGCCATAATTACCTTGTTTTAGTGGAATCAGGTCTCTTTACCCTTCCACTTGAGGGTGAGTAAATAGAGAGTGAATATACATTTTTAGTGAACTATCCCCTTTAAACCATTTCATTTTTTATTATTTTTATTTTATAATAGCCAGAATTGCTAGTAATAATTACACCTTATTTTTTATTGTTTATTTATAACCTTTTTATTATTGCCATTGCAGTATTTTCTTATACCATTCCACTTCAATACACATTTTTGTATTTATTTTTATATGAAAGTTCAACATGTTGTACTCCAAGACAGAAATAGACTTAAGCATGTGTTTGTGTCTAATTTCACAGAATATCTTGTTCTCTCCACTTCTTTTAAGCTTGTGTTATTATGAGCAGCCTCTTCCTTTTCCGCAGTTCTCACATCGACAACCAACCTATCAACTTCATATCAGGAAGTTCATATCCCGACAACTTGATAGCTAATGATATACCGTCTGTGAGCACCTCTTCTTTCCTTACCTCTTTGTGACCGTTTTGATTGTGACACTACTAGGGAATAGAATATACTCCCCTCTGCTTTCATTGCAATAACAGTGATAACTCTGAATCAACACGATAACGTTGACGTATTGGATGTTGTGTCACCCCAGAGAGGCATGAATCAGACATCATAACGTCCAGATACGTGAGTCGTCTGTATTGGAAACTCGCCCTGATGCATCGCACATCATCGGTCATGGCGTTCACCTTCATTCGTCTTCATTAAAATAGTTTAGACATGAAATTACCAAACGGTTATGAGGGCTTTAGAATCATCTAAAAGATTTAGTGCCACCCCGGGATGAGAATATCCTGAAAGAACAATTTCAGCTCGTACTGATCCAGTGAAATGACTTTTTCTGGCAACCGGGCGCTGTGTTGTTTAGTTGTAAAAACAGTGTGTCAGCGGTGGTGTTCTGACACACCGGGGAACAGCGCGAACCTCTTAACATCATTATTACATTAGCTCTTAATGGGCCGAATTTTGCCAATTACTGACGGCACAAATAGCAAAAATGGGTTCTTCGTTCTGTGAGGGCGCTGAAGATGTCATGCTATTGTGTTATAAACAAATTGAAAAATAATTGAGTTTAGATTTTATCAGGGAGGAGGAACTTGTTTTCACCCTGCTATCTCATTGCTGTGACGTTCTGTTGCCGTTTACATGTGGCCAGCAGGGATTAGCATGAATAATTCTTGAGCGAAAAGCCCTGTTTATTTAATTCGAGTGCGTTCGGCTTGTGAAATATGAATGGGATCCGGGCTGTTTTGTCATGGAATTTTAGCTTAACACATAACAGTAGTGTAACCTTTCATTTTTGGTTCCTGAAAGGAATGCAGAGCTGAGAGTCACAACACTCTACAAAAAATGAAAATAAATAAAATGCTGGGTTGTTTTAACACAGCGTTGGTTCAAATATGTACAAACATTCATAAACAAAAAACAGTTTATTTTTATTTTTTATTTAAATTACAATGGTTTTAACCCAACAGTTTGTCCATATTTGCCCTAATGTTGGGTTAAAACAAGCCATCATTTTCAAACAGGTCTGTGTAAGAGGGTTCATGCAAGATGTGATCATATGATTGAAAATCAAATCTTATTGAGGAATGTCCCTTCCTGTACAAATATTACATAATGATAATGTGAATTAGATTTACCCTCTGTAGTGAGAAGCTGGTTTATTCCCAGAAAACAAAATAAACTGTCTGTTTGTCTGTCTGTCTGTCCGTTCATCTATCTATCTATCTATCTATCTATCTATCTATCTATCTATCTATCTATCTATCTATCTATCTATCTATCTATCTATCTATCTATCTGTCTGTCTGTCTGTCTGTCTGTCTGTCTGTCTGTCTGTCTGTCTGTCTGTCTGTCTGTCTGTCTGTCTGTCTGTCTGTCTGTCTGTCTGTCTGTCTGTCTGTCTGCCTGCCTGCCTGCCTGCCTGCCTGCCTGCCTGCCTGCCCGCCTGCCCGCCCGCCCGCCCGTCCGTCCGTCTGTCTGTCTGACCATCTGTCCGTTCATCTATCTATCTATCTATCTATCTATCTATCTATCTATCTATCTATCTATCTATCTATCTATCTATCTATCTATCTATCTGTCTGTCTGTCTGTCTGTCTGTCTGTCTGTCTGTCTGTCTGTCTGTCTGTCTGTCTGTCTGTCTGTCTGTCTGTCTGTCTGTCTGTCTGTCTGTCTGTCTGTCTGTCTGTCCGTCTGTCCGTCCGTCCGTCCGTCCGTCCGTCCGTCCGTCCGTCCGTCCGTCCGTCCGTCCGTCCGTCCGTCTGTCTGACCATCTGTCCGTTCATCTGACTGTCTATCTATCTATCTATCTATCTATCTATCTATCTATCTATCTATCTATCTATCTATCTATCTATCTATCTATCTATCTATCTATCTATCTATCTATCTATCTATCTATCTATCTATCTATCTATCTATCTATCTATCTATCTATCTATCTATCTATCGATCGATCGATCTGTCTATCTGTCTGTCTGTCTGTCTGTCTGTCAGTCTGTCAGTCCGTTTGTATGTTCGTTCGTCCGTCTATCTGTATTTGTCATCTGTCTGATGTCTGTCTGTCTGTCTATCTATCTATCCATCCGTCCATCCATCTATCTGATGTCTGTTTGTTTTTTTCCTTTCAGAATTCAGAATGCAAGAAAAGCACAACAAGAAAACTCACTTAATAACAAAGCCTAGCATGGTTTTTGCACGTAAACTCTTAATTATATTTTGTTCAGTCACAGCAAGATGCCATTGGATTTTTTTTTCACCACAGCTAATACTATAGTTGAAATGACCTTTTTCACCCACACGCTCTGTCTTTCTCTCTCAGTTTGTCATTTCCAGTCAGTGCTGTGGAGCTGCGTCCATACAAATAGTGTCAAACATGGCAGAGAGAGTGTGTGTTTGCTGTGACGTGTGTGGCACCGGTGTGTGAGTGTGGCCTTCACAGTCAAGTGCGCACGATCTCTGGCAAGGTAATGATGTGTCTGATTGCTGTTTTGTTGATTATGTGTGTGTGAACTCAGGAGAGTGTGTGTGTGTGTGTGTGTGTGTGTCTGTGTCTGTGTGTGTGTCTGTGTGTGTGTGTCTGTGTGTGTCTATGTGTGTGCAGTCCAGCACGTTTAATGTACATTGTCCCAAGTGCACTCTTCTGCACAAGTAGTTCAACTTCCTGTGACTGCTGCTCTGTGGGAAGAAAAATAAAGCCCTGCTGCAGAAAAGGCCATGGGAGATGTCAGGGTCAAACACAGACCTTCGGGTTTTGTAAGAAAAGTTGTTTACGCTCGTACACGCATCAAGGCCAAAAGACAGAAAAACGCTAAGCATTTGAAAGTATGCTTTGCCAATTCAATCCCCCAGCTGAAGTATTTGCTCCTCTTTTGGTGTTTTTATACAAGCTTTCGGAAGAGCAATTAAAATATTTGTTTAGCCACTCACAATGCAATTTAACGTTGCTGACTTTTTCTTTTTTACACAGCAGAATTGTTTGTCTTGAATGATGTGTTAATCTTAAAAACCATCCAAAACCATTTTGGGAACATTTTACCACAGGATCAAAAAGAGAAATTAAATTAAATTACACTTAACTAGGTTTGATTTTAATTAAATTAAATTTAACTAAATTAGGTCTGTTTAAGGACTGTATAATTAAGTGTGAAATTTGTAAGTATTAAATTAATTTAGTTTGGTTAAACTAATAGTTTAAATAATTTAATTGTTATATTAAGTTTTTGTTTGTTTGTTTGTTTGTTTTATTATGGTCTTAATTGTGTTTACATTATGAAGACGTATATTTTATTATGTATTGTAAACCAAATCTAAACAACATGCTGTTTTATAATAGTTAATAATATATAAAATAGATAAAAACTTAGTATCTTACTAACTAGCTGACTAACAAAATAAAATGTATTATTTTTTGATCATATAAAAGTAATAATAATAATATATTTTTAAAATAAACCGTTAAAATATAACTTATGAGATTATACCTCATCTAAAAACAAATCAAATTTTACAAAAAAAGTAGTAATTACTACAATAAGTTGTATTAAATTAAATTAGGTAGTAATTACTACAGTAAGTTGTATTTAATTTAATGATTAATAATAATTAAATTACTACAATAAGTTGCAAAAACAATAATTCATAACAGTATTGTTATTGTTCATATTTATCATAAAAAATTAATTAATAAATTAATTTAAAAATATTGCTAGGTGCTGATTCTCAAACCGCCCCAAGTGTGATGCAGCTGGGATGAGAATCAGCACTTCCAAGTCTGAGGCCATGGTGCAACACCGGAAAAAAGTAGTTTGCCATCTTGTGGTTTTTTTCACGAGCGAGGGAAGGATGGAATGTGAGATTGACAGGCTGATCGATGCAGTGGTAGTAATGCGGTTGATTTACCGGTCAATCTACGTTCCCATTCTCACCCATGAAGGACAAGAGGACAAGATCTCGGATACAAGCGGCTGAAATGAGTTTCCTTCGCAGGGTAACAGGGTACACCCTTATAGATAGGGTGAGGAGCTCTGTCACCAGGGAGGAACTTTGAGTAGAGCCGCTCTTCTTCCACATTGTGAGAAGTCAGCTGAGGTGGCTCCGGCATCTGTTTCGGATGCCTTCTGGATGCCTACCTAGAGAATTGTTCCAGGCATGTTCCACTGGGAGGACGCCTCGGGGAAGACCCAGGACACGCTGGAGGGACTATATCTCTTGGCTGGCCTGGGAATGCCTCAGGATCCCCCCGGAGGAGCTGAAGGAAGTGTCTGGGCAAAGGGAAGTCCTGAAACCCGGCCCCGGAAAAGTGGGTGAAAATGAATGAATGAATATTGCTAGTATTAAGGACAAAAGAGTTAGTATCTAACTCTATTAATGAATGTGCTGTTGGTGTTGGAGAGATTTTCATTGTCCCTGCTAGCAGTGGACCCTCTTTAATGTGTCATTTGGGACCCCATGAACAGGGTATATGCACACAGACTTTTAATTTCAGCCAGCCAGCCTCAGAGCTTCTGGTGAACTTTCTTTCCATTATAAAACGGCCACGTTTAAGGTCTGATTTCTTTAAAAATCAGTGATCTTCTCTGCCTGATAGATATATGATATAAAGTTGGTGTCAAACTGGACAAGAACATTTATTCCTGCCATGTCTTTAAAATATGACAGTTTATTTTACCTCAGTATTTTCAATGGAGTTTCTGCACTAGCCTACTGCTACTGATGGTCTTTTTATCTTGTTTTACTCTTAAACGACAAAATCTATGTTTTTCTAAACTGAATGTATTTTAATTACATTACCACATCGATGCTGTAAAAGGAGCCTTATGAAATTGAACATAGTCACATTAAGCTTTCATTAGAGGTTCGTCATTGGCTGAAAAACACTAGCTGTCCATACAGCACATTCAAGTGACGTCTCTAGTGAAAGGTCATTTCAGTCCACAACCAGTTCTGCAACCCAAAAACATGGATACCGCACTGAACGGACACAGAAATAGAACACAAAGTGCAGGCGTAAGAAGCGCTGTCATTTTAAAACTCTGACAAAGCACACTTTTAAAGCTTTTCCCTGAAGCAGTCCAGTTCCATTCATATGGGGGCTTATTTTGGCCTGCAGACGCTCTTGTCAAACAGTGAGCATGTGCACATCCTCTCTCTGACGTAACAGAGCGTTGACACTTCACGTTCACTGGTTCTGCTTCCCTCCCATCACTAGGAGAATCTGGTCTCAGATCAGCTGTTAGGGGAGGAATTTAACATGTTCAGGAGATCTTGGCTGGACAAAATTGTGCTAAAGCATCTGCACACAGTATGCCTGTCTGTCTGTCTGTCTGTCTGTCTGTCTGTCTGTCTGTCTATCTGTCTGTCTATATACACTCACCGGCCATTTTATTAGGTAGATCTTAGTAGTACCGAATCGTTCATGGCATAGATTCAACAATGAAGTTCTCTATTGGATTACAGTCTGGTGACTGTGGAGGACATTTAATTACAGTTTACTCACTGTCATGTTAAAAAAAACTCAGAGATGATTCACGCTTTATGACATGGTGCGTTGTCCTGCTGGAAGTAGCTAACAGATGATGGGTACACTGTGGTCATAAAGGGATGGACATGGTCAGCAACAATACTCAGGTAGAATGTGGCATTGACACGTTGCTCAATTGGTATTAATGGGCCCTAAGTGTGCCAAGAAAATATCCCCCACACCATTACACCACCACCACCAGCTTGAACCATTTATACAAGGCAGGATGGATTCATGCTTTCATGTTGTTGATGCCAAATTTTGACCTAACCATCCATATGTTGCAGCAGAAATAGAGACTCATCAGATCAGGCAATGTTTTTTCAATCTTCTATTGTCCAGTTTCGTTGAGCCTTTCACTAGCCTCAGTTTCCTGTTCTTAGCTGAAAGGAGTGGCACCCGGTGTGGTCTTCTGCTGCTGTAATCCATCTGAGTCAAGGTTGGATGTGCTGGGAGTTCAATTCAATTCAATTCAATTCAGCTTTATTTGTATAGCGCTTTTACAATGTAGATTGTGTCAAAGCAGCTTCACATAAATGGTCATAGTAACTGGAACAGTGTGGTTCAGTAACTGGAACAGTTCAGAGATGTTCTTCTGCATACCTCGGTTATACCAAGTGGTTATTTGAGTTACTGTTGCCTTTCTATCAGCTCGAAGCAGTCTGGCCATTCTTCTCTGACCTCTGACTTCAACAATGCATTTGCACCAACACAACTGACTCTCACTGGATATTTTCTCTTTTTTGGACCATTCTCTGTAAACCCTAGACATAGTTGTGCATGAAAATCCCAGTAGATCAGCCCGTCTAGGACCAACAACCTTGCCACGTTCAAAATCTCTTAAATCACCTTTCTTCCTCAATCTGATGCTCGGTTTGAACTGCAGCAGATCGTCTTGACCATGTCTACATGCCTAAATGCATTGAGTTGTCGCCATGTAATTTGTTGATTAGAAATTTGCATAATGAGCTGTTGGACAGGTGTACCTTATAAAGTGGCTGGTTATATTACTTTATACTTATTTATTATTTATGATTTATTATTTATTATACATTTTATAATTTACATTATTGTCATTTAAAATTATTACTTTATATAAAGATATAGTATTATTATATTATACTATAAATAAATGATGTAATATTCTATTCTATTCTATTATATTATATTATATTATATTATATTATATTATATTATATTATATTATGGGATTTTTAGTTGTAATACGCACATGTGCACAAACATAGGAAGCAATCACAGACGAAATCAGCGCTGACACATTGATTCCTTCCCAGTATTGAGGTAAATGAGCATTGATGACGAGACACTGAGCGCTGCTAGAGATCCAAAGGAACTAGCCTGATGTGTTTGAGGTGTGATGGTGCATTTCCCAGGTCTTGACGCACTGTTCTGTTATTGTTCTGCTCTTCCACACCGGACGTCACATTTACTCAAGTATTTGTGTCAACGTGGGAAGAGGCAGTTGGGAATCCTGAGTGGAATCAACAGGAAGCGGACTGGAGTCGACTGTGAACGCCAGCATTGTCCTCTTCCGCTGCTCTGGAGACGCCGTTTTCATGGCAACCGCTCGTAGAAAGACCTGATTGGGCAAACTAATGAGAAGCCTTTAATCACAGGGCTGTCCCACAATGCATCTGGAATGTTAATAAACACTGGGAAGTGGCATTTGGATCTCGCTTTACTGCTTGTCAACAGTGTTGAATTTAAAAGGCACAAGACTTTTGACTGTTGCGTGTGCTTGTGTGAACACCCACGCTACTCTGCTTCTACTTCTCTTGCTTCTTGGCAAACGATGGAAATGGACTCTATCTAAGCCAATCATCACATTCCCAGTTACACCACATTCACAAACACACCAATCATTATCTCTGGTTGGTTATGTGTTTAACGCCTAGCCCCGAACACACACACCCACCCACCCCAAAGAAAGAAAGGTCCTCACTGAAGCAGTTTTCAGCAGCGTCTCTCTCAGTGTCTCTCTCAGCTGAGAGAGACGCTGCTCGCATGAAACTGCTTCAGTGATCACAATTATAGTCAAGGACAGACTTAGTGATAATGGGGCCCTAAGCAATTCTAAGTATGGGGCCCTAGCATTGAAACTCAAAACATTCTCTTTCTATTTACTGTAGATATATATATATATTCTGTAGATTATTATTATTATTATTATGACTATATATATATATATATATATATATATATATATATATATATATACACACACACACACACACACACACACACACGTACAAAATATAAGTATACTGTACATGTAGTATATAGTATAACTATACAGTTGAAGTCAGAATTATTAGCCCCCCCTTTTAATTTTTTGTTTCTTTTTTTTATAATTCCCAAATGATGTTAAACAGAGCAAGAAAATTTTCACAGTATGTCTGATAACATTTTTTTTCTTCTGGAGAAAGTCTTATTTGTTTTATTTCGGCTAGAATAAAAGCAGTTTTTAATTTCTTTAACCCATTTTTAGGTCAAAATTATTAGCCCCTTTCAACTATATATTTTTCCGATAGTCTACAGAACAAACCATCATTATACAATAACATGCCTAATAACCTTAACCTGCCTAGTTAACCTGATTAACCTAGTTAAGCCTTTGTCACTTTAAGCTGTATAGAAGTGTCTTGAAAAATATCTAGTAAAATATTATTTACTGTCATCATGGCAAAGATAAAATAAATCAGTTATTAGAGATGAGTTATAAAAACTATTTAAACTATGTTTAAAAATGTGTTGAAAAAAATCTTCTCTTTGTTAAGCAGAAATTAGGGAAAATTAAACAGTGGGACTAATAATTCTGACTTCAACTGTATATAAGTATATACAAAATATTAAAAGTATATTATATATATAATTTAATATTTAAACGAACCTTTATCTGCTTCTTCTAAAATTAAATACAAAAAAAAAATCACATATAAAAAACAAGTTCTTAAACTAATTTGTAACCATTAAACTAAATTAGCCATTTTTGTAATTAGATTTTAATATAAATAATTTAAAAAAATAAAATAAAATAAACAAATATAATTTCAGTCAAACTAATCTTTTCACCGTTTTTTCATATGAATTGAATAATTGCTTTTTGCTAATCGGCAGCCATTAATGTTCACTGGGCAATGTTATTTTCTTTGAACAGGCCCTCTTAACAAGCTCACAGCACTCATTGTCTGATGACATCATCAGGTGTTTCGGCCTGAAAGCAGGATCGTGGATTTCGTTGTTTGTCTTAGTTCTACTTTTTCCCCAAATTTTCTCGCTCTTGCACGCACTTCAGCTCTGCTCAGATAGCTGACAGCCTGGAAGTGTCTTTGAAGCGCTCCATTATTCATGATGGCCCCTGGTTTTGAAAAGAACTAGTAACGTTAAAATCATAACAGTTATAGACAGATTTTACAACAAATGATAGAAAATTTATAAAAGAGCTATATGATTATTATAGATTACTTGGCATTGGTCGAGGCCCCCTAATTCCCTGGGGCCCTAATCGGCTGCTTACCTTGCTTATTGGTTAAGTCTGCACCTGATTACTTGCTATTGAAAAAAGTATCGCTTTTAGTAACGCTGTTTATTTATAGCGCTGCTATTCCTATCACTGGTCGCTAATAATTCTAACAACATTCTAAAATAATAATAATGTGATTATAATATCCCAAAGTTATGTGTACGATCATTGCACCCTGTTTGGCCGTTAAAGAAGCATGAGGTCAAAATCACAATTTCAAAGGTCTTTTTTTCTTACTAGATTAAGTTGATCAGGTCTTGCGGCACAAAGAAAGAAAAAAGAGCTCTCTAATGCTGTAAAATCATAGGACATAGTGTACCATATTCCTGGAAAATGCCAGGTGCTTTATAATCATTGTAAGTCATGCTAACAACAAAAAAGAACACATTTTACGCCTTGGTGATTGCAGAAAGTGCTAAAATGGTAAAAGCCACAGACCTTAACTACCCCTCAGTTGTTGGTACATTGCTTAATGCTCTAAAAACGTGTTAAATAACAGCACTGGAGCCAGAGTACTTGAGCAGTAGATTTTCTCAGGAGCAATTAGCTTTTTATGCCAGATCTGCCAAGATAAACAGCCTAGCGCTCGATTTGTTTACAGTAGTGGCAGTTTTCTTTCCCACTTTTTTTCTTCCTGCGCATTTCTCTGTCCGTCGTCTTTGATTCTCGCTTTCTCTGTTTTGCTCTTGCTGTGTAGATGGAGTGGAAAGAATAGCGCTAATGATGCTTGTGTATTTTGTGAAAATGACTTCACATTTGACCTTTGATGTCACACACAATATTGTCAAAACTCAGGTGGTCAGTGTTTTTAAAGGGATAGTACACTCAGAAATGATCATTGTGACTGTAGTCAAGTAATTATATTTAAAGTGATAGCTCGCCCAAAACTGGAAATGCTGTCATCGTTTATTAACCCTTCACTTATTTCAAACCTATCAAAGTTTTTTTTTTTTTTCTGTTGAAAACAAAAGAAGATACTCTGAAGAATGTTGAAAACCCATTAACTTCCATATTATATTTTCTACAATTAATGTTAATGACTACCAGGGTTATACAAGGAAATAACACATTTATATGGAGCATCTGTAGTGTTGCCAGATATAGCAGACTTTTTCCAGCCTAAAAACTGTCCAAAACTCAATCAAACACACCAAAAAGGCCCAAAATATTAGATTAATTTTTTATTTAGTTTTAGCAACCAACACCGAACCATCATATTAAAATTAGAACATGACGTTGAGTAGATTACACTACCTATTAGCCTGGATATTGTAGATTTATTTGTTTAAAAATGATTGTTAAAAACACCTGATGTTGGTCTGGGCGGAAAAGGGGGTTTGATATTAAGTGTAAAATAAATAAATAGATATTTAAATATCTTATAACTTATTTGCATTAAATGGTTTGTGAAATTAAAATAAAGTATTTCAGATATTTTAGTTTTTTGTAACTTTCCTTCACCTCCTTGCAGGTGAGCTAATGCCGGTTGCGATATGCATTGGTCACTCACTACTACCTGAATAAAGTAAGAGCACACAGTTACGTTTTGTAAAAAAATTGGATACAAAATGTGTTTCAAAACCGTTTCAAAAAAATTTTGTCAACTCACCTAATCCATGTTTTACATGCACAGTCAAATTCAAAACCTAACAATCTTGCAACACTGGGCGTCGTCTGTCTGGCATCTGAAGCTTCATGCTGATGAAAGAAGCAGCAGTAGCGTATAAGGATGTATATAAAGATTGATCATAGAGCACTGGGTGACTGTCAACCTTTTCAATAAGCTAGTCCTCCGATTTGACTTTGCTATATTGCTGCCTCAATTTGTTAATCTGACTTAAATTATTAAGTTAAACTTTGTTTTAAAATAGTTGAATCATCATTTAACTTATCAAATTTGTGAAAGCAACATACAACTATTTGTTCTCTTAATTTTTTTGTTATTTACTTTTTTACAGTTTGCCGCTATTCTCTGGTGTTGCATCATGCATGAAAGTGATTGGCTATTGTCAGCACTAGTATATTTGCATGAAGCGATCTCATTGGCTCAACCCTTCATTGGTGCTTGAAAAGTTCCACTTGATGTCACTCCATTCAAAGTAAAGGAAAAATGTTAACGCTGATGCCCTGTGTAAACTTGAGGTTGAGCAATTGGTGAGTACATTTTCAAACTACGCCTTTAAGTGAAAGTTAAATTGATGATGACTAAAAATGATGGTTCTTTATTCGATTTATAATGATTGCACAAAAGCTATTTTAAAACTGTAAAAAAGAGATTGTTAAATGTTCCTCACACCAAAAACAAAGAAGACTAATAGCATAATTCATGTTTATCTGTCTGTCTGTCTGTCTTTATGTTCAGCAGAAGAAAGAAACTTCAAAACAAAGAAAGAAAATTGGAAACAGGTGGAAGGGAAGGAACAGTTCATATATGGGGTAAATAATGCGTCTGTCTGTCTGTCTGTCCGTCCGTCCGTCCGTCCGTCCGTCCGTCCGTCCGTCCGTCCGTCCGTCTGTCTGTCTGTCTATCTATCTATCTATCTATCTATCTATCTATCTATCTATCTATCTATCTATCTATCTATCTATCTATCTATCTATCTATCTATCTATCTATCTATCTATCTATCTGTCTGACTTTCTGTCTGTCTGTCTGTCTGTCTGTCTGTCTGTCTGTCTGTCAGTTTTTCTAATCTGTCTATCTTCTGTTGTGTTCAGCTGAAGAGAATCACAGATTTGGCACAAGTGGAAGGGAAGGAAAAGTGTATATATGGGGTAAATAATCTGACTGTCTGTCTATCTGTCTGTCTGACTGTCTGTCTTTCTAATCTGATTATCTTTTGTGTTCAGCAGAAGAAAGAAACTCAGATTCGAAACAAGTGGAAGGGAAGGAACAGTTCATATATGGGGTAAATAATCCTTTATATTGCCTTTGAGTAAAACACAGATCTAGCAAAATAATAAAATACTTTATTAGAATATTATTACTGAAATATTTGACACCAGTGTTTGAATTATTTAGTTTCTCTCATGTCATCCCAAACCCATCTGACTTTCCTTTTCCTCCTAAATGGTTCTTTCTGGCTTATTTTTCCATTGAAAACAACGGCAAACATTCATAGCATTGTGAACATTTTGTTAAATGGAAGAATGTAATTCAGGTTTGGAACAACCGCAGCGAGCGCGATCAAGCGATGACAGGATTTTCATTCACGAGTGAACCATTCCTTGCAAATCAACCCATTTTGACTGGATCTGGATCTGCGTTTGATATTATATTAATGTTAACTGCGCTCCCACATTATACAAAGCTAGGATTTATTAAAGACAACTTATCCAAATAATTAGATCAGTAAAAATGCTAACAGTTTATTTTTCATCCCACAGTCTTTTTCATGATCACATCTGAAGAACATATTCGCATCAAACGGCTATCTGTTACCCAGATTTCAGTTGGCGTGAAAGAAGCCGCTTGTGTGTTTTTTTTTTTTATCTTCAATATTGGACCACGATAAGTGAAACATATTTTCCAGTCACGCCGACCCAGACTGGAAATGTGGCTTTTGGCTCCGGTTCAAACTTTTGGCAGATGCCATTGATGTTGACACTTTACGTAACATCACTGGTAACTGCTTTGTTTCATTATAGCACACACATTTTTCAAACATATTCTCTATATTACATTGCTGTTGTGCCAGAAATTAGTTTCATTTGGCCACGTTCGTAAAGATGTTTAAAGGTTAGTTCCAAGAAACACATGTTTAGCATGACTTCACTCACTGCAGTTCATTAAATGATATGCTGGAGAACTTAATTAGTGCTATGGGAAGCACCGCTGTTACTATTACTCATACTTAGGTTTCAACAAACCCCTAAATATTAAACATTAGTGCATCCCATGTCATTTGTGGTATATTGACATAAACAATACATCAAATCATTTGGTTTATTGGCAAGAAATGGCTGTTATTTTACTAAGGGAATGGGGTTGTGATTTTTAAGTGCCAAATGAAAATACTGGAAATATGCAGTTTATTATGTGCTTAACACCACTGGTCAACAGTGTGGAATAATTAAGATTATGTATGCTGCTGAAATAAAGTCTCTTAGGCTTGTCTAAGGGAATGAGAGTATAGCTTTTTTAACTGCCCAATGTAAAAAGCTATGAATAAGGATTAGATTAAAGATTATGTACAGTATGTTTTTGAAGAAAGCCTCTTATGTCAAGCAGAGCTTGTTAACTTGATCACAAATACTGTATTGTGTGAACAGAAATATTGTGTAATATTAGTACGATTAAAAACTACATGAGTATTATTTTTCACATCGAATAAATTATGATTTACAAACGCATAACTGTAAATAAACTATAAACTGTGACTGAATGTATTATATAATGTCTTCTTGACAATCATGTTTATGACAGATTTATGACAACTTTTGTTATCTTGGGAATGTCAAATTGTCATAACAAACAATGACATCTTTGCATTTAAAATGTCATAACTGAGTGAATGAAACGTACAGTTGTTATGAGCATGCATAAAGTTTAACCCAGGCTCATTCTGAAAGTGTACCCCTATATACATTCTCAGAGAGTGCCAAATATGTCCCAGGAGCTACGTTTCTTTTCTTTTTCTTTTTTTTTTTTGCAGTTTTTGTTTTCACGAATCCACCAGAGGCCACTGTGTACGCTTTTTAAGGTCTTAAATTTCTCATCCAAATTTCTCAAACTAATTTCTCTTGACTTTGCCGAGATGACAGTACATACTGACTTACTAGTTATTTTAGCTCATTTAGTATAGTGCAATTTAATAGCTTAACTTAGCAGGTTTAACATTTGATTTTTTTGTTCCACTACTTTATTTGCTGTTTATGTTTAGGGACTTAAAAATGTCAATTGAAATGCTGATTGTAATGTTCAATAAATGTATTATTATAATTTTTTGTTTTTTGACTGGATCAAATTAACTAAGAGAACCAAACAACAAGTGTGAACACACCTAACATATGTCCTGAGAACTTATTAGCATCTGCATTGCTTAATTTAGCATGTTTTAATTTTTATTATTGCTATTCATTTATTCATTTTCGTTTCTGGTTAATCCCTTTATTAATCTGGGGTCCTCACAGCAGAATAAACCGCCAACTTAGAAAGCATATGTTTACGCAGTGGATTCCCTTCCAGCTGCAACCCATCACTGGGTTATTATTATTATTATTATTATTGTTATTATTATTATTCCAAGCAAGTTAGCTAAAATGCATTACCTACAAAGAAAAAACATTTTTAGGAAAAAATTAAGGTATTTGCTTAAAGGTTCAAGACACTCTGGAGTACTTTTTTTTTTTAAAGAATTTAACAGATTTGTGTGTGTTGGACATCAGTTAAGACAATGTTAGCTCCTGTTAGCTTGTGGGGAAAACTGGATATTTTTGAGGTTTTGTCAGCTAATTTCTTTTTTTTTGGGGGGACGGATTCAAAATCAGTGACATAGCGTGAATCTGCTAGCTAAGCAGAGTTTTCTTATCCTATAGGAAGACTTTGCTTCTTAATTATTTATGAAAGCATGTGCTTTCCGAAAGCAGGGCAGACCTGGCAAGCTGTGAGACCTAATGACTGGGTAAGACGGCGTCTGCTCACGGCACGGGTTGTATGTAATTGTTGCCATGATCCATGTGGTTTGTTGCATGTGTTTCCACATGATTTTGTCAGATTTTATCTTTTATTAGTTAAGTTTGTTACCATTCAGACACGATGCCTATATCCGTGCTGCCATGTTCGCCTATGTCTAAAATCCTCCAGATTACCGGCAGAGCTAATGGTTAAAATAAATAGGGCAAGAGACCTGCTACACTGCTATCCACTGTGTCTGCAGTCAGACCCAGGGATTAAGGAGGAGACAAGTCCTGCTCATTTATAGTGTTTATATAAACACAATTATCTTTATGATGATATAACAAATTGTGGTTATGTGTATATAAAATTACGAATAACACATGAAAAAGCACATTAAATTAGTTACTGTTTATTTCCTTGCATTTTAACTTTGTACGCTATAAAATCAAGCGTCTCATCACGGTTTGAGTGTCATTTTGTGAGCCAACTGACAACAGTTGGTCATTCGCCTCTTCTTCCTCTGCTCTGCTGGCCTCCTCCCTCTGCTCGCAGAGCTCCATGCCTATCTCGGAGCATTTTTTGAAAACATTCTGAGGTAGACTTGAACTGAAAGAGAGCAGTTTCATAGCCCTTTAACGTTCCTCTAATAAAAAAATAAATAAATAAAAAAAAGTAAAAATGAGTCCTAAAAATGTCAGTTTAAATCAAATGTGATCGAAATGTTCACCAAACTTATTATTATTATATATATTTTTGGACTGTACAAACGCTCTTAAATCATCAGGAAGCTAGCAGGCATGTCTAGAAACCACATAGCAGATCTGCTGAGAGCTTATTAGCATCTCCATTGCGTACTTTACGCTTAAGCCCCATTCGCAGTATTTCAAAAATCTACTTGTCACTTATTGTTAAAGCCCGCTTGTGATATTTCCTCATGACTGACACAAATTTTCTCCAGTAGTAGGTCAAGTTCTTCCAGCATACTTTCCTTCAATTGAGAATGGACACCAGCCGGGTGGGAACAATGAGGCCAAGCGCTCACCAGCACGTTCTTTCTGGGAATAATCGCCAAAGGTTAGTGTCCAGTGTGTATTGTGGTTATTCAAAGAGCTTGACCTTTCAACCACAACAGAAAAACCTCAACCACAACAGCTGTTCGCATCAAATATCCCTTCATTCCTCCATTCCCCTAGCGGACAGACAGTGTACACAAGCACCAATAACAATCCAGGTCTTTTCGGGATTGACAGATAATCTTTTTATCCTAAGCACAAGAAAAATGTTGAGCTTTTTCTCACCTTTCTCTGAACAGCAGAATGTGCTTTGACAAAAGAGTTTAGAGGAATAACATGCGCATTTTCCCCTTGTAGTCCTTTGTATCCTTGTCCTGTAAACATGGCAAAAATAAGTCTTTGATTTTTGGTTCAAAGTGAGAGCCGTACTGGACAAAGTCTCTCAGCACCCACCTCAAACCCACAAGCTTATTGGCACTGACAATAAAGAGATTCTACTCAAGGAAAGAAATCCAACGTTTTTGGTTTAAAATGTAATTAAAATAGTAGAAAATGCAATCTGATGTTGATTATTGGATCACGTGTTAATTAGCCAGGATTTGCCGAACTTCATATTAAGTTCAGTGGCTCTCTTTCTGTGGTAAACTCTGATGTATTTTCTTTTTTTTGGTCAGTTCAAAGTAGCTTGAGGAGTTCTTTAGAGAACAGAAGATTTAGTGTCAGTTTATTTCTGTGAATTAAAGCACCTCCTTCTGTCCTTCATCCCCCTCAAACACGGCCCGTGTCCACTCCACGCTTTCCTTTAAGAGGACAAAAGTGGCTTCTATTGTGGGAATAGAAAAGGAGGATGACTGAGGCTTTTAGTTAGAAACTAAACTTATAGAAAAATGTCTACGTGTGACATTGTTTTTGTGTGTGTTGGCTTAATATATTTTACATTGACTCTTGCTGTGATAAGTGTTTGAAGAAATATACTATACTCAAACCTGTCAACCCTCCCATTTTTGTCGGGATTCTCAGGTATTTTACCATCCTGCTTAAGCATTTTCCCATATTTCTCCCGTATTTTTATTATTTCTATGAAAAGTGAAATATCTCAAATGTGATTTAATTGCCAGAGCTGTTCAAGAGAATTATGCTTAAGCTTTAATTCAGCTTGAAAGCATATTTAAATCAATATAAAACAGCAGCATCCACTTCTAAATCTCAATTTGTTATAATAA
This sequence comes from Danio rerio, assembly GCF_052040795.2. Taxonomy (NCBI): domain Eukaryota; kingdom Metazoa; phylum Chordata; class Actinopteri; order Cypriniformes; family Danionidae; genus Danio; species Danio rerio. The sequence continues at coordinate 44,920,285 of NC_141040.1, forward strand.
GTCTAAATCTGTTTGTTTCGCTGCATGTAACAGTGTTTTGACAAATAAAGGCTCATCACCCAAAAAAAAAAAAAAAAGCTCGGGCTTTCCTCCTCCCTGATCTCACACTGCTCCACTTTAAAGACAGTATAGGATGGGTTGTTACCTCCTTTTTTCCCCCCAATGTCCACATCTTCGTATGCTTATCACCACCGGTGTGGGTAGGTGGGTCTGCGAACAGCATTTTTTTGCCGCAGGACCAGATAACTGTTGCCTACATCAGACATCCACGTCCTCTGTTCCTCTTTCCTGTTGCGTCTGTGTTTATTTTATTTCCTCTTTCTATCCTACCTCTTGACTGACCTGTATGGTCAGAAGGGTTTCTAGTTCATTGCATGTAAAAGCGTTGTGACAAATATAGGCTGATCATCATCATCATCATTATCATATTATCCTTTTTCTATATGCGTTTTCTTGACTCAGAGCGCATTTGAACTATCTCGGCCACCATGACTATGATTGGCATTGATTTTGATGATAAAAGTCAATACTAGAAATATTAGCACAATGAACAACATTTAGAAAAACTAAAATCATTTTCAGTCAGGATGCTAAAAATAAAGCAGAAGTACAGAAACTCAGCCTAATTTTGGTTAAAACGATCAGATTTAATCTTCTACAAGGTCTACTGCAGACTTTAGTTGTAACAATTGGTTATTTGAGTCACTGTTGCTTTTCTGGCAGCATGGTGTCTTAGTGGTTCGCACTGTTGCCTCACAGCAAGATTGCTGGTTTAGTTGGCATTTCTGTGTGGCATTTCTGGGTCAGTTGGCATTTGTGTGTGGAGTTTGCATGTTCTCCTTGTGTTCGCATGGGTTTCCTATGAGTGCTTTAGTTTTCGCCACAGTCCAAAGACTTGTGGGATAGGTGAATTGGATGAACTAAATTGGCTGTAGTGTGAGTATGAGTGTGTGTGAATGTGAGAGTGTATGGGTGTTTCCCAGTACTGGTGTGCGACTAGAAGGGTAACTTCTGTGTAAAATATATGCCTAAATAGTTGATGGTTCATTCCGCTGTGGTAACCCCTGATAAATAAGGGACTAAGCTGAAGGAAAATGAATGAATGAATGAAGGTTGCAGTTGGATCAAGACTTCAGGACATTAGATATTTTCTCTTTTCAAACACTTGGATGAAACTGCATGAAACTTGTGCATGAAACTTCTAGAAGATCAGCAGTTTTTAAAATCATCAGACCAGCCTGTTTGGCATCAACAGCCATGTCATGTTCAGCCACTTAAATCACCTTTATTCTCTATTGTGGTATTACAGTAGGTTTGTACTTCTGCAGATCATCATAACCACATGTCTTAAAGCACAGAGTTCCTGTAGTGTGATTGGCTGATTTTTTGAATTAGTGTGAAGCTAAACACTTGCATTTAAATGGATAGTTCACTCCAAAATGGAAATTAATTTACTCATTTACTCAAAAATCCTTATAGCTGGTACCCATTGACTTCCATAGTCTTTATTCAATACTACGTAAGTCGATGCGTACCAGCATTCTTCAAAATATCTTCTTTTGTGTTTATTAGAAAGAAACTCTTAAATGTTTAAAATCACACGAGGGATTTTAAGTGAGCTATCCCTTTAGTGAATCACAAAAATACTAGATTCACGTTGTTTGGTCATACTATTACATGTGTCAGATATTTTTGTTTGATGACCTTTTTACGTGTATGTGGTCCTACTTACCCTGTCTGTGTTTTTTTTGTCATACTACCAACTGACTACATTTTCCCTACCATATTTATAACCCAACAAGACGCAGAAACTGCAGCCTTTCTATGAGTCAGCAGAGCTTTAAAGGTTCTCAGAGTTAACATGATATACTCCACAGGACGCTTTCTCCATTTCTCTTACTCTCTCTCTCTCTCACACACACAGAGAGAGCCGCTAGAATGAGGATTACAGCCAATCCGACTTCTTTTTTCTCTGTTTGAACCACAACCTCCTGTTTTTAGTGACCAATTACATCAAGGCAGGATCAGCACATGTCCAAGCTGCCTTTCATAGACTCCACCGCCCGCCTGCTTGGCCTCACATGTGAGGACATGCTGAACAAACACCACTCTATACCCATTTATAAAGCCGCCTCTATTAAAGGATGCTTCTGAATCATGATAGAAAAGACCTCTGGTTCTTTAAAATCCCACTCATGTCATCAACCCGGACCTGAAGTCGTGGGTACAGGGATTTTTAATTGTTTCTGGTCAGTCGCCGATATTATTATGCACCGATTTATTTTCGATGCTCAGGAAATTTCTGATGAGTTGAGATGAATTAGCACCAAGCATAACTCTCATTCGCTATTGATTGTCGCCTAAGCCAAAGGCAGTTAAAAATAAATCCCTGGGTGAACCAAATGAGGTGCAATTTGTTTGTTTCTCTTGAAGCTTGTAAAGTGGAACCATGTGAAGCAGCCTTATATCTCTGAAGACTTAGCAAATAATTGAAAGTCTCAAATCCCGGTTACCACTTTTCATACATAATTACAAGTCGCAGGCATAGTTTGTTTTGTCTGATGTGGCTCTTTCATTTGCTCGCTGCTGTTTTCAGCCTTGAAATCAGCGTCATTGTTTTATTTCTTTACCCCAGCATAATGCTGTGGCGAAAAGAAGTGAAGGCCGAACTAAAGCAAGTTTTAAAACCTTACATAACTTACAGCATGCACTTGAAATGCGTGAATGCTCTGTCAACATTGGGTGTGCCATTAGGGAGTGAAATGCGGCGCACAGAATTGCTTTCTGATTTGGTGCTTGAGCAGAAATAGTGTGATCAGGTGGTCAGCGCTGACAGCAGTTGGGATGTAATGATGCAGAAGACCTGAGCCAGATCGTTCTGCTCTTGACACTAGTTCAATCCAACAATGCACACTAATACACACGTACCATGAGACTCCTTGCTAAGTAGCTCAAAGCTCCTGATGTATTCATCTGTGCTGGTGCATTTAGAGAGAGGATGATTTATATGTGTACATGCATGGAACAATAAAGTCATATAGAAAAATGATAAATAGGATAAGTCTATCTTCAAAATAGACTGCAAAAGATGTCACTTTCAAGTAATATAAAAAACAAAATGGTTCATATGCCTTTTTTAATACAGATTGTACAAAACAATGAATGAACAAAGCAAAGAATAGAATTGGGGACGCTGTATTTAAGGCGCATTTATGTGATGGCTATACTGAACAATACTCCCTCCTAGTTTATTTGTATCTACTTCATAAACTAAATAGGACTTGTCACATGATCTCTTTTGGGTTTATTTCCATCTATATGTTTTAGGGTGGATTCTGGTTTGGAATTAAATTTTTTTACTTTGCATATATATATATATATATATATATACATATATATATATATATATATATATATACATATATATATATATATATATATATATATATATATATATATATATATATATACATACAATCACCGGGTGGAACCCCCTTTTTACCCTCAGAACTGCATTCATTCTTTGTGGTATAGATTCAAAATGGTACTGGAAATATTCCTCAGAGATTTTGGTCTATACCAACATGATAGCATCACACATTTGCTGCAGATTTGTCGGCTGCACATCCATAATGTGAATCTCCTGTTTCACCACTTCCCAAAGGTGCTCTATTGGATTGAGATCTGGTAACTGTGGAGGCCATTTGAGTACAGGGAACTCATTGTCATGTTCAAAAAACCAGTCCGAGATTATTCACGCTTTATGATATGGTCCGTTTTCCTGCTGGAAGTAGCCATCAGAAGATGAGTACACTGTGGTCATAAAGGGATGGACATGGTCAGCAACAATGCTCAGGTAGAATGTGGCATTGACACATTGCTAAATTTGTACTAATGGGCCCAAATTGTGCCAAGAAATTATCCCCCACACCATTAAACCACCACCACCAGCCTGAAGGTTGTGTGTGAAAATTCCAGTAAATCAGCAGTTTCTGAAATACTCAGACCAGCTCGTCTGGCAACAACAACCAAAGTCGCTTAAATCACTTTTCTCCCCCATTCTGATGCTCAGTTTGAACTGCAGCAGATCGTCTTGACCATGTCTACATGCCTAAATGCAATAGGTGCTGCCATGTGACTGGCTGATTAGAAATTTGCTTCAACAAGCAGTTGGACAGATGTACCTAATAAAATGACCAGTGAGTGTGTATGTCAGTTTGGCATGGCAAATTCTAATAAATTAATTTGCATTAATGGATGTCTAAAAAGTTGTTGAAGATGGGGTGAAGCTATGATCTTAAAATTTCAATTTGATTTAATCGGTTAACCTTTAATAACTATTATTTAACATTGTTTAAAAGTGGCTTCAATGTTGAAAGATCAAAAGACCACATTTTTTCAACCATATTTGAACATTGAAGGTTGGCCATGGTTGGTTTTCAACCATTTAACATTAAACGTTGTATCAACATTGTTTCAGCATTGAGACTACTACTTATTTGAACCATATTTTAATGTTAAAGGTCAGTCATGTGCCAGCTGGGTATTATCAATTATTTAATATTTCTATTTTCAAATATAGTCAGCATGGCGGCTCAGTGGTTAGTACTGTCGCCTCAAAGCGAAAAGGTCGCTAGTTCGAGACCCAGCTGGACCAGTTGTCATTTCTGTGTGGAGTTTGCATGTTCTCCCCATGTTTATGTGAGTTTCACCCGGGTGCTCCGGTTTCCCCCACTGTCCAAAGACATGCGCTATGGGTGAATTGGATTAACTAAATTGGCTGAAGTGTATGCATGCATGTGTGTGTGAATGCGAAAGTGTATAGGTGTTTCCCAGCACTGGGTTGCAGCTGGAAGGGCATCTACTGTGTAAAACATATGCTGGAATAGTTTGCGGTTCATTTCGCTGTGGTGATCTATAATACATAATAGACTAAGTCAAAGGAAAATGAATGATTGAATGGTCAAATATTGACACCTTTCAATTGCCAACAAACTGAGGCTTCAAGCTGGAATTTTCTTTTTTGCGAAATGTAAACTGTCCTACTTAACATTTGATTGGCTATCTCAGTCAGTCTGAGCTTTTACAAATTTTGTTATCCAATCCACTGACTTAATTATTATTTTTTTGATTATACCTTCCACAGAGAAACCGAAGTCATTCAGTTTTAAAATGACACAAAGCTGAGTAAATGACAACAGAATTCTCATTTTTGTGTGAAGTAATAACCGTCAGTTGTATAGCCACTACTGGGAACGGTAGATGATTAATTACAGATTGTCTATAATGATGCTAAAGACTTCAGCTTAACGCTCTTTAAGACTCTAATGACATTCATCAGGAGACTGCAGGCCTAAGATAAACCCTTCCTGACAGCCTGATGGATTGTCTTTTATTTTTTTTCGTCCTGAAACGTCTCTGCGAACACACACAGGAAGAGGTTAATGGTGTGTGCAGTAGCCAGCAGCACTTACTGAAATGGATCATTTTCTTTGTTTCAGCTCCATAATGACTGCATGCGGGACAAACAGAGATCAGCTCTATTAAACGGTCTCAAGACCTTCGAGGGAAGGTGTTCTGCATGAAACCGAAACAATGATAGGCATCGGCCCCAGCAGACGCCTGAATGTTCTGTGTCTCTGTCCTGAAACCTTACTGGATATCTCAGATCTAAAAACGCACGCTATGAAACAACAATGGTAAATTCTACCCAAGCCTTTCCTTAATTCCTTTTCTAGCAGCTCTTTCTATCAGCTCACGGGGGACAAAGAGAGAAGATATTGGGATCTTTCTGTTGTCTGCAACATTAGCGGAGATTGCGTGTAATAAGGGTTCTGGATGGCTCTGACAATCAGAGACTGATTGCTTTGGCTGGTCATAAGAGTGCCAGCGCTGTTTGATGTGCTGACCAAAAAGGCCCGAGCTGCTCTCTGAAGCTTTGCCTCATCACGATATGAGCGTTCAGCAATGTACAAGTAATGAGAGCTCTTGTTTAGCAGGACTCTGAAAGATAGAAACCCAAGTGCATAGAAAGCACTAATGGTGTCAGCTGTATCATCTTAAGCAGCGTTTAGTCGAAAATGTATAAGCACTGCTTCTGAGAAAGAAACGGTGTAGCCTGTACAGCTAGTTAAAGTGTCAGGTGATATAGAGGCAGTTGAATACAGTTAAAGTCAAAACTATTAGCCCTCATGTTTATCCTTTTAAAATATTCCCCAAATGAAGTTTAACAGAGCAAGGAAATTTTCACAGTATTTCCTATAATATTTTTCTTCTGGAGAAGGTCTTTATTGTTTTAATTTGATTAGAATAAGAGCAGTTTTTAATTTTTTAAAACCATTGTAAAGTCAATATTATTAACCCCCTTAAGCAATATTTTTGGCTACATAACAAACCATACAATGACTAGCCTAATAGCCCTAACTTGCCTAATTAACTTAATTAGCTAAGCCTTTAAATTGCACTTTAAGCTGAATGCTAGGGTATAGTTTAATGATTCTGACTTCAACTGTACCTGAAAATAGAATAGAAAAATACAGAATAAAGTCTTTGCAATAACAGGGTAACACAATATTAATTCATTCCTTAACATTAGTTATTGCATGGCTCTCTTGAATAATTGACTCTTATTGGTCAACCACTAATTACATCCAGGTACTACACAGATCATATTGACTGTTATTAAACAATATAATACAATGTGACATACATTTAATATAGTGTTTTTGTAAGTCACGCAGGCAATGGTTCAAACAGGAGCATATAGGTAATCTAAAATACTAAGTGAAAATACAAATCAGGAACTGGTGTGTTTAAGGTGCATGATGGTATTTGTAGTCCAGTTCAGTGACAGATGTCTAGTTTTCCAGCGATCTGCAAGGTTTAGATCGCTGGTGATTGTGACAGTTTAATTGTTTACTTTTGTGTCAAGTAGCTGTGTAATAAGCGGGATGATGTACATCTACAGTAGCTGATTGGTTTTCACTGAAATAAAGCCCTTAAAATAAACTAGACATTTTTAACACTGAAAATATGTGCACACACATACACAAAATGACTTAAATAATAAATGCAGCATGGTAGCTCAGTAGTTGGCACTGTCGCCAAACAGTAAGAAGGTCTCTAGTTCGAGTGCAGCTGGAGGGTCCCTGGATTTTATTTAGGTGCTCCGATTTCCCCCTCAGTCCAAAGACATGCGCTATAAGTGAATTGGATGAAATAAATTGGCCGTAGTTTATGACTGTGTGAGTGTATGGGTGTTTTCCTTTACGGGGTTGTAAATGGAAAGGCATCCGCTGCATAAAGCATATGCCGGAATAGTTGACGCTTCATTCCGCTGTGGTGTCTCCTTATAAATAAGCCGAAGGGAAAGTGAACGATTTACAAGCAGTGTCTAAGTGAAAATACAGTTGTTGTTTTCTTAGGGTGCTTTCACACTAACACTTTTGGTCTGCACCCGGATTCTTCTGTAATCTGGCACCCGTGAACTGTACCCGAATACGCCTGAAAGAGGTGATCTGGAATACGGTTCACACGAACTCTGGTCCGGTGTACTTCTGATATAAATGCAATCGTACCAAATAACGGAAGTGAACCGCCAACTGTACAACAAACTATCATTTTCATAATGTTCATTTGTGTGTGTGTGTATGTGTGTGTGTGTGTGTGTGTGTGTGTGTGTGTGTGTATGTGTGTGTGTGTGTGTGTGTGTCTGTGTATCACATACTGTACCTTGTGGACAATTGGGACTGAGCCAGGGCAAGCACAGTGATCATGTCTTCTTGTTTCCTCCAAAATCAGCTTCTGCAGACATTGCGCTATGTTCTGAACATTTATAATATTTTTGCAGCAGATAGACACGAATCGCTCTCTGTATGTCCAAAACCAAAAGATTCAGTAAAAGCAGAACGACAGCAAAGTGCATATGTCTCCATTTTGCCTCTTTGCTTTCGTGCCGTCATCTAGCAACAGCCTTACACACAACAGCAGCTCTATGATGCAAGCGTACCGGGGTTCAGAAGGAACAAAGACAGTGTGAACACAAACCAACCAAGAGGGTGGCAAGGGGGGGACAATCGAACTTGGATACGGTCAGGCAATTGAACCAAGTGTAAAAGCACCCTTAAACCTCTTTACATTTAATTTAAATCAGATCAGATTCCTTAAAGAGTTAGTTGACCCAAAAGTCAAAATGAAGTTATTATTTAATCTCCCTTCCATAGTTTAAAACCTATTTGAGTTTCCGAATAAAAAAAATAAAAACAATATGAAAAGCTATATTTTAAAAAACGACTATGGAATGCTATAGAAGTCAATAGCTATGTTTCCATCCAAAAATGCGAATAAACTTTATGCGCACAACTGGATTATCGCATAAAAGTTGTGCGAATGAAGCATCGTTTCCATCCAACGAGTCAAAGCGAACAAAGCGTCACTTCCTGATTAACTGGCGGCAAATATCAACAGTAAAAACTGCATTTGCTGCAATAGGAGAAGCTGCATCAATCTTTTCTAAATGAATGCCCCTCAGAATACAAGCCTGACAAGCAGTGAGCGCGCAGTGACGTTTGAAGGTGTCAGAAGCGGAGCACAGGCGCTCTTGATTCTGGAGGTCATTAATAATATAATAACATTAATACTGAAATGGTAAGGCGTTTTATAATGACCACAACAACATTTCAGATGTTTTATAATGTGCTCAGCCTGACGTTTTATCCATTCACACACATTTTTATCATCACATGATCTTTTTTAACAAAATCACATGACCTTTTTTAATGCGCATGCTGGATTTTGTGCGGTGAAAGTGTTTCCATCGCAGTTTATGCGCATCTTCTCTTATCGAATAAAAAGTTTATCCTACCCAGTTAGGCGCATACGTTTTTTATGTGCATTTTCAAAATTTATGCGCATCATGGCGTTTCCATCAACTGTTTTTTTTTTATGCGCAAAAAAATTAAATAAAAAAAAGGTGGATGGAAACATAGCTAATGGGTGCCAGCTTTTAAATAGGTAATTTTGTGTTCAACAAAAGAAAGAAACTTTAAAACAGTATAATCCGAACACCTAAAACCACATGAAAGAGAGTAAATGATGAGGTAATTTAGAATTTTGGGTGTTCTATCCCTTTGAGGTTGTATTAGTTTAAGATTTCAAAACAAAAATTGTACAGCTTTTATACTTTATACCAAGAGTGTCCAAACCTTTTTATATTATTAGCCATGGGCCAAAGGTAAATAAATATAAACTATATCACGGTAAAGTCGCCATACAGTAGCTAATTTCCAAATTTATTTAATAATAATTAAAAGTGAATCAAAAACATTAATTTAAATCATATTAACTAATGCAGTAACTATTTTAAAGTGATAACTTATTGCAATAAAAACATAACAGTGAACAGTGGAGTTCAATGCTAAATACATTAGTCAAGCAGAATCTGCCTTTGCTTTGATTTGCTCACCAAAGTCTCTGCATTGTCCTCGATCCATCAGAGGACAGTACTGTATGTACATTTGAACTTAATCTGATCAGTTTACAATATTTAATTGAAACATTTCATTTCAGTAAGCTTTTAATGATAAAACAAACAAACAAAAGGTTAAATTAGATTTGAAATCACAATCTCTTAAGCATCCCCATCATTCCTCCTCTTTTCTTAGATGGCATGGTTGGTTTGGGCATCTCTGCTTTATACTTTAGCTTTTAATCAGAAGTGGCATACTCGCATTGCAAGATACCCATGGAACAGTTTTACACAGTGTCTATGGTTTCTCAGAGGAATGTCTTAAGACAATAAGAAATGGCCTCTCAAACAACATAATTCTTATTCAAAGGGCAGATCTGTTAGAATCACAATGAAATTTATGTACGTCTAAGTCCAGTTTACTTGAACACCCACCATATCTACCCTTTAAATCTTTGTATCTTTTTATAAATTGCAAAATCTCAAAACTGTGTCTCTCATGTTGTTTTAAACAGACATGTCCTCACTCTCTGCTGACCACTAATTTACGACCACATAAATAATGCTTGTAACATTTAATCAAGCACAAAATAACCGTGTTTAACTTGATCCACTATTATGGCTGATTAACGTGTTGGCCTTTTCTGGCATATTTAACTATAGAGAGGCTGGTGCCGGTGGTGCTTAGATTTTAGGTCTTTAGAAACAGTCATTACTCACGTTGTTGACATCATAGTGTGTAATATGCTATTATCCCGCATTGCACAATAGCATGTTAGTATTGAAGCCAACGCAGGTAGACATTACGGTAATGACTTTAATTAGTTGTCTGGTGCCCCTGACTGGCTTGATTAACTCTGACTAACAGATGCGAGTGTAAATGCTGTTTTTACGTATAATAAAGATGCTGTGTGGGAAAGTTGTATTAAATGTGAATTATTGGGATACTGGTTTGGTATTGATACATATGCAATAATATTGATATTCAAATCATAGCAATACAAATTGTGGGCTGCTTTTATTTATTTATTTATTTAATTATTTATTTATTTATTTATTTGTTTATGTATTTATTTTTTCATTTATTTATGCGGTTAGTTTATTTTTTTTATGTTTGATAGTTTTTGTTTAATGTCTATTCTAAAACACAAACATTTTTGAAGAATGAAATATTAAATGTTCTTTTCAAAATGTTTTTTTCAATGTTACCTTAAATTTTAGGCTGCACGGTGGCGCAGTGGGTAGCCCAATCGCCTCACAGCAAGAAGGTCTCTGGCTTGAGCCGCGGCTTGGTCAGTTGGCACAAGTCCAAGTACATGTGTTATCGGTGAATTGGGTAGGCTAAATTGTCCTTAGTGTATGTGTGTGAATGAATGTGTATGGATGTTTCCCAGTGATGGGTAGCAGCTGGAAGGCCATCAACTGCGTAAAATATTTGCTGGATAAGTCAGCAGTTCATTCTGCTGTGGCAACCTCAGATTAATATTGGAACTAAGCTGAAAAGAACACGGGGAGAACATGCAAACTCCACACAAAAACGGCAACTGGCCCAGCCAGGGGTGTGTTTCCCAAACAACGACGTAACACGTGGCTGAACTCTCATAGTATGATGCATCGTTTGGTAAAAGATTGATGTTGTGTAAAAGTGTTTCACGAAACCCGTAGTTTCTCTGTCGCAGATCCATTGTTTGAATCACGTTACAATGTAAAACACACATAATGATGCTCTAAACAGGGTGGTAACAACTTCTTTAGAGAAAAACCCCATGATTTCATTGCGTAAATTATATTGTTTTACACACATTTAAAAAAAATGCAATATTAGTTTTGGTAAAAACATGCACTCGTTTTTAATATTAATTGAAATATATGTAAATGGCACGCACAGGGCCTATGTTTCCTTTACAAATAATAATGGGAATATTCCATAGTATATTCTAAAGCATAAAACCACTTACAAAAAGCTAACACATATTATAATCTCATATATAAATCATATATAAAAAAACAAAAATGAGACTATATATTAAGAAATTTAATTTAATATACATATTATTTATTAGGAATTATTTTTTTTTACCTTAATAATAATATTATTAATAATAATGCAAACCACTGCAGAAATGTTCAAACCAGCAGGCCCATGTCATATACAGCACAGATACTTAATAAATAAATTAAAAGCCTTAACCTATATGCTATGTTTTTTGCTTTCACAAGCTGTGGAGACGCAACGTAAATTCTACTTTTAAATAATTCACCTTATTCTCCGCCGACGAGCGGGCGCTGCCATTTTGATCTCTTTGTCTCGCGACTTCCGGTCACATTCACTTCAATTCATTTTTTGACGTTAACAACTGCTCGTTACGCTGCTTGATGTTGCAATTTAATATTTTCTTATTATATTATGCTACTTGGTCTGTGTAGTCATGCAAACATTTGTTTGTAGAGCAAGTAGTTTGACCATTTTCTGCCATTTATTATTAGTCATTTCTCCCATAGACGACTGAATCGGAAGTTCTAAGACAATCGCGAAAACAGGCGCACTTCCGCTATTTTAGAATAGGGTCAATAGGTCACCTATAGCTTTAGTCACGGCTGTGTTCAAATTGACATCAATGTTTTCAAAGTGCACTGCGAAGGGAGTGCAATTGTAAACATCACTAAATCGCTTAAAAGATCGCTAAAACTGAACTGTAAAAATACTTTGAAAGCAAATTACACCTAAGAGTGATTACTTTAATGCTTTTTTTTATAACTCCAAGTTTAAATGTTAGATTGTTCTAAAGGAATAGCAGGGCAAAGGGGGGGGGGGGGGGGGGGTAACTGGGAATAGAACACAGCCAGGAACAATATTTCTAACTACAGCTCCAGTGGTGTAGTTGCAAGCATACATGTTTACAATGCAGTTTGCGAATGTTCGTTGGAATGAGGATTTGGGAAATCCCAAATCAACGAACTATGCTTGTAATGATGAAACTTGCGAGAATTAAGGGGTATCTGTGTAACAAGAGGTAACAAAACGTATTCATATCTTTTTTTTTTTTTTACTTAATTTTACAATGAATAACATAAAACATAAAACATAAAAACATGAGCATAAATCAGCTATGCATGTATATATTTCTGAAATTTAATCTTCTCTTAACTCTTACCTTTTGCATTGCGTATTTTTAGAATGATTTGTCATGCATGAGATACTGGAAAGCAAATGTACAATGACTGAAACGTCTTTTTAAAGTATGTTCAGGTAGAAAAACTGGAAAAAATGTTGCTCAGTGGAATGAAAAATGTGTTGTGTGTCAGCGGCCCCTTACTGTATTCCACATTCCCACAATGGAGGGTACTGGGAAATATGAAATGTTGATCCCTATTTTCAGTTTCACCAGCTGTGTGTGTCAATATATCACTTTGTGGCAGAAAACTTTGATTATTTTCTTTGAAAGTTGATTGTTTTCTTTGAAAGGTGGGACTGTCTTCATCTGTGCTTCCTGTGGATATACTTGAAAAATAAATTGAACTTGTTGTTTTTTTTAACAACACCCTTGATACAGTATCATCTGCACCTGCATGAAAAGCTTACTGTTACTGTAATGTGAGACACATTTTACCCAGAAACAGATGCACATTTCTAATTATTTTTTAGGAGAAATATCCATACATACATCATACATACATCATACACACACACACACACACACACACACACACACACACACACACATAACCCACTGTGAATCAGTGACATATTAATTATAACTTTTTTTTTCAATTCATCTTTATTTCTATAGCGCTTTTACTATGTAGATTGTGTCAAAGCAGCTTAACATTCTAGTCAATTAAAACTGTCTGTCCAATTTTTAAAGTTGAGGTTCATTTCAGTTCAATTCAGTGTAGTTTAATTTTCACCGCTGAAAGTCCAAACACTAAAGAACAAATCCATCGATGCACAGCTTCACAAATCCCAAACCAAGCAAATCAGTGGTGACAGTGGCAAGGAACAAACTTTACCAATTTACAAAAGGGAAGTAAAACAATTAATGTCTATAACCAAATCTTCCCAAGCATATTTAGAACAGAATCACAATGATGATTTACTTATTAAATATAACTTTACATTTACACATCATACAAAATGGGTCATCTCCACCTATTTATATATTTATATTTAGCTTGATTATACACTCAATTTTGTATTTTTTTTCGCTGCTTGTTTAAAATACTTATTTAACAGGAGTTGGAAAAAAAAAAAAAAAATATATATATATATATATATATATATATATATATATATATATATATATATATATATATATATATATATATATATATATATATATGAAGAAATTGTGTGCAACCCTGCTTTTTTCACAGTGCATATATAACTTACATTTTTAAATTGACAACTTAAATAGTTTGAGTTCCAGTGACATTATTAAACTGATTATGATCAACCACACTAAAAAAAAAAAATTTTTTTTTACTGCTTGTTCATACAAATTTAAAATGAGCTGAATCAACACAATTCTTGAGGGTTTTTTTTTTTTTGGACAACTTATATATTATATGTTCAGTTCACATATATTGTTAAAAACAATTAAGATTACTTAATTGATTTGTGTTGGGAAACCATGAAGAATATGTGTGGAAGCCAGCATTTTTTATAGTGTAATTTGAACTTGAATGGAGTTATTTTTAATGTCTCAGCATTAGTGTATGTGTCTGACATAAGTAAAGTCAGTAAATATAAGATAATGATTAAAAAAGTTTACAATTTACTTTAAGGTAGAATTCCCCCAGACAGACCGACTAAACAGACCGACTGTTACTTTTGCCTTTATAAACTCCTGGTTGGCTGTTATTAAGGTAGTAATTACACTGTAAAAATATGCTGGGTTCCACACAATTGATTTGTGTTGGGACAACATAAAGGAATTAAGTTTTTGCAAATGTAAGTGGATTGAACATAAAACAAATAAGTTGTCATTAAAAAAAAATCATGAATTGTGTTCTTTCAGCTCATTTTAAATAAACCCAGCAAACAATTTTGTGTTTAATAGACGCTAATAGACATAGAAAGCTTGGCTAAAACGTAGGCTGTCAGTGAAAATCTAATAGACGTCTAAGAATAGGCCAAAACTAGACTAGTCGTCAAATAGGCAGATTACACAGACATTATATGTCTAGTCATTCATTTCTGTTTATTTGATGACTAGTCTAGTTTTGGCCTATTCTTAAAGGTCTATTAGATTTTTACTGACAGCCCAACTTTAGCCTTGTTTTAGATAAGATGACTATGTTTAGACGTCTATTAGGCATCTATTACACATCTTTTAAAAACAAAAAAATGCTTGCTGGAAAGTAGTTTGATCAAACAGCAAATGTCATTTTCTTGTATGTACAGTAGGTTTAGATATTGGGTAGGATTAGATTTTCCTGCAAAATAAGCCTTTTGTATATATTAATAAACAATATTTTAATAAACAGTTAATAAGCCATAGTTAATAGTGAGATTTGGTAATTTGGTAAAGTGTTTCCAAAATAATCAGCATAAAACATCCATTTAAGCCTTAAGTACTATTCCCCCCACTCAAAATGGAGTGAATATATCTAATATTTATATATTAGAAGCTTGAATTTGTCTTATTGTATATGAAGACAAGCAATATTTACCATTTGCAGCAGAATTAGTTTAGTATTGTTTGCTTTCAGATAAGCATTGCATTCTGTGTTTAAATATTAGTTTAGAAACTCGTTTCCTTTCGTGTGCAGACAAGAATAGCATGTGGGACAACTGTTTTTAACAACCATCCGGTTTGTAAATGCTTTATAGTTTTCCACCAGTAACTTCGCAGCTTTCTTTCCAGTTGATATTAATTTTACATTTCACACTTTATGGGCATTTTACGCAGACTAATTCTCCAGCAGCTGCACCATTAACTGTTCAATCACTCATGGCGTTCAGTGCAATAAAAAGAGCTGTGAGGCGAGACACGGTGCGGGTTTGCGGTGAGGGTGACACACGGGAAGACCCGCTGTGGGCTGACGGAGTGGCATTCAGCGCTCCCAGGCCTGTTTCTGGCTGGCCGCTTTTCCAAAGCCCAGCTCTCCCAGCAGGTGATATGGGTAGCTACTGTTTATTAAGCTGTTTTGTGGGCAGTAAAATGCAAGAAGTGGCCTATTAGGCCTTGTCTGTGTCTGACAGACTGTGGCCAAGCAGTTCACTAATTACTGGTTATAAACGCTTTAATTTCATTACTTATCGCTGAGCCCAGCAAAAAGGAAAGACATTATTTGTTCAAATCGACCAATACCAGTCATGTAAATCACAGTTTACTCTGCTTCCATTTTCCAATTAGGTGCTGCTGGCTTGAGCTCAAATGACAAACTCAGATGCACGTTTTTGCCTAAACTGGGTTAACTTGCTTAAATAAGCACAATCCTGAACTAGTCTTATAAAAAATGGAAAGAAGAAAAATAGGTAACACTTTAATTTCGGTAACAATTCTCACTATTCACTCGTTTACATGCTTATTGCTTAGATAATTGGCTGTGTATTAGTACTTATACAATCTTATTGTACATGCCTAATCCTACCCAATACCTATTGATATAGAAATCTGATATTTGGAAATATGTGCAAATTACATACACTCACTGGACACTTTATTAGGTACACTGCTCGTTAACGCGAATTTCTAATCAGCCAATCACATGGCAGCAACTCAGTGCATTTAGGCATGTAGGGGGGAGAGAGGTGATTTAAATGACTTTTAATGTGGTGTGGTTGTTGGTACCAGACGGGCTGTTCTGGCACAACCATCTCTAGGGTTTACAGAGAATGGCCTGAAAAAAGGGAAAATATCCAGTGAGTAGCAGTTCTGTTGGCGCAAATGACTTGTTGATGCCAGAGGTCAGAGGAGGATGGCCAGACTGGTTTGAGCTAATAGAAAGGCAAAAGTAAGTCAAATAACCACTCGTTACAACCAAGGTATGCAGAAGAGCATCTCTGAATGCACAAAATGTCCAACCTTGAGGTGGATGGGCTACAGCAGCAGAAGACCACACCGGGTGCCACTCCTGTCAGCTAAGAACAGGAAACTAGGGCTCCAATTTGCACAGGCTCACCAAATATGGCAATAGAAGTTTAGAAAAACGTTGCCAATCGTTGGTCTAATCAAATTCACATCCAACGTGCAATACATTGTGGGGAATATCAGCAGCTAGAGTATGGACGGTTCTACACTTTTGTTGGGACGCAGCAACTGACTTCACAAGAAGATGATTCAAGTTTTAAGATGGCCCAGCCAGAGCCCAGACCTAAACTGAATTGAAAATTTGTGATGTGATCTGTAGAGAGCTGTGAACAGGAGATGCTCTTACAGTATGACAAGTTTGGAGCATTTCTCCAGAGAATTGTGGGCTGATATTGCCAATCGGAGATGTGCCATGCTGATTGTCGCATATACCAAAACACTTTGTGTTGTAATAAAACCAAACGGTGCTTCAACAAGGTATTGGTTTCAGGGTGTGCACACTTATGCAACCACATTATTCCAGTTTTTTTCTTTCATTTGTTTTCTCTCACCTAAAATAGTTCCGCTTGTTTTTAGTTTAGTTTTACAGGGTATATTTTAAGGTGGCAAAAAATCTGAAATTGTTTATCTTAGTCTTATTTTTAACACCACAGAAACCTGTGATTAACATATTTTAATTATAAGAGTTGGAAAAAGTTATATATGTATATAAAATAATAAGTAAACGTGTATTTTAATTTCATATATCAGATTTTTATGTGTGTATACTCAACTACTACCTTACTAAGTATTAATAAACAGCAAATTAGTATGGTATAGAGTTTTTGAGAGTGTTTTAGGAAATAATTAAATTTATACCTTGACCAAAATTTCCTTCCCACTATAGGAGTTTTGTTTACCCCTTTTGAGGGAATGCATGGGAACATGTTACAACCATGTGTATGCTTTTAGACCCATTTAAATATGTTTTCCTCAAAACACAGAACACCCAGCAAGTCACATATCGTATAATTTAGGAATTATAGCTCCTTTAATTTTGTTCTTATGCTTAATTGTTTATGATTATAGCTCAATAGCACAACGCTATTAATCAAAAACAAATGTTGTGGCTATTTGTGCTTCAGACGTCAGCAAATCTCTAAAACCCACAAGGCTTCATATGGCATATTATATTCCAATAATTACTGTAAAAGTGCAAGGAACTTAATCTCCTCTGTGCCAGACTGTTCTGGGCTGACTGAAACCAGATCATGCTTCAAACTGGTTTCCTTTCATTTTTGGGTTTATTGGGTTGTGGGTTCAAACCATAACCACAGTTTTTAGACTGATGAAGTTATATCCACCACATTTTTAGATATTGGAGGAAAATTGTGAGATTAGTTATAATTATTTGGCATGAATTGACAGTCACAGAATTTTAGTGGTATAAGACAGAAAGACCAAATCAATGGAGCCACGCACAAAACCAGTCTGTTGTTGCACAGGTGTATTTTTGATAAAACCATAAATAATTGATATGGGCTACAATTTTAGATTCATATTTAGTCAAAAATCATTAGAATATTAAGTAAAGATCATGTTCCATAAAGATATTTAGTACATTTTCTACTGTAAATTGTTCCAATCTTTATCAAATGTCTTTTTATTAGTGATATGCAATGAAAAAAACACTTCGTTTTAGCAACTTTAAAGGCAATCCACTCAGTATTTACATTAGTTTGATCCCTTTGATTCCAGATTTTCTAAAGATTTTATCTCAGGCAGATAGCGGACCAATGACACCTAAATTAACTTAAACAGGACATGATGTCACAAGATGCAACCCTAAAATTACTGCTACTCCTAAAATGGTTGCTCATTACAGCTCAACACAGGACTATCTCTTATGCAGCAGATCCTTATTTGTTTGACTCACTTGGAAATTTTTGAATTTCTTCAACAATTCACCGAGAACATTACATTTATATAAGTCCATTAAGCTCAGCATATAGAATTTTTTATTAATAGAATATATATATATTTTATTTATTTTTTTCCCTCAAAATTCTACACACAATACCCCATAATCACAATGTGAAAAAAATAGTTGCAAATTTATTTAAAAAAAAAAAAAAACACAGGTACATAAGTATTCATAGCCTTTGCTCAATACTTTGTTGATGCACCTTTGGCAGCAATTACAGTCTCAAGTCAGATGGTTGTTCTTCTGTAAGGTTCACCTCTCTCCACAGAAGAATGCTGGAGCTCAGACAGAGTGACCATCGGGTTATTGATCACTTCCCTGACTAATGCCCTTCTCCTCCGATCACTCAGCTTAGATGGCCAGGCTGCTCTAGTTCTCTCCTTGGTGGTTCCAAACATCTTCCACTTACAGATGATGGAGGCCACTGTGCTCATTGGAACTTTCAGATCTGCAGAAATGTTTATGTAACCTTTCTCAGCCTTGAGACAATCCTGTCTTGGAGGTCTACAGACAATTCCTTTGTCTTTATGCTTGGTTTGTGCTTTGACATGCACTGTCAACCCTGGGACCTTATATAGACAGGTGCATGCCTTTTCAAATCATGTCCAATCCACTGAATTTACCACAGGTGAACTCCAATTAAGCTTCTGAAACATCTCAAGAATGATCAGAGAAAACGGAATGTAAAGACTGTAAACACTGTACAAAACTTTTGTACATGTGATTTTTCAGGTTTATTATTTTTAACAAAGTTGCAACAGTTTCAAGAAATCTTTTTTCACATTCTCATTATGGGGTATTGTGTGTAGAATTGTTCCCATATATCCTTAGAAACAGTAAAAAAAAAAAAAAAATATGTGGAAATCTAAAAAAAAAAAATGTGGAAAAAGTTTGCGCTATGAATACTTTCCGAATTCACTGTATGTCAAAACTCAATTTTTGATTAGTAGCTTGCATTGCTAAGCATTTCACTGAACATTTTTCTCAGTCTGTTTTCTTAGTATTTAGGTTTTTTTACTTTTAGGGTGCTTTCACATCTGTAGTTCGCTTCATTTGTTCCGGACCAAGGGCAATAAATGATACATTGTTGCATTTTCTGCTGTCTTTGGATCGTTTTCACACCACACTGCTGGCTTTGGTCCGAACCAGTTGAAACGAACCAAAATGCAGTCAGCTGACAAAATCCACATCTCTCATTGGCCAGATGTTGTTGAACATATTTCCTAAACTGCTTATTGATATTGATTTTTCCTCCAGATCCCATAATGCACAGCACATCGGCCTACAACAGCTGGATTAGTCCAAAAGGCGCAGTACTTTTTGCGGTTGGACCTGATTTAGTACGGATCACATTCTCACCACAAACGAACCGCTCCAGGGTACGTTTGAAAGCGTACCGAGACCACCTTTTCAAGCAGGTCTTGGTACGCTTATTTGGTCTGCTTTTGGTGCGCACTCGAGTATGATTGCTGCATTCTCACCTGCCCAAACGAACCGTACCAAAAGGGAAAACGAACTCTAGTGCAATTCAATCGAACTAAATAAGGCAGGTGTGAAAGCACCCTTACATTCCAAATTTTATTTGAATTGTAAGGGTTTTATCTCACACAGGTATTGTCTAATCCTAACAATGTTAATATAGGATATTAATAAGGATAACAAATATAAAGTAGGATACACCAATACCTACACCAGTTTAAAGCTTGTTGATTCAGCTGTTGCACATCGCAATGAAAATTAAAACAATTATATGGCCCAAGGTATCTGATGCGATAACATAATTTTGAGAACCAGTGTGTAAAAAAAAACATCTGTTATTATAAATATCGGACTGACCATTGATGACTGATATCGCTGCAATTGAACATAATAAGGCATCTGATCTGATTGTTTCTTAGTGATTGGTTGCACTTGGAATTTATGTGAGTTTTTGTGAATACAGTAAGCCTAATTTACATTGGAGCATTTATACTTGTGTGGAAAACAACAGCAATGGCTTGCAATATTGAAAACACTTGTGACACGTTATACTTAGTTTAGTGTGGGTGATGAGTGATGCAGGTTTTTAGCAATTCTCTTGTAAGTCATAAAGCAAAACAGTACTGAATTCACCCCATATGGCAATAAGGTGATTTGTCAAACCAAAAAGAGACCAACTTAGATCCAGATTTCACATGTCATAGAAAGTATTAAACTTTGAAGAGATCCACACCAAGATTATAACAGACAGGAAGGAAGGACATAACATTGGAAGTAAAAGATGAGCCAAATTAAACAGTCGTCTGGTGCTGCTGGATTTTGCTATGGTTACCGCTTGGTAACAGTTCCACTGAATTTGGGAGCATATCCACTAAATACGAGAGCTTAAGAGGCAAAAGGGAAACTATACACGATGCGTTCAATCTGAACTCAGATGATAAGCTGTGGAAATATTTTTATATAGCCTTCAGTGGAGCTTGAAACATTTTCACAGGTGAAATAATGTTAATAATGTTTGTCCATTAGTGAGTTTGAACCGATAAGCTGTGAAAACCTGTTTATATAGCCCTTAATGGAGGTTCTTCGATATTTAAAATATTCTCCCCGGTGAAATTACATAAAATATGTCCATTATAATGAACAGTGGGTTCTAATAATGTGCAGTCTATAAAACCTGAAGTAAAGATCAACAGTTTGTATTAGTTTATTTAAAATTTCATGATGGTGTATTGTTTCTGCAGTACAACCATGTTTTGACCTGATCAAACCGAACAGTTCCTAAGGATATATGGGAGCATATCCTCAAAAACAAGAGCTTTTTAAGCAAAAAAAAAAAAAATGTGCACATTGAGTTCAAACAGAAAAGCTGTGAAAATCCAACACAACCTCATGGCAATTTGTAACTTTTTGATTTAGTGGCTATTTCGTATGAATTCAAATGATCTGTTTATATTTCCGGAAAATCTGAAAAATCCAAAAAATCTGGAAAATCTGTTTATATTTCCCTAAGTGGAGGTTCTTCATTATTAAAGCATTCTCGCAGGTGAAATGAGATAAAATGTCTGACCAGTAAAATGAGTTTTAATAATGTGCATAAAACAAAACCTCAATTTTATTAAAAATGTTTATATTGTTAAAGTTTGTAACTTCAGAAGAAACCTTAAGTAAAGATCAACAGTTTGTATTAGTTTATTTTAAATTTCACGTTGGTGTATTGTTTCCATGTTTTGACCTGATCAAACCAAACAGTTCCAACACTTAAAACAATGACGTTTGCTGCTTGTCCAAACTACTTATTTAAAATGAGCCAAAACATCACAATTCTTTAGATTTTGGGAGGGCAGCTTAATTATTTCATGCTTAATCCAAAAAACTATAACTGTAAGTTAACTTAATTCCTACATGTTGCCACTACACAAATCGATTGTGTGGAACCCAGCATTTCGTACAGTGACTGAATATGTGAGCATATCCCCCCAAAACTAGAGCTTTATAAACAAAAGAGAAAACATACATAATCATTTCAAACTGAACCTGGAAATCTGTTTATATAGCCCTCAATGTAGGCTTTTCATTGTTAAAAATCGTCTCACCGGTGAAAAGGCGTTTAATATATATCTATAATGTGTAGTCTACAAAACAAAAACCTCCAAACTCAAGGTAAAATGTTATAATGTTCAAGTTTGTAAATTCTGAAGAAACTTTAAGTAAAGGTCAACCATTTGTATTATTATCATGTTGGTGTGTTGTTTTTGCTGTACAATTGTGTTTCAACCTGATCAAATCAAACAGTTCCAATGAATATGTTGGCATATCAAAAATGAGAGCTTCACCATACAAAATAAGTCCAAACTGAACTCAGAAGCTGTGCAAATCAGTTTATATAGCCTTCAATAGAGCTTGGAACATTTTCACAGGTGAAACTATTTTAAATAAGTCTGTCAATTTTGCAGTCTACAAGGCAAAAATCTCAAAACTCAAGTACATCAACTATTTAAATTAATTTATTTTTAAATTCACGATGTTGTATTGTTTTTGCAGTACAACCATGTTTTGACCTGATCAAACCAAACAATTCCTATGAATATGGTAGCATATCTACAAGAATGAGAGCTTCATAAGCAAAAGACAAACCATACACCATGAGCTAATGCTGAACCCAGATGATAAGCTGTGGAAATGAGTTTATTTAGCACTCAATGGAGGTTTCTTATTATTTAAAATATTCTCGAAGGTGAAAGGATGTTAAATATGTCTTTCTATGTACACTACCTGATATAACTCTTGCCATCAATCCAAGTTGTAAGAGCAATTTATAACAACTTGACTTATAGTTGATCATTTGGAAAAGTGGCAGAAGGTAAAACATTTTTCAGTGAATCATCTGTTGAATTGCATCCCAATCCTCACAAATACTGCAGAAGACCTATTGGAACCCACATGAACCCAAGATTCTCACAGATATCAGTCAAGTTTGGTAAAGGAAAACTCATGGTTTGGGGTTATATTCAGTATGGGGGCATGCCAGAGATCTGCAGAGTGGATGGCAACATCAGCAGCATGATCAATCAAGACATTTGTGCTGCCCATTACATTACAAACCACAGAAGAGGGCAAATTCTTCAGCAGGATAGCGCTCCTTCTCATACTTCAGCCTCCACATCAAAGTTTCTGAAAGCAAAGAAGGTCAAGGTGCTCCAAGATTGGCCAACCCAGTCACCAGAGATGAACATTATTGAGTCTGGGGTCAGATGAAGGAGGAGGCATTGAAGGCAAATCCAAAGAATCTTGATGAACTCTGGGAGTCCTGCAAGAATGCTTTCTCTGTCATTCCAGATGACTTTATTAATAAGTTATTTGAGTCATCGCAGAGATGTACGAATACAGTCGACTAACCTCATGGGAGTTTCAACTGCACCATGACTTTATATTCTTTTCAAGTAAAGATCAACAATTTATATTGTTGTCATATTGGTGTGTTGTTTTTGCAGTAAAAATGGGTTTTGACCTGATCAAGCCAAACAGTTCCAATGAATATGTTAGCATATCAAAAACGAGAGCTCGACCATACACAATGAGTTCAAAGTGAACTCAGATGATAAGCAGTGGAAATGGGTTTATATAGCCCTGTAGACCAACATCTGAATGGAGGTTCTTCATTATTAAAATCGTTCTTCCAGGTGAGCTCATGGCTTCAAATGATCATGACTCAAACGCAACACTTCAGGCATGGGCATTTAAATGATGTCAGCTTCATCTGAGCATCGAGCGGACTTCATTGCTTCTGGGTTGCCTGTCTAAAAGCCTCTTTAGCAGAAATAATTGCAATATAAATAGGGTGCGCTGATGAAATACATACTTTTGCATTTAAAGGTGTTTCTTTTAAAGCCTTCATAAAAGCATCCAGAGCTTGGCACTCCATTTAAGTATGTGTCAAACTCTTTGTTGCCAGTATTACAGAGCCAGACTCGGAGACGTGCAAAGCAGAATTGGGTTGCATAGGAACTGAATTCCTCCCACGGACTCATGTGGTGAAAATGTAAAAAAAAAAAAAAAAAGCATTTAGTTGTGTGTGAGTTGGAGAGCGTGTCTTTATGAATGTGTTTCTCTTTGTCTTGTGTTTTGCAGCATTTAAAGTGGGAACACCGTGTCTATGCTAACGATTTATCTGCTATAAAATACATTATTTCAATTTGTTTGCTCCAAATTTACGAGTTCCCTGCGAACAGTCACCAGGTATCAGCTTGTATGGATTCATTATTATAAGTTTATCGCTGTTGCTCTCACTGTTGAGATTTTTGGACATTCATTGTTAGCCATATGAACCTTGTGACCAAATGAGGGGTCATTCGAGGGCGATTGCGCGCTGAAGGCATTTTCTTTCAACTGTTTGAGCCCGTTTCCCTGTCCTCAACACAACCCCGCAAGTGTTTACATCAAGGATTAATCCAGTGTGTGCTGCACCAGGAGCTAAGAGTGGGTGAAATAGCACCTTTTTTTCTAGCATTTAGTATTAGGGGAAAATGCTGGAATTAGCTATTCTGTCTTGGATCATTTCCCTGCTGAAAAAACAAACAAACAATTGAAACCCTCACAGAAGACTTGGTCTAATTGTTTTCACCACGAATACCATTTAAAACATTACAAACCATCAAACTTCAACCAATAAAACCAGTGCATTTCATTGGTGCCTAGTATGTTTTGTGTCACATTCCATTACTATTGATGCTAACCTGCTAACAATAAAAGACAAAGAATTAAATACCCAAAGGGCCAAAGCAGTTTACATAAAAAGCAATATAATGTCCAGAACTGTTAAAATCACATGGAACTGTTAAAATCACTACCATTCCTGTGATAGTTTCATCTGTTTTTCAACAGCTTAGCATTCTTCAAACCATTTTCTTGCACTTTTGGTCAGTTAGTAGCTCTTGCAGATTAAAAACACAAAGCTAGCGTGGGTAACAAAGTCCGCTCCGCTTAGCTCGATGTTGTGCCATGTCCAAACTCCTACTAAGAGGAGCCCGTTTCGCTGTGAGCTGATTGCTAATTAGCACCCTGTTCGTTTTGTTTGTTGTTTTTGCTTGGCATGGTTACTGTGAGTTTCTTTCTTGCTTTGACTATGCAAAAATCTTTCCCAATTTCTCATTTGGTAGCACCTAAATGCTCGCCTGCTAAACACCTCCATATAAACAATGCAAGTTGATGTTTTATGAACCTAAGCTTTTATTTATAATTTTTCTAAACGGTTGGTTCTTAACATGCTGATCCATTGTAACACAAAAAGGCAAGAAGCTTCTTCTCATGGTCTTTCAGACAACCAAGAATTACTTTGGTTACATGAAAAACAAAACATACATGGAAATCATTTGTATATACTGTATTTAAGAAATACAGATTTAACAAACTGAGGCAAGTTTTTATGTTTGTTTGAAGCTAGAAAGCCATTCCAGATCCTGTATTGTGAAAAAATTCCATACATGTTTTTTTTTACAATTTCCTTAGAGATGTCTCCCTTATCATCATTGGCTTTTTGTGTCCTGTTTTTAACACAGAAGACCTTGTTTTGCCTTTTTGTGCAGGTTAAAATAATTATTGGTTGGTTCATAAGTTGTTTTATTTGTTGGTTGATTTATTTGTTGGTTGGTTGGTCCATTTGTATGTTAGTTAGTTGGTTCATTGGTCGGTTGGTTGGTTGGTTCGTTGGTTGGTTGGTTGGTTCATTTTTTGGTTGGTTGGTTCATTGGTTGGTTGGTGGGTTCGTTTGTTGGTTAATTTGTTGGTTGATTGAGTGGTTCGTCAATTCGTTGATTTTGTTTGGTTGGTTGGTTGGTTGGTTGGTTGGTTGGTTCGTTCGTTGGTTGTTTGTTTTTTTGTTTTTTTTTTGGTTGGTTGGTTGGTTGGTTGGTCGGTCGGTTTTTTAGTTGGTCCGTTTGTTGGTAGGTCGGTCTATTGGTTGGTTCGTTGGTTCATGCGTTGGTTTGTTGCTTCGTTGGTTGGTTGGTTGGTAGGTCGGTTGGTTTGTTGATTGGTTGGTTGGTTCAGTTATTGGTTGGTTCATTAGTTTATTTGTTTGTTGGTTGGTTGGTTGGTGCATTTCTTTGTTGATTCTTTGGTTCCTTTGTTGGTTTGTTGGTTGGTTGATTAGTTGGTTCGTTCATTCGTTGGTTGTTGGTTTGTTAGTTGGTCCGTTTGTTGGTTGGTTGGTTGGTTGGTCTGTTTTTTGGTTGGTCGGTTGGTTGGTCAGTTTGTTGGTTGGTTGGATGGTCGGTTGGTAGGTTGGTTGGTTCATTTGTTGATTGGTTGGTTTGTTCGATGATTCATAGGTTGGTTCATTTGTTGGTTGGTTGATCAGTTGGTTCGTTGATTTGTTTGTTGGTTGGTTTTTTTGGTTGGTTGATTGGTTGGTTTATTCATTTGCTGATTGGTTGGGTAGTTGGTTTGTTGGTTCTTGGTTCATTTGTTGGTTGGTTGGTTGGTTGATTGGTTGGTTTGTTTGTTGGTTAGTTGGTTTGTTGATTCGTTGGTTCACTTGTTGGTAAGTTGGTTGGTTGGTTGGTTAATTTGTTAGTTGGTCGGTTGGTTAATTTGTTAATTTGTTGGTTGGTTGGTTCGTTGGTTGGTTCATTTGTTGGTTTGTTGGTTGGTTGGTTGATTGATTGTTTTGATAACTCATTGATGTGTTGGTTGGTCAATTGGTCGCTCGGTTGGTTGGTCAATTGGTTGGTCAGTCAGTCAGCCAGTCGGTCGGTAGGTTGGTTGGTTTGTTAATTGGTTTGTTTGTTTGTTCGAGCCCAGGGGTATGATTAATTTCAAACTAAATGAATAATTTAACACTGGGGTTTTTAAATGCAAATGGTCAAACACATTCATCTATTGCATGTATGATTAGACAAACAATGGGATAGTACTGCAGTGTGGTTTGAGAAAATGGCCCCAACTACAGCATGTTTGATTT
The DNA here is from genome assembly GCF_052040795.2 of Danio rerio. Classification (NCBI taxonomy): domain Eukaryota; kingdom Metazoa; phylum Chordata; class Actinopteri; order Cypriniformes; family Danionidae; genus Danio; species Danio rerio. The sequence goes on from NC_141040.1 coordinate 44,947,188, forward strand.
TTTTGATATTACAAGCATATTCAAAAGTAATTGGCAAGTTTAATAGCTTTATTAAATTACCCTAGAGAAAAGCTTATTTTTAAATCAGGAAACTGTTTCTCTTATGGGAGCACCAGTGGCTTCTGCCTAAAGACAGTTTGTTCTAATCCTCGAATGTGTAAATTCGAAGAAGAGCAATGCAATCTGCAGAAGGAGAAAAACTGCACCTGTGTACAGAGACAGTACAGATCTGAGATTACACAGGCGTTTAGAAGACAGCTGAGGAAAACTGCTATTCCTCACAAGCTGCAATGTTACATAAATGAGGAAACCCTCTGTCAGGGAATTGCAACCCTCCTCGGCGTTCAAACAGCCATTCATCAAAGTCATTTTATATTACAAAGCACACTTTGGTACATAATCAAGTGCACTTGACATTGTCTATTTTTACAATCACGGCGGGTTTTAGAACCTTGTATGTGCTACCAGGGAAAATTAAACAAGAATAGTTTAGGAAGTTTGTGGATATGCACTTACGTTTGTTTGTTGAAAGTGTCTATAGCAGTTAAACGAGTGCTATGTCATCCTTCCCGGCTACCTCTTTTTTTTTTTTTGTCTTAGCAACTCGTATGCGCCTGAGGAACGTGCATTTCTGCTGATTTCAGAGTTCCTCAGCATCTGAGAGCCACTACTGCCTTGGCAAGTGTGCAGCCAGCAAAAGCGAACATACAAAGCCTTGTTTTTAACAAGGTTATTAGCTGCTTTAGCATTCCTGATGCGATTGTAAACATGCTTGTGAATTTTCTAGAGATTCAGAGCCAATGCAGTGGAGGTATAATCAAATGCTGTAGCACAGAATGAAACCCAAAAGCGTATGGATTCTCACAGGGTTCACATGTCCTGAACAGCAGTTGTGCAGCATGTCAGGTAACAAGAATAATATTACTCTAAATCCTCACATAAACATCCCCCATCTGTGTATGGTCTAAGTTTTGAGCATACATTTTGAGCATCTTTATATTTTGAAAAATCCAATGTGCACTTGTATGATGTATTTGGAATGCTGGAAGTGAAACACTAGCTATTTTAAAACACTACTACCAAAGTTAGATTTAAGCTATTTAGTATTTAGATCTACTTGATCTTGAGAAGCAGCTAGTAATCAACACAAGCAGAAGTGTCTAAAATGTGTCTATAAAGTCTGTTATGCCATGATCAAAAACATTGTCAAAACAGTGAGCAGCCTCAAAACAACATTAAAAACACATACAAAAAAACACATGAAAATCGATTTGATGTCAAAACCTTGATGTCCATATGACATCCACCCATTAATGCCCTTTTGGCCACCAAAATATAACACAAAAGACTGTCCTGTAATTGATTTTGATGTGTTTTTGACAGCAATGTTAGATGTATATTTGACATTAAATCGATTTGCATTTTTTACAATTTTTTTTTTATATCGTTTTGATATCAAGGTGTCTGCTGGGAAACTATTCTGAGAGGACACATATAATAGAGGCCAAATTGTAGTTACTCTCGTTGGCTTAAAAGGCACACTCTAGCTAGGGCTTTAGGTTGATATTTATCCTTTTTTGTTTTCCTCCGCTATCTAAAATAGAAGTAGAAACAAAGATTCTGGTGCCGTGACCCGGATGAAATTAAAATGTGGTTAGGGTGGGGCATGTAATGGAGGCTAGCTAGAACAAGCTGTAAAATCAAATCTTTAATCCAGGCTCAGTCTGAAAATGTACCACTATATACATTTCTGCAGAGCGTCAAATACATCCCATGAGATAAGTTTTTTTTTGCAGTTTTTGTTTTCGCGAATGCACCACAGTGTATGCTTTTTGACATCTCAAATTTCTCTTGAGGAGCCATTCACGCCTGCTGTTTTTGTGTACAGTAAATCCACCATGCAGCTATAGGTAATTTCTGGATACATAATTCGCAGTCTCCAGAAATGTAAATACATAGGGCTACATTCTCAGAATGAGCCTGTTTTGCAAATCTCATTACCCTGGTCTCAAGGGGCCAATCGTGATTGATTACTTGCAGTCTTCTTTAATGCACCTACATCCCATGTCTGACACACTGGTTCAAATCTTCCTCATGTTGGAATTTAGTGAGTGCAAATGGAGTTTTGTTGGGCAAGGTTAACAGAGGCCAGCTAGTAGGAGTTCTTTAAGTAAACCTCAACCCCCTTTCCTCAAGTGCTACACTTATTGACTTATCCTTGAAGGTAGAAGCTGCGACTCCACAGTTAAATGCTGATTTGAATCCCCAATAGAATGGGGTGTATAGAAAAAGAGGTACACATAGAGGGTTAATTATGTTGATAGCACTTTTATTGAGATGTGTGCTTTAACCTGACCTACTGACTCTTATAAATCTATACCTACACCCCCCTAAAACCCCAAAAAGAGAAGCACTGAAAGTGATTCAGACTGCTGCATTCTTTGAATAGATGCTGGTTACAGTCAGGCGAATGAAATATATCTTATTCCCCATTCTTAGAATACTCCTGGCTTGATTTTCTCGATTTGGACCACTCAGTGGAAAACCGGGGCGCATCTGGCTAAATTTAGAGTAATGACCATAGTTGACATATTGGACGTTTTGCCGTAAGTGAGAGCTGGTGTGGAAGTGAGGGGAAAAAACGCAGAGCGCCGTTTCGGGGTGAAGCATGGAAATATTTTGCCTATGCCAGTCAACCCGCTATTGACTTTGGATGCGGGCTGCATACTTTCTTTTCTCCTGACCTCTCAGTAACCGATGACAAGTCTCGTAATTTTAGCTTTGGTGTGGACCCAGCATGCCCTTCTCTCCAAACCCCATCCACCTCAATTAGAGGTAGAGTTCCAGTGAACTTTAAAGTCTCTCGTTGAGACGCGCAGGAGCCGGCCACATTAAAGATTTAATGGCCTTGACACTTGGAACGGGGGAGCCGAAGAGCTAGTGCTATCAAAACAAAGGTGGTGCTGGGATGCAGGGAACAGAGTGGACAGTGGCAGGACTGCCGCATAATGCGTCCCACATGGCCAACATCCTGCTCCAACAGCGACACATATGGCAGAACCTCGTGTTTCCGAGGGAGGCCGTATCGGTTATTTCATCAGACCCTTTGCTGATTCACTCTGACCAGGCTCAGATTTTCTTATCTGGAATATGCTGCATGTGCGCATACGTCATGCAATATTTAATTTTAATTTTTTCATGCCGGCTGCTCATGTTCTGGATTTGCACTTCATTCTTCCTAATTCTCTTCATCTGCCTCGTTTAATTTTCATGCATTCCAGCGTGCATCTGTCCACTTTCTGAAGTTTTAGATATCTCGACTAGGATATCAACTTCATTTTCCACCATTCTCTGAGTTTGATATTTGGTTCATTTCCTGTTTTCTATTTCCCGTGTCCATATTTTGAGTTTCTGTCTGTGTTTTGAATCAGTCTCCACGTCTCTTCCTCTGTCTGAGCAATAGCACCCAGTGAACTCAGTCTGTCATGTGCTGTGTTCTTTTACTTTAAATGTCTGGGAGACAGCTTTTAACAATAGGTGGTTTATGCGCCCTAAAATAAAGCAACGTAAAAGTATGGCTCTCTCTTTGTGTGTTGAGTGAGAGCAGAAGTATATGGCTAAAATATGGCCTGTTGAAAAACCAAATTGCTCCGAAGCAATCATCAGTCAGTATTTATATACACTCACCGGCCACTTTATTTGGTACACCTGTCTAACTGTTCATTAATGCAAATTTCCAATCAGCTAATCACATGGCAGCAACTCAATGCATTTAGGCATGTAGACAAGAGGTGCATACGACTTGAATCATGGCTGTAGCCAGTGATCAACGAGATTAGCCAAGCGCAGTTGGGGGTGGAGTTGAAAACAGAGTCGTCAAGCCAGACAGCCAGACACTTCGGGGCTCAAAGTTGTGGCTAATGATGACCGATCATCATCATCATCATTTTTATTATTTTTTTAAAATTTTATTTATTTATTTATTTTTAATAAATTTTTTCGTGGTTTTCACCTTTATTTTGATAGGACAGTAGAGAGAATTGACAGGAAAGCATGGGGAGCAGAGAGAGGGGAAGGATTGGCATAGGACCGCGAGACGGAATCGAACCCGGGTTGCCGCGAGCACCGGAGTGCATGTGTCAACGCACTAACCCCTAGTTCATTTTTAAACAAAATGGTAATTATGAATTAAATTTATAACACACACATGAGAGAAATAAGAGGAAACAATGGGGTAATTTCAACAAAAACTAATAGGCCTATTAAATACAAAGCAATAAGCACAAGTTCTAGGAGTTTAAACATCACTCTTTACGCTAATACTTCTTGTTTGAATATGCTAAAAAGGTGTTTACATTTATTTCCATTTATATATTCAAAACTTCCCAATACATATTAGCTTAAAACCCAACAGTGTTTTGATTAAGTTTTAAACAATAATAAAGATTATTTTATTATAAGAGCATTTAAAAAAAGTCACCATTTTAAAAAAGTCACTTTAACCCAAAAAGACTGAACAAAATGACATTCCTAACATAAATGAGATACACTTTAAGTAAAAGTTTCACTTCAAGGACACTTTTAAAACTTTCTGTATTATATATTTCTGTATGTATGTATGTATATATATATGATCTAAGTACTTAGTCCAAAATGGACAATGAAGGATTGGAGAAACATTGCCTGGTCTGATGAGTCTCGATTTCTGCTGCAACATTTTGATGGTAGGGTGAGAATTTGGCGTTAACAACATGAAAGCATGGATCCATCCTACCTTGTATCAACGGTTCAGGCTGCTGCTGGTGGTGTAATGGTGTGGGGGATATTTTTTGGCACACTTTGGGTCCATTGGTTACATTTTAGCATTGTGTCAACACCACAGTCTACCTCAGTAATGTTGGTGACCATGTCCATTCCTTTATGAACACAGTGTATCCATCTTCTGACTGCTACTTACAGCAGGAGAATGTGTCATTTCATAAAGCATGAATCCTCTCGGACTCTATAGTAAAGGTTCTGACTTTTTTTTTTTTCTTACCTTGCTGTTTAATCACTAGGATGTGTCAGTGCTTCTGGCCCTAGTCAAAAGTCTCTAAAATAATCTAGTCTCTTCGTTAATTTAAGGCTGTACGATTCTATAAGGTAATTTTATTGTGTTTGTATTGGTCAATCTCAATTCTTTGAATGAGGATGCAGTAGGACAGCTTTCGTCACATAAGCCACATAATGTAAAATGCTTAAGCAAATTCGTCTGATAAGTCACTTTTTTGTAAAATAATTAGAAAATAAATTACATAAATCCAATGAAAATCCAATGACAAATTGTTTGCTTTTTTTGTTTTAGTGCTAGCTTATCAGAAACGCCTAGTCAAATTGTGAGCTTTAATACTTTGTTTTCCAAGGAAGGAAATGGCAAAGCCTGGGGTCGCATGCCTCGGGTCATCCTGCAGACTTCCTGTAGGTGCAGCAGAGGTCTAACCACCTACAGGCAACGTGATCTCCCTTTGACTAACGAGCTAAATATTAAAACAAGGAGATATATGAGGTTTGACTGATACTACCGACAGTGTCAGGCGACAATGTAGTGAGAAATGAGAAACAGCGAGAGTTAAATCCTCTCACTGACAGAGAAGGTCTATTAGTGCTGTGCTCCTCTGACTCCGTGCGTGTTCTCCAGCTTATTAGACATGTTTGGGAGCCGCTCTTCCATGTTTAATAAAACCACAGCTTTTCTCTCAGCAGTCCCAGTCCATCCAGCAGTGGAAAATTTTCAAAGAAAAATGCAATGAGGACGAATCCAATTTCTAACCGCACGGAAAGCTGAGACACCATTTGGGATTGGCAGCTCTCGCCATTGTAAAATTGGAAGCATCCTATTGTTTTGCTTTGCTTATGCTTATATAAACAGCGGGGAATGGGCAGATCTCTCAGGAAACATGACTGTGCATGATATCCACAGTGCCTGGAGGTGCAGAGCGGTCAGTCTGTGAGTGCTGACCATCTACAAAGCATTGCACGTTTTTCACACCCAGCCTGTTTGATCGGCATTCCTAACTGACCTCCAGGAAGAGTTTGCAGGAATTACATGTGATGTCCTCATGCACTTATACTAGGAATCACTTCCAAAAAAAAAAAAAAACAGCAGGAGAGAGATGCATGCAGAAGTTTAATCAACATTCTGATCTAAGCACTCTCGGGAAGATGACCATCACTGAAATGATGGCTCTCAGAAATGTGGCTGAATTTCCCTTGAACACTTAGTGGCAAACTTGCTTCACTCTGTACAAAATATCTGTTAATTATAACAGGTTTTGTATTTTGTGATTTACAAGTGTTTATTTACAGTTGTGAATTGCATTATGGGACTTTTATCTCTGCTCTGAACACACATTCAAGAGTTCACACTTAGCTGATGATCTGTCAAAGCTTGTTTGGCATGCTGTCCCGGGAGAGAGCCCCGAGCTCAAGGGATCCTCAAGCCCGAGGCTTCCCCCCGTTCGCAGAGCTAGAGGGGAGCCTGAGCTCGGTGGATCTCAGAACTCCCCGACTGCGATAGCTAAGGGAACACCTGAGAAGGGGGCTAAAGCGTGCTTGGTTCTTAAGCGTGATGTATATCTTTAGACGGTGGGAGGAAACCGGAGAGCCCGGGGAAAACCCACACGAACACGGGGAGAACATACAAACTCCTCACAGAAACGCCCACCGGCTAGGCGAAACTAGGCTGGTGGTGTTCTTGCTGTGAGGCTTTCAGTGCTAACCACTGGGCCACCGTGCCGCCCGATCAAGGTCAAGGAGGAGAATTGGGGAGGAAGGGGGGTTTCTTCCAAACGAAGATAATGTGGACTGAAAACTGTGGTTCTTTATAGTAGCTTAGGGCTCATATGATTGAAAGATAATGATTAGCTAATACGAGACCGGCCGTGATAAATCATAAGCACGTGATACTCTCGAAATTAGTTTATAAACAAACTTCACTTAAACATTTAACAGCAGTTTTAACGGAGTGCCCAGATATGGGTGTAATGCGTTCCACAGTAACGCGTTACTGTATTTCCTGGAACACAGTAATGTAACGAATTACATTTTAAATGTGTGTCATTTGATTACAGTTACTAAAGTCAAAGTAATTGTGTTACCAACATTACAAATATAGTTTTTAGGAAGAAAAAAAAAGCTTCTTTTAAATCATGTTTTCTGCTGCAATGTCAGTTCATAAGCATGCGCCTTTAAATTGCTAGAGAATGCAAGCTGAAATGGTTGCTGTGAGATCGGTTGCTTCTTCATTTGAAAATATTCATTGAGCGTAAAAGCTTCAATATTGCTGTGAACTGCAGTCTATGTCCAGTCTCTAAAGAACGTTCGACTGCTTTTAACTCGACCAGCAACTTGTACGCATTCTACGACAATACTCGTCACCAAGGAGGACACAGGCGCTCCAAATCACGGTGGCCCAACTCACGGTGGCCCAACAGGCTAAATAGTTTTTTTTTTTTGTGCAGGATTGGGAGTGAAGGTACTTTCTGAATGTAAAAAAAAAAACATAGCTGCTTATGGGGTCTTTCACATATTGCGCACGCTCACAATTTCCAGGCCCACCCAGATAAAACCGCAAATCAAGCGACAAGAACTGACCAATCAGCTTCATACTTTGTATGGAATATACACATTTAGGTAGACTAATTACCTCAGACAAACACAGAACACCCAAAAACTGTAGTGCATTTGCATACCATGGATGTCAGTGGTCAGGTATCCAGTTTTCTTTCAAATGTTAAAAAAGACAAACTAGATTGGAAAAAGGAAATGATAAGAGAAGTTTAAGTTTTGGGCGAACTAAGTCTTTTGAATATGTTAAGCTGCTGTGATCAACCCATTGTAATGATTCTCAGTGATTATTAAATGACTGAGAGAGCTGCAGTTTTTTTTTTTTTTTTGTATTTTATATGGTATCTTATATGTTTTAAAAGTAAGTTCAAAGTAATTAGTAATCTGATTACTTTTTACATGAAGCAATTAGTAATGTAATCAGATAAATTTAGTAATGTAATCATACAATTTCTTGTAGTAATCTGTAATTTGTAAATTATTACTTTTTTAAAGTAACTAAACACTGAGAGCGGCTTATTGACATTTTAGTAGGGGATAAGATATTGTTTAGGAAATAATATATAGAGAACAAATTTAGTAAAATAACATATAACGGCAATACAGGCTGCTTATTACAAGTTTTTTTGTAAATTTTTCAAACTTTTCAACATTAAAAGCTTTTGGAGGAAAGGTCGACATCCCATAATGCAATTCAAAAGCATAACTAAGTGAAAAATATTGATCACAAAGTACTATCAATTTACAGATTTTTTTTTTACAGTGTACATTCTCAGAGAAGAGGAAATCATGAAAAATGTCATTGAAAAATAAATTTAGGCGGGTGTCCAATATAAGATGTTACGAGAGAAGCACAGCAGCTGTTTTTATCAAACATGGGCGATGTCATATTAAATTATCAATTGGCCATGTTTATTCCATGCAACTTAGCAGCTTTAACATGGATTCCCAGCACCACCCAGGAGTTGTGGTCTGGGTGGCAGTATGGGCGCAGGAAATGTAACACACACTGAGGTTTTCAGTAGTCTGTGGGCAGAAGCACTGCTGTATATGCATTTCGACGCTCTTTACTTACGCACCCATCTTTCTCTGTGAAATAAACTACCTCAGAGATGTTTACCCATCCCTTGAGTGGTTTCTCTGACGTCCATTGCTGAAATATTTTGTGGTAATAATGGTGACTTGGCATAAAGTATTTCAATGGAGAGTACTATATACCTGTTATTAAAAGTTTGAAATCAGTATTTTTTTTAATTTTTATTTGGAAAGAAATAATACTTTTATTCAACACTTATGCAATAATTTGATCAAATCTCAGTAAAGACGTTTAGAATGTTACAAAAGATTTTATGTCAAATAAATACTCTACCAGAAAGACCATCGAGATGAATATGATATTGAATTACATTTATTTGATGAGTATTGATTGACAAAAAGTATAAAACTTAGGATTTATTTGGTGGAGCCTCCGTCCGTAGCTTGAATCGAAAGTTTGTATATTCAGCTATGGCTGCCGAGGACAAAGGCAGAGCTTACCCTCCTGGACAGGTCTTACCTGATGATGGTGGCCGAATGTCCGCATCAGTATCTGAATGAATGAAATGAATGCACAGCTAATATATTTCTTGTGTCTCGTTGCGATTGGTTGGAACTAAATATGATAGTGATGTGACATTGGGTATTGGGTAACTGATTGTGATGAATAACGTGATATTATGTCTTCCTGTTAGCGCTAAAAGCTACATTTCTAACTTTTGTGTTTCCTAAAAAATATAACTATTTTTTAACATTGATAATAATAAGACATTGTTCTTAAGCAAATGAGATGTTTTCTGAATTTCTGAAGTAATGGTTCTGTAAATTCAGCTTTGCCATTAAAAAAATATAATATATTTTTATATATATTGAAATTAAAATATGTTTCTTAAATAAGCAATCTATCTTAATATTATTATAGATAGAGAGTCTTTACTGATTGATTGCCACTTTAAAATATGTTACTTTTGAGAAAAATATATGGGTAACACTTTAGTACCAATTCCCGCTATTAACTACAGTTTACCTGCTTTGCTTATTATTAAGATGTTGTCTGATTATAAAGTATGCTCTTATTCTATATCCCTAATCCTACCCAAAACCTAAACCCAACTACTACCTTGCTGACCATAAATAAACAGCAAATTATTAGCTTATTGAGCTTAGTAAAAGTCTAAGTTAATGGTTTGTATACAGTGTTCAGCATAATTGAGTACACCCAATTTTCAAAATGAATATTCTTATGCATTTCTCAGTGAATATAGATAATTTATTTGGTGCATTTAAACAGAACAGATTTATTAAACTGATATATTTATTAAAATAATATTTTAGTCACCAAACATATTTAGAAACTGAAAGATAATACAATTAAATTCAAGCAAAATATTAAAGAAAAAAATTCCAACCTACAAAGTTTCAACTAACTTTTTTAATTTTTGGCTTTTCTTGATTTTTGCTATCTTTTCAATTTGTATTTAATATTTTCTATAACATATATTGGGTTTTACAGTACTCAGTTAGTTTGTGTTGGGTTTTTGCTGAAATTGCTTCATTTACTCAAATGGATTAAGTTCACAGTACTCATAAGGATTCGTTTCTGAACTTAAATGAGTTGTTGCAGTCGGTTTCCTCAAACGGTTTGAGCAATTTTGAAAATGAGTACTTTTATCATATTTCTCAGTGAATATGGGTAATATATAATGGTGCATTTGAACATAACAGATTTATTAAACAGATATATATTCATTAAAACAATATTTTATTCGCAGAACATCTTTAGAAATTGAAAGATAATACATTTAAATGCATGCAAACTACAACATTTCAACAAAATTGTATATATTTTTTGCTTCTCTTGATTTCTGCTATTTTAACCGACTAAACTAATGTATATGCACAAATATAATATTGTAAGCTTCCTATAGAAAATATTAATTTAAATGAGAATTTGTGAGGGGTGTACTCATATATGCTGAGCACTGTATACATACATACGAAGTCCATAAACATTGCTCAGCATATATAAGTACACCCCTCACAAATCTATCTTTTAAGTTCATATTTTTAATAGGAAGCTCTACAATATTATATTAGTGCATATACATTAGATTAGTCAGCACTGAAGCCAAATCTGGAGCTTATCTAACAAAATAACCTACGATAGTGGTCCAGAAACGATTCTTAATGTTATAGAAAAATATTGAATACTATTATAAAAAGAGGAAAAATCAAGAGAAGCAAGAAAATTTAAAAATTTAGTTGAAATTTTGTAGGTTGCAATAATTTTTGCATTATTTTGCTAGAATTTTATTGTGTTATCTCTCAGCTTCTAAACATGTTTCGTGTTTGAATAAATATATCTGTTTAATCAATCTGTTTTGTTCAAATGCACCAATATCACCCATATTCACTGAGAAATTGATAAAAAAATATTCATTTTCAAAATGGGGTGTACTCAATATTGCTGAGCAATGTACATACAGAAGGCTTCATTGCCTTTTTTTTTTGCACTAGCAGATCCCTTTATCTTTTCTGATGAATAACTGCAGAATTTATCAGTTTAGCCTCTGTTATGTGCAATAGCACTGTGTGATAAATCTGGTTTAAAAAGATCTGCATTAATTAGCACTAGATCAAAGTCTCCTTTTTTACGTTCTTTTGCTCTAGCCACATGTGGTCCACAGACTCGGCCCAGGCATATGGTTTTATTTAGCTTTGTGGAAAGGTTAAATAGGAAACTTGGATAAGAGAAAAGGCACTGAATCTTTTTATATGATGAAATTTTGAAAGTTTCTGGGGCATTTTAAAACATACATGTAAAAACTTATCAGTCTTTTGGTTTGCGAGTCGGTCTTGGCGTAGATGGATTTTGGCCGTTACACTGCGTTTGTCTCTATTGCCTGTTTAAACACAGTGGTTTGTGTAGGGCTAATTCTCTTGGATAAAACGCCTGCACCAGACTCCTTTAGATACTGGCACCAGACAAATTGCAGTGCTTTTTTTTCTTTTTGACCGTGAGCCTCTGGTTGGGTGTAAACATAAATACAGAAATGAGTAAGTGTATATTAGAAACACAGTTTGAGCACTGGTGTGGGCATTTAAAAGATCATGACTGAGACACACAAATACAAAAATGACAAAGAAAAAATCTTTATTGGTTAAATTGCTTTTTCACAGATTTGATTAATGTCCGTTTTTGTTTGTGATTGCTCGGTTTTTCCACTGTCATGCGCACGGTACGACAGCGGATTCCCATTACATCAGTTTAAACCCAAATTTGCACTATTCACCAGATGCACAATCTTGCCTTAGCCACTCAACATCTCAAACCCAAGGATTATGTGAGAGCACTGTTAAAGTGTAGTGATTTTTACGCCTCGTAGTGTGTTGTAAAATAAATTAGTTACGTGCATAACAGAGAACTTTTCGTCATTTTTTTGCATCAAATAACACCCTAGCCAAAATCTCAGTGCAAACACCATTGTAGCTGAAAAATCCATGAGCCTCTGCAAATGAGTACCAATATACTATGATGCACAATTTGAAGAATCAAAACAAGGAATGTCCATAATGAAATTTCATCTACTAGTGTTTGGTAGTTGTGGAGCTACGCTGGCATATATCTCTTAATATAACTGACTAAATATTAGTCCAGCTCTAAAAAAGCAGTCTTCTAAAAAAACCTCACATTTGTGACATTAGCTTGATTTACAGTACTAAGTCTCTATCTCTCAAGCAGCAACGATTACATTGAGTTAAAAAGGTCATTCACTCCAAAGGTAAGACGTTAATTTCTATTCATTCTAATAAAAAAAAAAAAAACTAAATCATTCTGTCTGCCCTCCAAAAATAAAGGAAAATAAGAAATAAAAAAGAGAACAAAAATAAAGCCTTTCTCTCTCATACTATTCAGTAAAAATCAAGATGCAGAAAAAAGAAAGAATCAAGCCGTGTAAGTTACAGCAGCTCAGTCCACATATAAGACATTTCCGTTTCATACCACCACCCAAAATACAACAAATATCATCGAATAACAAAAACCAACACCACATAAATTCAAAGTTTATCAGGAAAATGACAGTCCACTGTGATTAATAGCAAAAAAAAAAAAAAAAACACATTTGCTGATGAACGTATTGCTGGAATTTGGATTATTGTCAATAAATATGCACTTGGATGGTATTAATTGTGTAGACATGACCTTGAGTAGTAGTCAATCTTTATCTAGTGGTGGATATCATGTTAATCTTTATGAATAAATAAATATTAATTCATGACTGTGAACACCCTGTTGGATTTGAGATCATGCGAACGATTGACGTTATAACCGGGATCGACTGTAGGGGGGGTTAGAACACAAATCTACACAAACTGTAGGAGTGCAAAGTGTTAAAGTGGAATCATTGTGTGGCATTTCAACAAGCACAACAAAAATCAATCACATCGCCAAGGTCTGTTCTGGTGGGCTGAGTTGAGAGACGTGGCAAGTTCAGTGCCGTTCGTCCCGGACGAGCCCCCTTGACTGTTCGGTAGTTAGGGCATGTTAGCTCTGCTAGTTTCAACATCATTGTTAATGAATAGTACCTCCAGCAGTGTGAGTAATTTTATGTCTCTGTATCGACTAGAGTCTAGAGTGAGGAACTTGCGAGGATTCAGCCTCGCCTCCTCGTTACAGGAGATGAGCATGTCTCATTGCCTGTGTCAGTCCTCTAGCGTTGGGATGTGGCATGGCTAGACGTCCAGGTCATCAGGCCTCGCTCGACTGCTCATGCGGCTGCTGGCACGGCTGCACGGCCGTGCATCTATCAACGCCAATGGCTGCAACTCATGCCCTGGCGTCAGTTTCTTGTGCTCATGTGTATCATCAGGGTAGTCAAAGGCTTGTGCATGTGAATTGGAGATGGTGCTGCCATTCTGGCCCAAGCGATTCTGTTCTGTGCTGTAGTTGGCCCAATTCTGCTCATTAGCCTGCTTGTTGTAATTGCGGCAAGAGTTGGTCCTTTCGCCGGTGGCCAGTTTGTAGCCTGGAGGTGACATTGGTGAGAGCGGTGCAGTTGGTGAGGAGCAACCATTGTAGTACGCGTATTTGGTCGTAGACAGTTCCTTCGGCGTGGGGCTCAAAGTGCCAGTGGGAAACTGTGTGTTTTGTCGGCTTTTGACGCGGTCCTTGATTCGTTTGAAGAGCACGTAGAAGAGCTCGATGATGTTGAGCAAAAGCGAGAAGAGCGAAACCACTAGCATGAAGATTATGAAGATGGTCTTCTCGGTGGGCCGAGAAAGGAAACAGTCCACCCTATGAGGGCAAGGCGTGCGTTCGCATGTGTACACGGCAGAGAGGCTGAAGCCGTAGAGGTACCATTGGATGACCAGGAAGACCACCTCACAGATGGACTTAAAAATGATGCTGAAGATGTAGGTGCGCAGCAGGCTACCCTTCATCTTCACCTTGCCGTGCTCCTCTAGGCCATGCTTAAACTTCTTGAGCTCGATTTTCTTGAGATGGAGCTCAACGTCGCCGCCGTCGTTCTGCACGGCCTTCAGCTCCTCTTCTTTACGGTTGAGTTTCTCCTCCTTTCGCATCAGGTAGAAGACATGCGCCAGGTACAGGAGCGTCGGCGTGGACACGAAGATGATCTGAAGCACCCAGAAGCGCACGTGCGAGATGGGGAACGATTTGTCATAGCAGACATTCTCGCAACCAGGCTGCTGGGTATTGCACTTGAAAGCTGACTGCTCGTCACCCCAGGCCGATTCCACTGCTGTTCCCAGAACAAGGATCCGGAAGATGAAGAGCACAGAGAGCCAGACCTTCCCTCCGGCCGTGGAGTAGGCCTGCACCTTGTCAAGAAGCCTTCCCAACGCACTCCAGTCACCCATCTTGAGGGAGTTCTAGCTGAAAATAGAAAGCTCATATGTAATCAAATGTATTTAGACACTTTGGTGACACTTGAATATGTCTTAATGTCACTGTATTAGATGCACACTATCAAAGTGACAAATAATACTTCACATTATTTTCTTTTAACCAAACAGTCCATCACTTTTACTGCATTTATGAAAACAGTTCCCCTTCAAGTTCATGCTACTATAATATAAAGTCATATACATATATTAGTTACTTGGCTTTTTTTGAAAAGTTGTAGTGATTATGTAATGCAAAGATGACATTTAAACACGTTGAAGTGTGGCTTATGTGTCCATAAACTTTTTTTTTTAATCTGAGGTCACTGTAGGCACATAATGAAAGTGTTAGTTTCAGCACCTGCTGAGGATGTTATTATGAAAATAATCATGAAAGCTGACCTCAGGATTATCATAATATAAACTACACCTGGTCTCGGATAACAAACATGTGGCTCCCACAAGTAGGGGTTAAGTTTTAGGTTGTAAAGATAACTGCCAGAACTGGCTTTTGCTTAGTGAATTAAACATTCACAAATAAAAGCTAGCATGATAGTTTTTTTTACAGCAAGTGAGTCATCATCCATTGATTAAAAAGATCTTAAATACCATTAAAAAACATTGCCAAGCATAGGACATTGCTTGACTAGGGATTTTAAAGACCCTTGTTTATTCAGCAAGATGTCCTCCAGATATTTCAGAGATGTTTAAATACAGAAAATACCATTCGCTTCAAATCTGAATTGGGAAGCAAGTCTTTGATTAATTTCCCAGTGCAGCATGGAAAGTCAAATATCATAAGGAACTGTTTAAGAAGTTCTAAAGAACTGCCTGTTTCATGTGGTGCAGGCATGAAGAAGAGCATCTCTTCAATATCCTGGACAATTTGTGGGTCTCGTGGCACTAATAAAAAGTTTGAATGGGGTATGTGGAATGTATTTAGCATAATTACAGTGCTAAAATCTGTAAGTGGGGAAAGAAAACAAGCACAATGCGATAAATATTTTTTATTCTTGTTTAGACAATAAGTGGGAAGTAATTACAGTTGTTTTTTCTGTGCTACATTTGACTAAATCTTTGATTTGTTGTTAGGCTGTAAAATAAAGTATAAAACAATGTTGGTCCAACCTTATATTAGGTGGACTTAACTTTTAGCTGAAGCACAATGTACTTTTGTGTTCATATTGTATTGCATAACACTATTGAGGTGGAATACGGGTAAGGTTAGGGAAAGGTTTGGTGATATAGGTAGGTTTAAGAATGGGTTAAGATGTAAGGAATGTGTTAAATAACTAAAAACAAATTACATAATTAATTACATGCAGTTAATTGAAAAAATATAAGTACTATTGTGGATGCTTATAAACCTTGTGTTTCTATCTGTGGAACCTAGCATGACATATACGATGAATTTTTGTTAATTTCTTTGTCTTGCGTGGAAAAGTACAGCAGGTCTGTAATGTAACCTTGAAGAACTGATATAAGCGGGAGAAAGCCATCCCTTAGTCACACTCTGCAGTGAACCTGTGTTTCTGCATGACTGTCTGACCCTCTTGGAAGAGAATAAAATCATCTTCAAATATAATTGGACATGTTTGTGTCCTACTAAGTGATGGAATTTTAATATTGCCACAACACTATGTTAATACATGAGTGTACACAATAGGTGTATCAAGGGATTAGTTTATATGTAAGCACATAGTAGTTAAAGCCACTTAATGTGACACCAAATTGTTTGTTACATTTATTCAAACATAAACTGAAAGGGAAAAAATGTTATTACATTGATTACAAAAATAATGTTGAAATGATTGAGAATTGCAGGTTAAAGTTTGCTATAATAAAGCAGAGTTACATGAAATGAAGGTCTTAACAGCGCCTCCTCACGACACATAAATATCCTTTTTCCGAAAAACAAAGTTGTATTAGAATTGTTTAAAATAGGAAGAAAAACATTTATATTACATCTTATACGATAAGAAAAATTTATTGTTCTAATTGTTTCCAGTATTTTTAATTTGTGACTTCTATTGAGGCTGTTTTTTCTTCATAAATTTCTCCCAAAAACAAAAAGTTATTCCATTTTTGTTTTAATTAACTTCATGCCTTTTAAATTAGTTTATTAATCTACCGACTGTGTCTCCTGCAATATTAGACGTGAATAATAAAGGCTCATTCTAAAATATGATAGCATAATTTACGTTTTGACAAAAAGTAAATAGCAAATATGAATCATATCATGGCGATTAATAGAATTGTGAACGTGTAAACTCATTGAAGCGTTGTGTAAAAGTTACGATTTACCATGAAAATGGCATATAAATCTTTGCAATTATTAAAAAAGTATATTTCCACCGTTTAGCTCTGTATATTATTGTCTTGAAGCAAGAAGAAAAAAAGTTTTGAAAAGTTGTAAGACTGTGTAAAAACTTACCTGGAAAGAAGTAAAGAGTGGAGAGCCCTGTAGGGACTTACTCCGTCGCCTCTGAAGTTCAGTCACCAAATCCAAGTACGCGACTATGGAGAAACTGAAGCACACTTGTCAAACTTTCCCTGCTTATAAGAGAGTCAGAGGGAAGAAAGTGGAAAGCAGACGCACAAAGTTTGGCGAAGTCACATGACTAGCGACGTCACGAGAGTTTTTTGGGTCCTCCTTGTAGCCTAAACTCGCTCACTTGATCCTCCGGTTTACCAAACGCTTCTCTCGAAAACGTCATGAAACTGTCGAGAATTTTGTTAGTTATGTCATATAATAAATCTAAATAGGAAAACAATTTGGTGGCTGCACTGTCGCCTCACGGCAAGAAGGTCGCTGGTTCGATTCTGTGACATTTCTGCGTGGAGTTTGCAGGTTCTCCCCGTGTTCGTTTGGGTTTCCTCCACAATCCAAAGACATTCGGTACAGGTGAATTGAATAAACTGAATTGGCCCTGTATGCGTGAATGAGTGTGTGGATGTTTCGCTGTACTGGGTAACAGCTGGAAGGGCATCCGCTGCGTAAAACATGCTGGAAGTTTGTAGTTCATTCCGCTCTGGCGAGCCCTGATGAATAAAGGGACTAAGCCAAAGGAAAATTACTGAATGAAAGAAAACAAGTTGTAACCTATAGGCTACAATGGCAAGTCTGACTTTAAAACTGAAAAGGTTGAGTGGTATTAGAATTGTATAAGACAAGATTATGATTTTCTGAAATTAGCAAGTAAGCCTATAGCCTACTGATCTTTGTGAGGCATTCATAGACCGTATGCCCCATTTCATCCATAGACTTTCATAAAAGGGGTTGATCCACTTGAAAAGTCAATTACTAGCCTATATATATATATATATATATATATATATATATATATATATATATATATATATATATATATATATATATATATATATATATATATATTGAAGTTTTACTTAAAACTGTCAAACAACACAAAATTATGGACAATTTTTTTTTACTTTTTTATCCCCCTTAAATGTTAACAACTGTATATGCACGCAGGTATTATTTGAGTAGGCTATGTGGTGTGTGTGTTTCTTTCTGTCGGTCTTACTATAGCACCTGATATTTCTCATCTTCTTTATGAAAAAGTTGTTACGTATTCATTTTCATTTACGTTTGTCTTTGTTGTCAAATTTTTATTAGAACAAAGCATATTTAAACACACATATTTCATTAAATGCCACTGAAATGCTTTTGAGACAAACAAAAATGAGTAAATCACTGGCCTTGTAGAGACAGGAGTTCGGTTTAGCGAGTGCAACTCAAGCAGTTGTACCGCCATCTTGTGTTCAGTTAGCGAGCCTTACAGTTGACAACATTGATTAAACACACTGGAGCCATTCCAGCGTTATGGATGTAACATTTGCAGTAAAAAAAATCTTAAAACATAAATACAAAAAACCTATATATTAACATTACATTGAAACATTTGTTAATATTTTGCAAAACAACGAACCACAGAGTTATGGGATCAGAAAAATATCTATCTGTTAACATGCTTAATATTTTAAATTAGGAAAGTAGACATGCAAGCCCGTAGCCAGGTAGTTCGGGTAGTTCAAAAGACTCACCCCTCATTGACAAAAGTCCAGAATTTGTCCCATGCATATGACTGCTATGGCATCATAAATAGTGAAAATAACCCATCGAAAAAGGTTTGAAGACCAAGTGGAATCCTCTGTCGGCTGTCGCTTCAGTTTGACTTTATTCATTAATTCATTTTCTTGTCGGCTTTATTAAGCTGGGGTCACCACAGCGGAATGAACCGCCAACTTATCCAGCATATATTTACGCAGCGGATGCCCTTCCAGCTGCAACCCATCTCTGGGAAACATCCACACACACACTCATACACTACGGACAATTTAGCCTATCCAATTCAACTATATCACATGTCTTTGGACTGTGGGGGAAACCGGAGCACCCAGAGGAAACCCACGCAAACGCAAGGAGAACATGCTAACTCCACACAGAAACGCCAACTGAGCCGAGGTTCGACCCAGCGACCTTCTTGCTGTGTGGCGACAGCACTACCTACTGCGCCACTGCTTCGCCCCTAGTGTGACTTTAGCTAATTAGTTTTAGCCAGTTGCACAAAATAATTTTTCATGAGTCCAACATCCAGATGTGCAAGACAGCATGCAATCTGATGAAGTGAGGTCATCTTTTGCTACTGTATTGTTTTTAAAGAGAGAAAAAATATTACAAGTAACTTGTATACTACTGTAAATCTTGGAACAAAAAATGACCAATGAAAAGGTGTGAAGCACAAAAAGCAACCGATATTAAAATGAATTTGAATACTATTTTGGCTATTGTTGTTATCCATGTACTTTTTTTTTTTTTTTTTTGGTTAAGCTGAAAAAAAGAACAGCTTAAACCAGCCTTGGCTGGTTGGCTGCTTTTAGTTGGTTGACCAGCCTGGTTTAAGAGGGGTTTTGGCCATTTCCAGGCTGGTTTCCAGCCATTTACAGCCTGGTCTGGAAAATGACTTGCTAAATCCAGCTAAAACCAGCTTGACCAGCCTGGTTTAAGCTGAACATGGCTGGTTTTGGCATTTTGCCAAAACCTCTCTAAAACCAGGCTGGTCGACAAGTTAAAACCAGCCAATTAGCCTAGGCTGATTTCAGCTTTCAGTCTTTTTCAGTAGGGCGACAATCTATTTTAGCTAAAGTAGTGCTTAAAATGTTGCTAAAATGCATTATTCAATATTAAATAGTAGCCTAAATGTGGCCTACAACTGCAAAATGGTCCACTTTTTGAGTAAAAATGAACCACCCCTGGCCTGACATGAGTTATGAATGAGATCAAAAAAGTATGCAAGTTTACAGTTTACGTGCTTTGTAGAAATTGTAAACAAATGTGAAATTGCCACTTTTGTGACTTTGGTAAATCAAGTATTCCAAAACAGGAGAATGTAGTTGACCTTTTGTAGATTTAAAGAAGGCATTTAATACAATAATTCATAATATATTGCTGAATAAATTAGAAAGGTGTGGAACTAGAGGAGTAGTCTTGGATTGAATAAGCAGTTATTTAAAAAATAGGCAACACTATTGAAATTGGCAACCATAAATCTTCACACCTAAATGTAAAATGTGGCATACCGCAAGGTTCAGTTTTTGGTCCAATATTGTTTATAATTTACAATAATGATATGTGTAAGATATCAGAGTTCTTTAAGTTTATTTAATTTGTGGATGATACAAGTATCTGTCACTTTATTTTGATGGTCGGTTTGTTGAATTTAAGTTACATTGCATCTACATGCCAACTAGTTCTCATAAATGTAGACTGTTTGGTTGGGATTAATGTAAGTTGTCATACTTGCAAAGTTTCTTATAATCAGTTAAATGTCTGTTGAAGGAGCATATCAACAGATATTAAGCAAACAGTCTAATACTCAAGTGGACAATCAAAATAAACTGTTAAGAAATACTAGCCTACACAAAAGGATTTCACTATTTTGGTGAAAAACTTAATTTTGTTTTATGGCAAGGTTGAAAATGGAATCGTTAAATGTTTTACAACGTAAAGTATAATTATTTATTTGTGTCCCCCTAGCATGCGCTGATTGGTTTAAACCAATCTTTTTCATGAATTAATGATGAAAACTCAAAGATGTCACATTTTACCGTTACAGACATCTAGTCTCAACCCTGGAATTCAAACAAGGATCTCATGGCTGTGACGTAGCTTCAAAATTTATTTTCAAACTGAATTTTCTTGAAATATCACGAAAGCTACTAATTTTCACTTTTTTTGTGTGAAATAAATGTGTCCTAATAATGCTTTTGGCAATGTGGGACACATATATGACTGTCAATATCTAAAAAAGAATGTGTTTTGGTGTTTCGTGACCCTTTAAGCCTCAGGTTTGGCTGCGTCCAGACTGCCTTTTCTTTGACTCCACTTGTTCTGAAAGGCCACATTAAACTCATTATGCCTCATCCCATTCATAGACTCGAGTTCTGTTGTGAAATGTCCCGGATAACGAGATTCACCATTATACATTGCTTGTCTACACTTCTTACTTCTCCGACTGATCCTCCTACAAAGCAAATAAAATATCTCCAGAACATTTAAGGCCAGAGACACGCAAGCCACCACCAGCATGAAGATAATGAAGATGCTTTTCTCCGTGGGTCTGGACACGAAACACTCAGCCCTCATACAGGGTGACCTTTCACAGATGAACTTGTGGTCAATGATGAATCCAAACAGATAATACTGTCCGACGATGAAGGCCACCTCTAAAATGATCTTAATGAACAGTTGCGTCAAGTAGCTACCCAACATACTTCCTTTAATTTCGACCTTTCCGTTTTCGTCAGTGTATTTCGGCGACTTTGCCATGGGATTGCTTTTGAGAAGTTCTCTCTGTTTGTTCTCCTGGTGGATGATGTGCACCACGTGCCCCAGATACACTAAAGTTGGAGTGGAAATGAAGATGATTTGCATGACCCAGAAGCGGATGTGCGAAATGGGGAACTGCCAGTCGTAGCACAGGTTATCGCAGCCAGGGGTGTTGGTGTTGCACACTAAGTTGGATCTTTCGTCGCCCCAAACATTCTCGGCTCCTGCTCCCAACACCAAGATGCGGAAGATGAATAGGACGCTCATCCATATCTTCCCGATGACAGTGGAGTGAGACTGTACTTTGTCCAGTAAGGCTGAGAGAAACCCCCAGTCTCCCATAACTGGCCGCTCAGTTGGTCAGGACTTTGCTAAACAGGAGATAATAGTGAATTATTGATATTTAGTTACTGTCAGAAAACATGATTGAAACTAGCATTTTGGGGTCAGTGGAGGGAACAATTTGCTGTTTGTTTAAACCAGGCTACGGATTTAAAATGAGCTGAAACTTGAATTTGTTAACATTTGTTTGCTTTTCTTTTACAGTGAATAGCTCACACTCTCAGAAAAAAATGGTACAATTTTGTACCAAAGAAGGTACAAACCCTTGTCACTGGGGCAGTACCTTTTTATGGTAGAGAATTGTACCTTAAGACAAAGAATCAAATTTGTAGCATTGCAGTTTCTACCTTTAAGGACATGATTTGTACCATGGGAAACCAAAATGTACCTTTGCTTTCTAAAACCTGCATTTTTATCAAAGGTTCAAATGTGACCCATGAAGGAAGCACCACAGTGACAAGACACTTTGCACCTTAACAGTGTCAAAAATGCTTACCAAACATGTATTTAAAAGACTTAAAGGCTTAGTTTACACTACCTATAGTTTTGTTTTGCCAGTTGTTTTGTATTATAGAACTTAATAATTCATGTTTATGAGTTTTTTTAACCCTTTGATGCACTAGATTGAAAATAGATATAGAAAAAATAAATGTAGAAGGGTCACTTTAAATCCATGTAGTGCATCAAAGGGTTAAACATATGCTTTTAAATGATGATTCTTCTTTTAATATGGAAACTATTCATAAATCACTTTGCCTTTCCAGTACTCTTTATTTTCATAGGTATTGCAATAAAGGAGTGATCCAACAGTTATGTATCTTTTTTATAAGAACAATTGTGTACCTTCTTATCAATTGTAACAAGGTACAAAACAGTATCATAAGAGGTCTTTTCTGTACTATATAAGGTACAACTTTTACAAAGGTACAAAACTGTTCCTTAAGTAACATTATTTGTACCACTGTATATATATATATTTCTGAGAGTGTAGTAGACTAGACTTTGTGAATAAACGTAAGTGTTTAATGTTCAATACACTTCAATTTCAAAAAAAGAAAAAAGCAATAAGTTAACTTAATTCCATCATATTGTCCCAACACAAATGGATTGTGTGAAACAGTGAAGTGAATAGCCTACACTGTAAAAAGCGATTCACTGAAAATGTGAGTAATTGAGTTATGTGCACAATTATACAAATTAAGTTAAGTCAACTTTGAACAGTTTCAAGTGAACAGAAATATTCCAATATTTTTTAAAGGAAAGTCAACTTGCTTTTTATTTAATACAATGGGTTTACATATTTTTATATAAGTAATCACTTTTTACAGTAGACCTTTAAAAAAACAAATTGTGAACAAAACAAAAGGTTTTACGTTCAATCCAATTAAATTTGCAAAAACTAACAAGTTAATTTGATTCCATCATGTTGTCTCAACACAAATCGATTGTGGAACCCAGCATTTTTTTTTTATAATAATTGTTTTTAAAATGAATAGCCTAGACGATTTATATACACTTTGCAAATAAACTTCAGTCTTTTATGTTCAATACACCTAATTAAAAAACAAAACAATAAGCTAACTTAATTTCATTATGATTTCCCAACACAAATCGGTTGCGTGAAACGGTGAATAGCCTACACTCTAAAAAGCGATTTGCTAAATAACCTAGTGAACGCATTGCTTCAAAATAACTAAGTAATTTAACTATGTGCACAATTATAAAAATTAAGTTAAGTCAACTTAACAGTTTGAAGTGAACAGAAATATGTATCTTTTTAAAGGAAAATCAACTTGTTATTTTTTAAGACAATGGGTTTACTCAATTTATTTGAACAATAACTTTTTACAGTAGACCTTTAAAGAACTCTTTGTGTATAAACTTAAGTGTTTTAAATTCAATTCACTTAAGTTTATAAAAACTACTAAGGTCAATAATTCCATGTTATTCCAACACAAATCGATGGTGGAACACAGCCTTTTTTTACACAGATTAGTAGACCGTTTACATTTTTTTTACACTTTGTATATAAACGTGTTTTATGTTCATTACACTTAAATAAAAATAAATAAAAAAAAAACAAACATTAAATTAACTTAATTCCATGATGTTGTGCCAACACAAATTGATTGTGTGAAACCCAATATATTTTTTACAGTGAATAGGCCCTAGACCATCAAATAAAAAACAACAATGTGAACAAAGAGCATAGAATCACGTGAATCATAAAAATGATTCTAAGTGAATAAACTATGTTCAAGGAATGAGAATTGTCACTCGTCACACATAAATTATGAAATATTTTCACTTCCCAAAAGTATGGGTTCTTTAAAGTGCTTACCCAGTGTCTTGTTCGTAAAACTTAATTCATACTCAGCAAGTGGAAAAAAAATTGTGGTTTATGTTTTTTTTTTTTTTTTTGACATCCTGTAGATATTAAAAATGACATTCTTTAAAATCATATTCAAAATATTATGTCAAGCTTTGTATTCATTCTAAAAGGATTTATAACATGTTGTGTGAGGTATCTTTGTTGATTGACTGAATAATCTGAAAGTTTTGATGACAAAATTTCTGTTTAGTATTCTTTCTAAATGTTTAGATTTGATAAAGAATACTTGATATGATTTAAAAATCCCATTCTGTCGTTCTCTCTATATATTTGTTCAATATGTAACTATCAAAATACAGCTTATTTATGTTTAGTTAATAAAAAAACATGTCAGTTATTTCAATATATTTCATATTAACGTTATAGAAGATTATCATAATAAACATAGAAGATTTTACTGTTATAATGTAACTATAAGTAAAAAAATAATCTTACAGTTTTTAGACAATTTTTTAGACAATTTGGACAAATTTAGAAAATTTACAAATTTTGGACAGGTGAAAACATTTCTTCTAATTTTAAAAGAGAATGTTTTATTTGGAGCATAAAATGACAATTAGGAAAAATAACAAAAATATTTTTGGTTTTGAAAAAAATGTTTTAGTCAAATTTTCAGAAGAATTATGAAAGTACTATTTAGTAAAATAATACATATTTTAAATCAGCAAATAAGAAAACATTTAGTAATTTTCTGGAGAGAAAAAACTATTTTATTATAATATTTTAATAACTATTATAATTATTATAACAATGTTTTTATTTAAAAAAATTGGGAAGAATTTTTATCAGACGTCTATAACCTTTTAAAAATATATGAAAACACATGCATAATAAAATCACTACATCCAGAGAAACTATCTCTATATAATTGAAGTCAAAATTTTTAACCCCTTATTTATTTTTTACCCAATATTTGTTTAATGGAGCAAAGATTTTTTCAACACATTTCTAATCATAATATTTTTAATAACTGATTTCTAATAACTGATTTATTTTATCTTTGCCATGATGACAGTAAATAAAATTAGACTAGATATTTTTCAAGACACTTCTATGCAGCTTAAAGTGACATTTAAAGGCTTAACTAGGTTAATTAGGTTAACTAGGACGGTTAGGGTAATTAGGCAAGTTATTGTACAATGATGGTTTGTTCTGTAGATTATCGAGAAAAAAAATATAGCTTAAAAGGGCTAATAATTTTGACCTTAAAATAGTTTTTAAAATTTTTAAATTGCTTTTATTCTAGCTTAAATAAAACAAATAAGACTTTCTCGAGAAGAAAAAATAATATCAGACATACTGTAAAAATTTCCTTGCTCTTTTATCTGTATTGAATAGCACCATATTACGTTTAAAATACATTTGATTTTGTCTTCTTCATTGTCTGAATATATTTGATGATAAGCTTACATTAAATAGTTCATTGTTTAAAACGTTTTAGCTTTTTAGAATAGATTTAATACAATCAACTATATATATTTTTCATATGTAGTTCTTAAATGCCTATATTTGATAGAAAAGTCAAATATATGCTGATGATTTATGAATTTAAAATGATTTAAATTCATAACTTCAACATCTGCATCTTCTTCGTTATCAAAAGTGTTTGTTATTTTATATAATATACTGAATTTACAAGATATTCTTACCTGAACAGATGAGTCCAAATGGTAATTACGCTGTTTAACTGCAAGTACTATTGAACCTGATTTTTAACAACTCATAGATATTTCAATAACCCTATTTCTTTTTTTTTTAGGTTGTTGGTATAAAGACGATCCTGTAATAAACCTTTAGTATTATTAAAACATGAAATGTCTGTCCGTTTCTGTGAGGTCACAGACTCTCAGACGGGACCTGTTGATCAATCAGTCATCTTTAGTTTTTGAGCTTTGATTTATCTGAAGAAACAGTGAAAACTCCGCCCAAATATATGATGATGAAAACCAGTTTAAACCAGACATCTTCACTTCTCTTTTTCAGTTCTTGTTAGGAACAATTAGTCATGAAATGAATCTTGTCCCAATATACGTTCACACACTGGTGAAACCTGGTTGTATCATCATTACTGGTTGTGTCACTAATAATTATGGCTTAGTGGTGAAACATGAGAGTTGATATAGGGTTGATAGAATTGAGCCTCATAAGAGACTTAAATCACTTCTGTGACCTTGAGAAGACTTGAACAGGAGTTGTTTCACAGAAATGATTCTTGCCTGTCTCTCTACAGTAAATCTGCTTTGATGTAATTAGCATGTAATAAGGGGCTATAGAAATAATGACTTGACTTGACATTTAGCAACAGTTTACTCCAGAGGAACTGACCCTGTAAAAAATATTTATTTGTTGCTAAATTGATACACAACTAAACAGTATTTTAACACTGTGAGGTATAATTGACGAATAGTAATTGACTAAATAGCTAATTAGTGATACTATCTTACATTTAAGATACATTTAATTTGATGTCTTTTACATTGTTTGAGTATATTTGATATTAAAGTTGCAAATAATAGATGGTTAAATTGGTGAAATGGATGGAAATAAAAGTCAAATATAAGGCGGTATGGTGGCTCAGTGGTTAGCACATTTCAGTGTAGAGTTTGCATGTTTTCCTTGTGGGTTTCCCCTCACAGTTCAAACATGTGCTGTAGGTGAATTTCTATTAATTAAATTGGCCGCAGTGTATGAGTGGTGTGAATTAGAGTGTGTATGGGTGTTTCCCAGTACCAGGTTGCGGCTGGAAGGACATCCGCTGTGTAAAACATATGCTGGAATAGTTGGCAGTTCATTCCTCTGTGGCAACCTCTGATAAATCAGAAACTAAGCCAAAGGAAAATAAATAAAGTCAAATGTACGCTGAATATTTATTTGTTGAAAGTGGATATAATTTTATGAGACATATTGTGGGCACTTTTTGACAGTAAAATATTGTTACAAAAGCGATTTACATTGTAATTATTCTACACTGTAAAAATAAATATATGAAAAAGTCATGACAACAAATGTTTTTACTTGTATTTTACTTTTAATGTAGTAATGTAATATTTTACATTAATGTAATATTATTAGTTTAAGTATATGTTCATGTGTTATGTAATGTAATATTTTTGTCAGTAAGCGCAGTTTGTAGATTGAGACCCCTGGTTTATGTGGTTTACAAGGACATAAAACTGTATAATGACATGAGTATGACCAAGTTGTACATTATAAATGTGGTTTACAGTGATATGCCTTGTGTCCCTGTAAATCAAAACCCGTAATTTGACTTAATGAGGTCTTTTGACATTGAATGGGGGTTAGGGTCATATAAAGGTTTTTTTTAGATCATAAAGTACATTATAACTATGGAGAGTCCCTGTAAAGCACATATACAAGTTTGTGTATTTGTGTTTCTGTGTGTGTGTGTGTGTGTGTGTGTGTGTGTGTGTGTGTGTGTGTGTATTATAGTTTTATGTATTCAGGTTTAATGATGGATAACTCATTTAAAGTTGAGGTATTAAAAGAAAAGTTCACTGCAAAAATGCTTTTCATAGATTTTCTGTCTTGTTTCCAGTCCAAATATCTAAAAATTATCAAATCAAGAAGCATTTTCTAGACTGGCAAAACATGTTGTCCATAATCTGCCAACAGATGGCAGATTATTTTGCATGTTTTAAACTTATTTTTGGCTTCTAATACTTCTTGAAACACGACTATGTTTTGCTTGTCTTGAAAATGCTTCTTGATTTTAGAATTTTTAGATATTTCGATTATTAACAAGACAAAAAAAATCCAAGAAAAACATTTTTTTGAAGTGTTACTGTGCACTGTAAAACCCAACAGTCAACTTTATCACATGAAATGAGTGTAGATAACTCCAAACTGTTCACAGCACTCATAAGGATTAGTTTTTGAACTTAAATGATTTGTTGCAATCGGTTTCCTCAAACAGTTTGAGTAACCTTAACTTCTTGGGTTTTACAGTGTAGTAAATTGTTTAAAAATGAACATTATGTATTCAAAATCAAGCTTAAAATGCAGTTTCATGTAGTAATGCTTAGATCAATCGGCCAGAGATCGTTATCAACCGATAATCACATTTAATGACTCAATCGGTACTCGGTGATCTAACTGATCTCATGAACCAATCGCAAGTGTTTGTGTTAGTTGGAGACGAGCAAAATATTTGAATGACCTTACATTTAGACATTTTTGCATGTAATTTAAGTTCTGAGTTTTTGACCATATTGCAAGTTCATTAAAGCTTAGCTGGAAAATTATGTAAATAATACGTTTTTAACATGAATATTTGATTATATAACTTCTTGTAATATACTTACTGCAATAAACAGTAGAGTAAATGCTTATTTTCTTTTAGTAAAGAAGTAATGGATTTATACTGTAGGCGTGCGTTTTAACTTCATAAAATATGTGCTCCTAACTTTTTCTCATTGAGATATGTTGAATTCCTCTCCTATCATTTGCAATGTTTCTAAATTGCATTGTTTGTCATTTTCTTTTTATCTTTTATTTTCTGTAAATCTAAAAATTTTCTTCTTACCATGACATGTTCACACCTAAATGGCTATAAGAGACACATTTAAGGGATTAACATCCTTAATTTATGATCTTAGGTAAGAAAAGATCTATTTTATGAAAAGTATCATATTTTGAGGGAAAATGTGCTTAATGCATTATAAAGCTTGAAGCGTCAGAATCGGTACTCCGTATCGGCCGATCACCATGACCGAGAATTAGTACTTGGTATCAGCTGCAAAAATTCTGATTGAAGCATCTCTAGTATTATGCATACTAGGCCAGTAGTTTGCAGTATGACTGTGAAGAAACACTGCATTGATGTTTGGTTGTTTTTTTTTAGACTAAATATGATATAAGCATGCACATGGCATCAACATTTTTTAAAATTTTTTTGCATGGAGACAATAAGGTTTTCAATTGTTTGTGCTATCAATCCTCCAAAACAAATGGAAAAAACACATTGAAAAAGATAAAATATTTTACATTTGAAAATTATTTGTAAATGCCTCTCATCTGAAACAAGCTGCATTTAATCCTTAATTGGTTAAATATGTGGAAAATGTCTACATTCTATATTTATTCTCTGCATAAAATAAAACACACTCTGACCTGGTCTAAACACTTGACACAGTTGAGCTTCAAGTAAAGCTGAGTAATCTCCCGGTGAAAAGGAGTTTTATTTCTCATGGATTGAAATTCTTGTTTAATTGTGTGTAATTGTGGGAGAGTGATTTTGCGGACGGTTCATCCTAGAAATGAACTTTTAGCCTGTCTTGAGTCTCTGAGTAATCTCTTGCTTATTAAACAGATACAACTGCATTTCATGTCATACGTAAGTTCCAAAACTGAAGGCAACAGAGGGACGAAAAACTATTTAACTGCCATGTAAACTGATGAAACGATCATTTTACAGTACATTTCTGCAGAACTACTGTTGTACTATAGATTTTAACTAAACCACATGGTTGAAAAAAATAAATATTTTTTTCAGGAGATGCAACAGAAAGGTCATCTAGTACTGACAGAAAAAAATCTTAAATATTAACCTTTAGGCAACGCATTGGCGCAGTAGGTAGTGCTGTCACCTCACAGCAAGAAGGTTGCTGGTTCGAGCCTCCGATGGGTCAGTTGGCGTTTCTGTGTGGAGTTTGGATGTTCTCCCTGCGTTTTTGTGGGTTTCCTCTGGGTGCTCCGGTTTCCCTCACAGTCCAAAGACATGTGGTACAGGTGAATTGGGTAAGCTAAATTGTCCGTAGTGTATGAGTGTGAATAAGTGTGTATGAATGTTTCCCAGAGATGGGTTGCAGCTGGAAGGGCATCCGCTGCGTAAAACATATGCTGGATAAGTTGGCAGTTCATTCCGCTGTGGTGACCCCAGCTTAATAAAAGGACTAAGCTGAAAAGAAAATGAATGAATAAATGAATGAATATTAATCTTGATAAATGGACTCTATTGTCATATATCAACTGTCATTGAAAACGAAAGCAGTGAGGACTGGGAATGACATTAGAACAGGATCATCAGATTTTTTTGACAAACTCAGTATTTTAGGGAGCATGTACTTACAAGCTTTGATAATTCATATTATCCCCCATATTATCAGATCATTATACTGTGGGCTTCAAACAGAAATTACTGTTAATGGCTATTATTGAAAGAACATTATGTGGCTAGGAATTTTAAAGAAACCTCAATTTCTGGTCAGGAAATAATGGAAAAAGGAAGTAAAGAGGCTTCCTAAGAAATCATGGTTTCAGAATAATGTTTCCATGGACTTTTGATCTCTATAAACAGATTGTTATATTCATGATCTTACAGTAAGCACATGCAAATGTTGTTTTTCTCCCTTGCCAACTTACATTTTTTCACAAAATGAAGGACTGTTTACACTAAAGCCAATCACCGTGATTGGAATGACAAAGATATCATTATAAAAATCCATCAAAGATTAACATAGATGAATGATGCACTTCAAAACTCTAACAATAACATCACAAAGAAAATATATTGCTGGATCGCCTTTCAGAATGAGAAGCTAACGTTGTATGGGTGTTTCACATGTGATGCAGAGCTTAAAGCAAAGACCTAAGCAATCAAAAATCAAGGTCAAACTACTTGGTCACTGTGAACTTTTCTCTTACGTTTGCTTTTGAAAACATTGTTGGTCAGGTTTAGGTCAGTGGTTTAAGTGAGCTGTATAATAAGCCTTGCCTTCTCATGGATGTGTTTTCGAATCGTACAACAAAATGTTCCCTAAGTCAGTGGTCCCCAACTTTTTTATCACAGCGGACTGGTCAAAGCTTGGCAATTATCAACCATCTTATTTCTCAAAGGATGACAAGCTGACAAAACATTACTGTCACTCTGATACAAGTTTTATTCATGGAATAGTTACAAAGCACTGCAGTGTTTGGCCGATCTGTGTTTGTCTGAGATGATCAGTCTTCTGAAATGTGTGTATTCCATACAAGCTTAAGCTGATCGGTCAGTTCTTGTCACGTGACTTGCGGTGCACTTGTGGCATTCATTCAACTGTGTGCATCTGGAAGGCACGAGCGTGTCATGCCACTTACGTGTGCAAGTCGGACCCCTCCATTGGAAATAACAAACATGCACAAACTCTAGAAAAGATGCGATATGCAAACGGCCCCTAAAAGACTGCCGCCATTTGCAATCTCCAGCAGTTGATCTTCATGCACAGACATGGTAGATTCACCTGATTTATTGACAATTAGTCAGTTGGCATTTCTGCCTCCTCATGTTCGCGTGGGTTTCCTCTGGGTGCTGCTGCTTCCCCCATAGTCCTAAGACATGCGATATAAGTGAATTGAATAAACTAAATTGGCCACGGTGTATGTGTGTCAATGGGTGTGTATGGATGTTTCCCAGTACTGGGCTGAAGCCGGAAGGGCATCTGCTGTGTAAAACATATATGCTATACATAATATACGGCTGGATAAGTTGGCAGTTCATTCCACTGTGGCGACCACTGATGAATAAAAGGACTAAGCTGAAGAAAAATAAATGAATGAATCTACTTTTGTAAAAATCGTAAACTATAGCTACTTCTTTAAAGTATGAAATAGACTACTTTAAATCACATCTAGCACGTAGACCGACATGGTTCAGTTGCTTCCCAAACACCAGGCTTGGATTTTAAACAGCAGACACTTCACTTCTCGTTTCTTCTAACACAAATCCCTATAACCCATTTACTGTTACCATGCATACTAAACATACACACATGTGCGCAAAATGTGACAATTGTTTTATTTTAATGGTTTGTGTCATAAAATCTATACGTAAAGGGGTAGTTCACCCAAAAATGAAAATGTATTTAATATTTAAGTGGTTATAAACCATTATGAGTTACTTTCTTCTTTTGAAAACAAAAGAACATATTTTGAAGAAAGCTGAAAACCTGTGACCATGCATAGTAGGAAAAACAAATACTGTGGAAGTCAATGGTTACAGGTTTTTAGCATTCTTCAAAATATCTTCTTTTGTGTTCAACAGATTAAAGAAATTCAAACACGTTTAAAATAAGTGAAGGATGGGTAAATGATGACAGAATGCCAGTTTTTGGGTGAACTATACCTTTAGGTCAAATGCTTATTTGGGGTGCCCACATTGTATCATTTGGTACGTGTGAGAACAACTATATTTTGTTAACTTTATAAAAATCCAAGAAAAAAAATCATGTTATCCAATTTTCTACCTTAATTATGGTGGAAAGTGTAGGAAATGGCCGTGGTGTAAGGGTATAAGTTAACAGACGTGCATGTTAACATAATAATAATAATAATAATAATAGGAGGTCACGGTGGCGTAATGGGTAGCACGATCGCCTCACAGCAAAAAGGTCACTGTTTCAAGCCCCGACTGGGTCAGTTGGCATTTCTGTGTGGAGTTTGCATGTTCTCCCCACGTGGGTTTCCTCTGAGTGCTCCGGTTTCCCCCAAAGTCCAAATACATGCGCTGTAGCTACAGTAATTGTACATAGTGTATGAGTGTGAATTAGAGTGTATGGGTGTTTCCCAGTGATAGGTTGCAGCTGGAAGGGTGAAGGTAAATTTAGTTAACTTGTTAATGAAGGTTCTGCGGTGGAACCACACCACTTTTTGTCTCCATAACCATTCACCTACTCGATAAAACTTATTTAAGGCAGACCAGCCCTTTAGCACTGTTCTTCTCCTTCTTTCGAACCCACCCTCCCTCCCTCTATTTTTTCATTTTCGATTCACAACAACACTCTTTTAACTCCTAGGTTGAATCAGGGGGTCCAATCACTCTACCAAAATATTACAGAGACGGTACCCCCACTCTGAGTCTCTGGGCATCATCGTAGGACACCCGATCAACCTGTTCACTGTTCATCCTCTTTCTTCCCTTCCCCTTCATCCCACTGTTCTCTTACAATCCCCTTCCTCCCTACAAGAAAGTCTAGCTCAAAGTGTAGTGTGGTTCATGCTATCGTGAAAAGATTGAAGAAAACAGTAAAACATTACAAAAATATATAAACAATAAAAATGCAAGGAATAAGTTGACAAGATGATCATTATAGATTTAAAGTAATGCTAAACAAATGAGTCTTAAGAAGTTTCTTAAAACAGTCCAGAGAAGGGGCATTTCTGATGCTTATGGGTAATGCAGTCTATATACTGTAGGCACAGAGTATGAGAAAGCCCCATGCTCTTAAGTTTGATACAGAGTCTCAATGTGAACATGCATATTTACATATTTGTTGGAGGAAGTTGTATTTTTATTTATCATTTTGACCACATGCTTTGTTCATATATAATCAGACATATATATTGTATAGATAAATATTACACAAATGTTATATTGAAATATTATTGTATTAATCTGTACAAATGATTATAATAATAACAGTAATCCAGCATAAAATAAACAAACATGTTTGAAATTCAGTCTATCAGATCTTTCCTGTTTAGCATTGTGTTTGCGTGACTTCAAAAAGTGCTGTCTATGGAAACCATTGTTTCATCACTTTTCTTGTGACCATGTGGGTGGTGACTTTTAACTCTTTTTTTTTTTTTTTTTTTTTGTGGTTTCATTGCAACATCTTGGGTCAATGCTGGACAATGTAAATTCTGGAGTGATGTAAATCTGTGTGTGTGTGTGTGTGTGTGTGTGTGTGTGTGTGTGTGTGTGTGTGTGTGTGTGTGTGTGTGTGTGTGTGTGTGTGTGTGTGTGTGTGTGTGTGTGTGTGTTTGTGTGTTTGTGTGTGAGTACGTGCTAAATGACTAAAAGTCTTCCAAAGTGTTCTTTTTTTTTTTTTGTGGGTGGACACTAAATGAAAGCTACACTTATAAAAATTACAAAACCTGTTGGACATCAGATCATGAAGAGTGAAGATCTTTTCACTTGCACCCTATTAAAGACAAAGTTTTGCAGTTTTTACTATTTGTCATCATAAGGTAAGGTTTTTTTTTCAGTTTTTCAATAAACGTAAACAAAACACAGTAATAATGCTTATTTGTATGTCTTTTTATTTAAAGAATGGATATTACAGTTTTTCTCAGTCGCTTTGATGCATTTCTCACAACACTATTTACATTTGCATAACAGCTCATGCATTTCTCAAAACAATTAGTCATTTGTGCACATCCTAGTAGCAGTTTCTCATTCCTTCCAACACACTGCAGATGCTTTTGGACAAGCATCAATTGCTTTCATACAACTCTCTGCTGTTTATAACATTATCATCTGCTTATGTCATGTCAGTTAAAATTAACTAAACCTGTAAATGCTGAATAGTCATTTCATATAAAACTAATAGTCCTCATTTCATTACTTGAGTCATTACATAAAACAATGTTGAACTAGTTGTCAAAATCTTTCCAGCATATTTTATAAAAAAATGTAAATATTTATTTTCCTGAAAATGTCTTAAAAATTGAACAGTTTCATGAATGATTTACAGACCTATGTATATTGTAGGTTCAGTTCCAATATGTTCTGCAATATTGTTTACAGTTGTGCACAGCTCAACCCAAAGGAAGTTTATGTTTGTTGTAAATAAGGGTGTGTTAATTCTTTTGCACAACGCTGTGAATAACTTAGAATTGCAAAGAGCAAATGCAGTAAAAATGGGAAACATACAGATTCAGTGTCTTGTACTCAAATACCTCACTAAATGCAGTGATGTCTAACTTTACTGTAGTTTTCAAATGGCTGTGCTAATAATATATAGTGCTGTCTTGGGCATTTTCAGGAAGTGTCACCAAAATCTGACTTTTTTGCATTGGATATATTGTACAGAGTAATTGTCATAATGAAAACATGACCAAGCCATTTGACTATCTTGTTCATAAACAATAGTGTCAGGACTTTTCATTTTGATAATACTTACAATTTGATTGACATGAATACTTGCTTTTGAGGAATGAACTATCCATTTTGAGCATGTGACATGCTTTTGCAGGTTATCAGCTAGGTTTTGCAGTTTGAACTAATTGTTTTGAGAAATGCATTAACTGTTGTGCAGAAATGCACTGGTGTTGTGAGAAACGAACCAAAGCGACTGAGAAAAACAGTAAATATTTGTTCATACATAGCTTTATTTATGATTAAAAATAAATGAAAAATACATTTCATGTGTAATATTTACTATATAGTTTACATATAAATATATGCTTATAAATATCTATATTTTATTATAGTTTATAGATGTATTTCTAAATATGTATTTATGCATTTTAACGACACATATAATAGATGGATGGATGGATGGATGGATGGATGGATGGATGGATGGATGGATGGATGGATGGATGGATGGATGGATGGATGGATGGATGGATGGATGGATGGATGGATGGATGGATGGATGGATGGATGGATGGATGGATGGATGGATGGATAGATAGATAGAGAGAGAGAGCGAGGGAGCCAACACTCTGAAACTGTGCTGCAGCTCAGTGGCCCAGACCATTCAGACCAACAACCCCCAAACACACCTCCAGGATGACCACTGGCTTGCTAAAGAGGCTGAAGGTAAAGGTGGATGGACTAGCCAAGCATGCCTCCAGACCTAAACCCCA
This sequence comes from Danio rerio, assembly GCF_052040795.2. Classification (NCBI taxonomy): domain Eukaryota; kingdom Metazoa; phylum Chordata; class Actinopteri; order Cypriniformes; family Danionidae; genus Danio; species Danio rerio. The sequence goes on from NC_141040.1 coordinate 44,982,908, forward strand.
TAGAACACCTCTGGGGCATCCTGAAAAGGAAGGTGGAGGAGCACAAGTTGTCAAATGTCCACCACCTCCATAATGTTGTGATGGTGGAGTGGAAGAGAATTTCAGTGGCAACCTCTGAAGCTTTGGTCAACTCCATGCCCAAGAGAATTAAAACCGTGCTGGAAAATGATGGTGGCCAGACAAAATATTGACATTTCACATTTTCACTTAGGGGTGTACTGACTTTTGTTGGCAGGGGTTCAGCTATTATTGGCTGTATTTGTAGTTATTTTGAGAGGACAATAAATTTACATTGCTATAAACACTTTACACTGACCACTATTCATTGTGTCAAAGAGTCATTTCTGCAGTGTTGTCCTATGAAAAGATATAAATAAATATTTGCAGAAATGGGAGGGGTGTACTCACTTTTGTGACATACTGTAGATAGATAGATAGATAGATAGATAGATAGATAGATAGATAGATAGATAGATAGATAGATAGATAGATAGATAGATAGATAGATAGATAGATAGATAGATAGATAGATAGATAGATAGATAGATAGATAGACAGATATACTGTGGATGGATGGATGGATGGATGGATGGATGGATGGATGGATGGATGGATGGATGGATGGATGAATAGATAGATAGACAGACAGCTATTATTAGCCCTCCTCTGAAATTTTAATTCCTCAAAATATTTCTCATCAGCCGTTTAACAGAGCGAGAACATTTCAAATGTATTTTGTTATTTATTTTTAAAAAGATTATGATGTTATTATGTTGGATTTTTATTGTTAAAGTAAGTGGTAATTCCTAATAATTATGTAAGTCTTCCACATCACATAGTTACCCTCTGATGTCTTCTAATTTTCAGACACTGTAAATCATGGGCGACTGGGGATTCCTCTCCAAACTTTTGGACAAAGTGCAGTCTCACTCGACCAGCATTGGAAAGGTTTGGCTGACAGTTCTGCTGATCTTCAGAATAATGGTTCTAGGTGCCGGACTGGATAAAGTCTGGGGAGACGAACAGTCCAGAATGGTCTGCAACATCAACACTCCTGGTTGCCTGAACGCCTGTTACGACCACATCTTCCCCATATCTCACATGCGATTCTGGGTGCTCCAAATCATCTTCGTGGCCACTCCGAATCTGGTCTACCTCTTTTATGTTCTGCATGTCATCCATAGAGAAAACAAACTGAGGCAGCGTTTAGAAAATCAGGCAGAGAAGCACGGTGTCAAGCTACCGAAATACACAGACGGCAATGGGAAGGTTTATTATAAAGGGAACCTTCTCGGTTGTTATATGTTTAGCCTCATTGTGACTATTTTGTTGGAGGCTGGCTTTCTTGTAGGCCAGTATTTTTTAATTGGCCTTTTGATGCCCATGCAGCTTGACTGTAATGTAGAGCCATGTCCTAGTGTTGGTCTGCATTGTTTTACGTCCCGTCCAACTGAAAAGAGCATCTTCATTGTGTTCATGCTCATTGTGGCTTGCGTGTCTTTAGCTCTGAATATTGGAGAGATTTTTTATCTGATTGGTCGCAGGAATGTGTATAAAGCAAGGACTCGTTCGAATGCTGTGGATGAGATGCACAAATTGAGCCCCACTGAAACGTTTTGCTGAGTAAAATGCAGTGTAATATTATCATCAAATTTCACTTTGGGCAGGGGTGTCCTGAAGAGTTTAGCTCTGACCCTAATCAAACACACCTGAACAAGCTAATCAAGCTCTAAAAAAGTAAGTAAGAAAGTACTAGAAACTTTCTGGCAGGTGTGTTGAAGAAAGTTGGAGCTAAACTCAGCAGGTCACCAGACCTCCAGGACCGAGTATGGACACCACTGACTTAGGGTATCTAATTCACATATATATATATATATATATATATATATATATATATATATATATATATATATATATATATATATATATATATATATATATATATATATATAAAAATGTTGTTGTTGTTTTTTTGCAGAGTAAAACCAATACAAAAGCAAGTGCACTTAATCTGACAAAACATGATTTTCAAATGATGGATCATTACAGTAAGTAGGATAATTAGATACCCTAAGTCAGTGTTGTCCAAACTAGGTCCTGGAGGTCTGGTGACCTGCTGAGTTTAGCTCCAACTTTCTTCAACACACCTGCCAGAAAGTTTCTAGTACATCTAGTTGGAGCTTGATTAGCTTGTTCAGTTGTGTTCGATTAGATCTGTCTTGTGTCTAGTCTAAGATCTAAAAATTCTTTAATCAAGAGCCATTTTCTAGACAATAAAAAATGTGTTGTCGAAAAGAAAAGAAAACGAGTCAAAATTAAGTACGTTTTTCTTAACAACTTATGTTTTTGTGAGAATCTTGCTTAATTTTGACGAGTTTTTCCAGAAAACAAACAAATTACTTGTAAAATGCTCCTTGATTTAATATATTTTATATATTTACACAATATATATATATATATATAATGTGTAAATATATAAAATAAGTTAAATCTTGTCGAAAAGAAAAGTCAAAATGTAATAATTTTTTTTCCTTTAAAACATGTTTTTATGATAGGTTTTTCTGGAAAACAAATGACTTGTCTAAAAAATGCTTCTTAATTTAATTTATTTTAGACATTTACACAAGAAACCAGACAAAGTCTCTTAGTAAGAAAACAAACAAACAAACAAACAAACAAACAAACATTTGTAAGTTAAAGTCAAAATTATTAGCCTCCCTTTGATTTTTTTTCTTTTTAAAATATTTACCAAATAATGCTTAACAGAGCAAGGAAATTTTCACAGTATGTCTGATAATATTTTTTTCTTCTGGAGAAAGTCTTATTTGTTTTATTTTGGCTAGAATAAAAGCAGGTTTTATTTTTTTATAAACCATTTTAAGATCAAAATGATTAGCCCCTTTAAACTATATTTTTTCGATAGTCTACAGAACAAACTATCGTTATAAAATAACTTGCCTAGGTACCCTAACCTGCCTAGTTAAGCCTTTAAATGTCACTCTAAGCTTTATAGAAGTGTCCTGAAAAATATCTAGTAAAATATTGTTTACTGTCATCATGGCAAAGACAAAATAAATCAGTTATTAGAGATAAGCTATTAAAACTATTATGTTTAGGAATGTGTTGAAAAATAATCTTCTCTCCGTTAAACAGAAATTGAGAGGGAAAAAAATAAAAAAGGGGGGCTAATAATTCAGGGGGGCTAATAATTCTGACTTCAACTATATATATGTATATATCTTTTTTGCTTCATATTTATTCACTTGATTTTGCTACTGTACACTATAACCATAGTTGAACCACAGTGTTTTAGTAAATTTGTACTCATCCATCAATGTGGCAAAAAACATGGTCACTTATAAATATGACAAAAAAAAAAAAAACATATTTAACTTTTGTAAGTCCTCCTTACCCATTTGTCAGCAAGATGTTTTAATCATTTAAAATATTTACTGAATGAATAATTTTTTCAGCTACATTTTAACATTCAATTGTCACAAAATGTTATTTGAAACATTTTGAAGTAGACACTTCATGATTTATATGTATAAACGTTTGTAAATTGAAATTGATGCAGACACTAAAATGCAATTTCTTGATTGTAGTGTGTTTATTGTAGTGACTTTTGTTGTTTTATGATTTTTTAGGAAAACCCTGGAAGGTTTAAATGTAAAAAGAGCCTTACTCTATGTGTATAGGAAAAGTGGGGACAAAAGTAAGGTGGGACGAAAGTAACATTTTCTCAAAGCCCTGACAACATTTGATTTCCAGGCTGTAACTGCACATTCAGCATCCAACCCTTGATGGAGCTTATAAATATCATGTGATTTCAGGACAGCTCCAAATTTCAGTTTTTAGGTGCAAATGGTAAATTATTGTAGCTGTTCTTTTTCCTTATTACAAGTTGTGTTTCTCTTTTCATGTGTCAGACTAATGATCAATATACAAGTAATTCAGTGCAAAAACACATCCTTATGGTTGAAATGTCTGAGTTTTACAGTTTAAAAGTACATCAGATTTATATGGCAAGAGTTCCTGTGAGGACGAAAGTAACACCTATTGATGTGCTATGCTAATGGACAAAACTTATTTTTCACTTCCACATTAAAGTTTGCAGTGTTTGGATTCAGATATTTAAAAAAAATAAATACATAATGCCAATAATAAAAAAAATATTCCAAAAAAAATTTTTTTTATCTTTTACATTGTTGAATTGCTTTTGAAACATTTGATGGAGCTGAAATTTAAAATGAAAATGCTGTGTAATATTTGTTGCAAAAATAAAGGACAAAATGTTTGCAGTTGACAATAACAAGTTCATAGTCAGATATATTTAAAATAAACAAGATTAAGCTAGTAAATCCAGCAAATATTGTTGTGTTACTTGTTGTTGTGACCCACCCGTGTGTTACTTTTGTCCTTACCTATGGGGTCAAACATAACAAAGTGCAACTTTTGTTTAAAGTGAAGTTATATTGGAGTTGTTGTACATTGATACAAAATAACAGCTGATTTTGATAGAGCACACTTGTGAGTTAGTAACTACAGCAAAAATATATTTCTGCTAAAAACAATATTTTTTAATGAAAATGGTACTTTCGTCCCCGCTGTCCCCTACCATTATATCATGTTTATAATATGTTTGCATAGCTTATGCTTTGTTGGAAAATCTAATCAGGTTATGCTAGCAGAATGTAATATTGAGCACGGTTCAGAAATTTTTAGGAAATGATCTGTCAAATTGTAACGTGTGCAAAATAAATATACAAACATATTATGCTTTTATATTTGTCTAAATATTATAAAATAAAAAAGTGTATCTGGGAGGCTTGCACTGCTTTCTTTTCACCTTAGGGGGGCGTATGAATATCACAAAACATGAGTGCATTTGAAAATCTGAAGAAACAGACAATAATGCATTTTAACTCATATAGCCTAATAAACAGATGAATACAATAGTTAGTGAAGTGAAGACTATTAAGATAGTGCTAACATAAACATAACATAAACAAACAAGCAAAAGAATAAAAGTAAACAACTGGAACCCATGTGTAGGTTACAATGTGTAGGTTACTTCAAATAATGTGCTTGTCATAGTTGCTTTAAAAGTCAATAACTATTTATTTAAATTTAACTTACGTGTTTTTTTACGTGCTTTAAGCATTAAGATTCCCTTCAAAAACAATTCAACCAAAAAGAAAGGATCTACTTAATACTGCATTTTAGGCAACTTAAGACGTGATTAGCTGCATTTGACGTCACTGAAATAAAACTTGGCGTGACACGTCAGACGCCGCCATGTTTAGGTGGGTCTATTTGTGTTTGTTATCCTAAAATATGTGCATATTTTAACTGCATAAATATGATTTCAACAGAACATGAGATATAGAGTATGGAGATCTTTGGAATAACGTGATGGTGAGTATACTTGATAACACAACTGATATTGTATGCTACTTCTCTTAAAGAAATTGACCATGGTTTTACTACAGATACAACAAACAAACACGATTGTATTTAAACTTTGGTAACTGTAAATAACCGAGAATAAACCACTGATCTTAACACAATCCATAGTTTACCATATTTGTAGTAAAACCTATATGATAATCTAAAACAACATCTTTTCTAAAACCATGGCTAATGTTGTTAAGAGTTTGATTATTTGCTGAATCTTGTCCAATGTATACTGCACGTTTCTCACAACACATTTACCTGAGGAATACTTTATTATGTTTTAAGAAAGCTAAAACATAATTACACATATTTACAAATGCATTGTATATACATTTAAGAAAGTAAACAATTTAGGATTAACAGCATAATATACATATGAATGCAGAAATTAGCTTGACCTAAAAAGCAAGGCCTTCATTAGCTATCATTGCTTTCCTCCATCAGGTTAGCTTTAACCAAATTGAAAGAGAAAAATAAAAGCATTAACACTGTTACATAATGAACTATTATCACATGTTATCAGATGAGATAAATGGCAGGATATATGACAAGTCAGAAGTTAAAAATAGTTCATACAAAATAAATTACCAGAAATATCCTATAAAACAATAGTTTTGGTGCAAACGTTGTTTAAAATATCCCAGCCAACTGAACTAGCATTCTCAAGTTATGAAATATTATTGTTCCTGAATGTTTAAGATCAAAATATGTTTTACAAAAAAAGTATGATGTTTTTATGTTTTGAGAACATTTTAAAGACACCGGATAAATGTTTTATTAATTTTACTTAACTGTAAAAAAAAAAAAAAGAAGTTGACTTCTTAAATTTTTAAAGCAAAAAACCTCATGACATTTTTGAGTTTACTTAACTTTCAACCCAGTTACTGCACTTGACTCAATGTAAGTTGAGTAAACTCAAAAATGTCCTTATAAATTTTAAGTTGAATCAACTTGTTTTTACCGTGTGGAAGACAAACATTTATACACTTTTACAGACAAAGGTGCCAGGAGGAACTATTGTTTTCCCAGTGATGGAGAACATATTTTGGTTCTCCAAAGAAAATGTTTTTCTATAAAGAGTCTTTTTCATCATGGAACCGTCAATGCCAATAAGGAACGTTTATTTTAATAGTGTAACGTTAGAATTGGGTGACACAGTGGCTCAGTGGTTAGCACTGCCGCCTCACAGCAAGAAGGTTGCTGGCTCGAGTCCCGGCTGGGCCATTTGACATTTTTATGTGGAGTTTGCATGTTCTCCCTGTGTTGGAATGGTTTCCCCTGGGTGCTCTGGTTTCCCCCACAGTCCAAAGACACGCTGTATAAATGAATCGAATAAACTAAATTGGCATAGTGTATGTGTGTGAATGAGTTAATAGATGTTTGCCAGTACTGGGATGCAGCTGAAAGGGCATCCGCTGTGTAAAACATATGCTGAATAAGTTGGTGGTTCATTCCGCTGTGGCGACCCCTGATGAATAAAGGAACTAAGCCGAAAAGAAAATGAATGAATGAATGAAATAGGCCATAGTGCATGTGTGTGAATGAGTGTATGGATGTTTCTCAGTACTGGGTTGCAGCTGGAAGGGCTGTGTAAAACATGTGCTGGATAAGTTGGTGCTTCATTCCACTGTGGCAACTCCTGATAAATAAAGAGACTAAGCTAAAGGAAAATAAATGAACTTTAAAATGCTAGCTGTTAGCTGGGCATCATTTAAAAGCAAAACAAAAACTCTGCAAAACAAATTTGAATTCCCAGATCTTAGTCTCATTTAGCCACGGCCAAGCTCTAAACATCAAGCATAATAATATTTTAAACCCTTAAGATTTGCTAGACTTTGAAGTTCCTGAAATGTACACCTTGGATCCGTTTAAACCTTTATGAAATGAAGTCATCTTTGCGGCGCGGTGTCTCTTTGACCTGCGGCATATCAGGTAGAACATCTCAACCACGTTCAGAAGCAGAGAGATGCACGCCACCACCAGCATGAAGATGATGAAGATGGTCTTCTCTGTGGGACGGGACATGTAGCACTCAACTGTATGAGGGCAAGGAGACTGGGAGCATTCGATCTTCGGGATCATTATGAAACCGTAAATATAATACTGGCCAACGATAAACGCGGCCTCTAGCAAGATCTTCACAAACAGGCTGGCTAGGTAACTACCCAATAATTGGCCCTTGATTATGACTTTGCCGTAATCGTCTATATATTTCGGCTGTTTGAGGCCTTGTTTTTCAGCATGGGATTCGATCTCGTGTCGCAGTTTCTTTTCTTTGTGGAGGACATGCAGGACGTGGCCGAAGTATAGAAGTGTTGGCGTGGACACGAAGATGATTTGAAGAACCCAGAAGCGAATATGGGAGATGGGAAAGGTGTGATCGTAGCATACGTTCGTGCAACCAGGCTGTTTCGTGTTGCAGATCATTTTTGATTGTTCGTCGCTCCACACCTTTTCAGCACCAGCCCCGAGAACCATGATCCTGAAGACAAACAGGACCGTGAGCCACACCTTCCCAACCACTGTGGAGTGAGACTGCACTTTGTCCAGCAGCTTGGAGAGAAATCCCCATTCTCCCATGCTTGAGCCTGAAGTGCCTTGTCTACCTGCAAAACTGGAGGGATTGCAGTATTAGTGGTTAGTTTTTGATAATTGTGAGAGTATAGTGGAACTGTAGAGTTACTGAAGTTTGTCCTGCGCGCTTGCATTTATTATTTTTTTGTTACTTCTTTGGTTTGGTGCGTTAATCTAATCGTTACTATTATTCAAAAGAAGGTAATGATTCGCACTCAATTGCTTTGTATTGTTTTTATTTTTACTTTTTCTTACATTTTTCGGGTGATAACAGACAAACAGATGTTTCGGCACAAAGCCTCCTCTGTGTGTTATCACCCGTAAAATGTAAGAAAAAGTAAAAATAAAAACAGTACGAAGCAATTGAGTGTGAATCATTACCTTCTTTTGAGTTATAGTGGAACTGTAGCCAAAAATAAAAGCTGCATCTCAAATCGCACAATTATGCACTATTCTGCGTCATTTTGTAGTATAGTGTAAACAACAAAAAAAAAAACTCTGAAAATAATAAGTGCTCTTTAAATACCCGGATGATGCACTTATTCAACCATTAAAATGAAGTGTGGAAAGATCTACGCTTTATGCACTCAACAAGCAGAAGGGGTGGAGCTATCAGGCACTAATGTTGGGTTACTTTATAGGGGTGTCACGATTTAGATTTTTAATCGAAATTTATGCTCAATTTCGATTATCGAATCAAAAAATAGAATCGTCGATGCTGCCACGCCCCCATGTCACGTCAGCTTGGCTTGCCAAGCGGGGAAAAAAAACAGGCTTGTTGAAGTGCTTGTAAAAACTGCAGAAGCAGGAGACCCGTTGACAGAACTTAAACCCTCTCCTCTTTCAATGAAGTCGCCGGTGTGTAAGCATTTTGGATTTCCAGTGAGTTATGTTGACAACGTTCATGTTGTCGACAAAAAAAACACAGTTTTGCAAGCTCTGCTATGTACGTATTACGTACGGTTCGTCCAATAGACAACACCGGCATCGCGATCCTCCGCCCGCCCCCGTTGCAAATCCGTTTGCGAAAAGTACACACTCAGGCCCTGTTTACACTGTCTTTGTTTTTAAATGGCATTTTAGAACAACAACGATTTGACATCCACAGTGGCGTGTAGCATTTCTGAGCAGCTCTCCTTCCTCTCTACCTCTGAAAATGCACATCACGTGACCACACAGACACAGACGCACTCACAGTCATGCGCTCGAGACAGCAGGTTCAGGCAGTCAGAGGGCTGCTTCAATCTTTCACTCACTTGTACTTAGTCATTTTAGCGAACACCTCAGATACTGTTGGCTGGTTCCTGTTGGTTGTGCGTCTTTTTTACCGATGCCATTATAACGACACAGATCACTGCCTATTCACGAGTCCCGCAGAAAAAGTGATTGACAGGTGGTAATTATGTGTGTATCTTGCCTTTATTCATTTACTGTAGGATTTGTTTATGGGTAAAACAAAGACCACGCAGGTCAGGTAGTTTAAACGGTAGGTACAAATAATTAATTGGTCATTAATTAATTAATTATTCATAATCGAAAATCTAATTGAATCGTGCCTTTAGAATCGAAAATGTAATCGAATCGAGGATTTGGAGGATCGTGACACCCTTATTACTTTATTTGTTTTGGATTGTGAAATCAAAATTCTCCTACGAAAGTCATTATACCGCCCCCTGATGGTGAATGTGGTTATACTCATGGCAGGTATTATTTGATAGTTTAGCCATTTATTTAGCTAATTTGGCACCCGTCAAACATCATCAGGGAAACAGTTTGAATTTCCGCATAGTAAAAAAACATTAATGTTCCATTTGGGACGACCCTACATACATATTCGCTTGTTGTGACGTATCGGTGATGTATGAAATCCTGTTTCCGGGTCCAAGCTGCTACTCATTTGAATTGAGAGAATATTCATTTATGAGCTCTTTTTAGTCCTATCACACATTAAAGTGAATTTTATATCAAATCATGGTGTACACAACAGTCTCTGGACTTGCTGCAACACAAATATCAAAATTTTTACAATTTCTAAAAAATTACTCACTTTCTGGCCATTGGATAGTAGGCATGGATATATACATTGCGATCGCGATTTTCGAAAGTATTTGTATGAATGTTTATTTTTACCATTTGATGTGGCTCCCCATACAGGTTGATATAGGGCTTAGACCCAGAAGCCGCTTCACATGACGTCACACTTAACAAGCGGATACTATGTTGTTGAGTTTGTAAGTGCAGAAGCGCATAGTAGCGCATAGAATAGAAGCGCATTTTTGACACAGATAAAGTCTTTGTTTGCTCTTCAGCATGTCATTCTTAGACAGTATTGTTTTAGTATTGATATTTGAACATTCTTTATCTACTCAGAACTGCAGTATTAAACTTCTACTTGTAATGTAAGTCCAGACAAAAGAAGTATGTTTCTATAAAAGTAAATCCTTTTTTGTTATTCTATGATATTGTAAAATAATGCTTTAAATAACACTATATGTTGGTTTGTGTCACACACACACATACACATATATACAGTCCTCAGCAATAATGAGTACACCCAAATTTATAAATATGTGTAAATAGGATGCTTTACAATATTATATTTGTGCATATACATTAGATTAGTCAGCACTGAAGCCAAATCTGGGGCTTGTATAACAAAATAACTTATGATAACAGTCCAACATTATTACACCCAAATTTATATGTTAGGGAGAAATAATTAACCAAAAATTAAAAAAAAATTCTATATATATTTTCCTGTATTTTACATAAATTTAAATTTATAATCGTCCAATTTCTAAATATGTTTGGTGACTAAAATATAATTTTAATAAATACTGCTGTTTCATAAAACTGTTTTGTTCAAATGCATCAAATTATATTGAAAATATCAATTTTCAAAATGGGGTGTACTCATTTATGTTGAGCACTATGTATGCTGAAAACAATATCAATGAGTAATATTTAAGTATACAGAGCCAGTGCTTACTATCTGGCACAAACAATGTCATAAACAGCATTACTCATTGTGTACTCACTTTGTGTGCAAGTTTCATTCGAATCATTAGTAATATTATTAGAGAATAGTGAAATGATTATTCATGCAGAGAAATAAACGTTGCCCACAGTACCTGTGTGGACTGTGACAAAAATCCGATGTTCAAAAGATAAGAGCGTTCAAGGTGCAGTGTTCAAATCTGATTAAAACAAGACAAAATATCAGTTAAAATAAGACTTGAACTGAACATGAGTACATTTACTTGAACTTAAGCGGACAACAACAACATTGACTGCTCTCTGTATTTATATTGAACGCAAACTATTCTCTGCATTCGAGTAATTATATTTGTGTTAATGACAATGAAAAATTAGACAAGTACTCGGCAAACATATGTTTCAAACATGCTTAACAACACCGAACTATATGGATGACTGACTTTTTCAATCACTCATTCAGTTTGAAACCGTGAATGGTTAACATGTAGCAAAATCCGTCTGTATACAGTAATATAAAGACTAGATCATGATCATGAGCATTGTTCTTAAGTGTTTGGACTTTCAGCAGTGGACATTAAACCACACTGAACTGAACTAAACTGAACTTCAACTCTGAAAACTGGACTGAAGCAGTTTTAATTCATTAGAACTTCTATGTTAAGCTGCTTTGACACAATCTACTTTGTAAAAGCGCTATAGAAATAAAGATGAATTGAATATCAGATCTGGTACCTTTTCATAGCCATAAAGTAAACCTTACGGTACATATAACTAGTATATTTAACCACAAAAAACGTTCAAATATAGTATGAAAAAGGCATATCTCTACCTGTGACAACTGCGTCTGAATCCGCTGCTGATTGACTACGTTGCTCAATGATTAAATGCCATGTGTCAGGTGTAAAGATTGAACTTCGGTGCACTGGATTTCGCAATTTTTTTTTTTTTTTTTTTGGGCTGTCACATTCCTTTTGACGTCTGATAAACCATTCCATGGCCATATTTGGGATAACAGGATAAATTTGAGCACAAAGTTAAATATTAATCATTGTTAGAGAATCTTGGATAAGTACATACATGCCAGACAAAATGTCAAAATTTGTGTTCGGACACATACACTCCTGCCTAAAGATAAATAAAGCTTGGCACAGTATATCGATTTGCCATCAGAGTGCTTCATAACATTACTGGAACTTCTGAACACAATGAGCGCTATAGGAAGTAAACCCGCTGTGTTTTTAATGTTTCATTGCGAGAGAAGAGAGCAGAATAAATATTCCCTCTCCATGCACAACATGAGACGGTTTTATAACATAATGAATGCTTGAGTTTTAGTGCTGTAAGGTTTTCATCATCTGAGCTAGTTTTGTGCTGGAGTCTGTAAAAAATATAGTGATAAAAATCAGCAGCGTGGCCATTTTTGAGATATGTGAGAACAACACACATCAGTATAAAGATAATCCAAGTCTTTTAATGCAGCCTGCAGCTTAATCTGCGGGTTTTATATGATGTTTTACATGCGTTTCTTTATTTTTTTACAGTGTTCAGCATATATAAGTATACCCCTCACAAATCTCTTTTAAATTCATGTTTTAATAGGATGCTTTACAATATTACATTTGTGCATACGTTAGATTAGTCAGTAGGCATTAGACGATAATAGATTTCAAAGTATACCGCGGTTTGGAAAAGTCAAGGTTTTCAAACCGTCAAAATTGTCTGTTGTACAGTTCCTACGATACATGTAAGATTTTTTGTCATTCATTTATTTTTTGTATTTTTTAGGACAACAGAAAAGCAGAAAAAAAAACCCCAAAGATGCCATTTTAAATTGTAAAGAAATCTGTTTTATTGAAGCAAATGGAGATAGCAGAAGTCTTCATTTAAATAATTTAGCCTGACATATTTTCTATTTCAAAATATTTAAAATGTTTTTAAAATAAAATGTATTGGCTGCAACAAAATCACTTACTTTTCAGTAGGTACTGCATTTGAAAAGTGTGTTCTTTACAGTATGAATGCAAGTAGTATAACTGGAGCTCGGACGTTTATGAATGCCATTTTGTCATCATCACATGGCATACCCGCTTTACTTGCATTCATGAATACTCTAGCGGTGCATAATGGGATAGCATAGCATCGATTGGATGGATGCACACTTCGAAATCTCGCTGGATGTAGTAGGTCATCCGGTCACTTCTCGCATACTGTTTTTCGAATTCTGTGAATTCAGATATATTACTCATATACTGTTTTTAGCGTACTATATATGTAGTATGGAATGTGATTTCGAACACAGTCATTTTGCTCAAAGCTGAAAACAGTTTTTGTTTTTTACCCAGACATATTAAAAGAATATATTTTAGAGCAGTAATTACAATACTGTGAAACAGTGACATTTTTTATCCAAGGTTAACACACCGTTATATATACTGGCCCATGCCTATTAGTCAGTACTTAAGCCATTTATTAAATCAGTTTTATTTAAATGTACCAAAAGACATTGCCTATATTCACTGAGAAATTGATAAAAATATCATACAAAATATCATACAAAATATCAACAATTTCAAAATAGTGTCTACTTAATTATGCTGAGCACTGTGTATATCATATATATATATATATATATATATATATATGTTTTCTTCATGTTTTTATTTTTTAAAGAAAGTTATTCTGTTCATCATATCAACATTTATCAAATGGAAAAATAAAAGTTTTACTTTAATAAACATTTATTACTATCAATTTTAAGTAAGTTGTAGTTTCAAATTAAATTATTACTCCAGTAATTATTGCTTTTATTACTGTTACTTATTTATTACTGTTACTGTTACTTACATAATAATAATAATAATAATAATAATTATTATTATTATTATTTTCTATTAGAATGAAAGGATCATGTGATTGTGATATCTAGAGTAATAAACCAGAAAATTCATCTTTAAAATCACTGGAATAACCTATTAAATTAAATATAAGCTAAGAGTCGGTGACATTTAGCTTATTTTAAAACATTTAAAAATCCTACTGACCTCAAACATTTGACCGGTAGTGTATAATCTAATCTAATCTAATATAATATAATATAATATAATATAATATAATATAATATAATATAATATAATATAATATAATATAATATAATATAATATAATATATAAATTTCCCAGAGATGGGTTGCATCTGGAAGGGCATCCGCTGCGTAAAAACTTGCTGGATAAGTTGGCAGTTCATTCCGCTGTGGCGACCCCGGATTAATAAAGGGACTAAGCCGACAAGAAAATAAATGAATGAATGAATAATATATAAAATCATCACCTGGTACTGCACGAAATTATATTCATTATGTGCATTTAATTAAATAAATAAATAAATAAATAAATAAATAAACATATATAAAACATATATACTTAATTGAAGACAATGTCTTGCAAGGAAAGAGTTTTAATTCATTTTTAAGTTTTATTTCAAACAAAGAAATTGTTATTGTTCTCTGAACATTACATTTACATTCAGAACACACATTGCTATAAATTTATATTTTGTAACGAGAAAAAAGACAGGCAGTGAAAATTAAGCAAAAGATGCTTACTCTTAGAGTTTGCTTACTCTTAATACATATATTTACAGGCAGTATTTACAATCATACAGCAATGAGTGTTTTTTTTTTGTGCCATAGTTTATCAAAACTATCCAATTACCACATGCATTGTGCACGAAATGATCATGCAATAATTAAACACAATCCATTTGATAAGTATCATACAATAGTCAACTGACTAAATACTGAACAACGCAAAATTTAATTATAAAGATGTTTCTGAGTCAACATCTAGTGATCTTCCATCAATTGCATGTCTTCTTTCGCCCCATCCAGGCTTCCTCCAAGGCTCTGTCCGCTCTCAAACTGCTTGTTGAGTTTGTTTTGCTTCAGAGCGTCTTCAGAGTTCATCTGCCAGGAGGAAGACAAACTGGCCGGGTTTTTAGCCGTAGTAACAGTATGTGATCGTCTCTTCCGACATCCCACTCTGGTGAACAGCAGGTAAAACACCTCTATGACATTCAGTAACAGAGATACGCAGGCCACCGCTAGCATAAATATAATGAAGATGGTCTTTTCGGTGGGACGGGACATGAAACATTCAACAGTGTAAGGGCAAGGGGAACGGGAGCATGTAAACTTGGCGACCATAATAAAGCCGTATAAATAATACTGTCCAACAATGAACGCGATTTCAAGGATGATTTTAAAAAACAACTGCGTTAGATAGCTGCCGAGGAGGTTTCCTTTAATCTTGACGTGGCCTTGGCTGTCGGTGTATTTGGGTTCCTTCAACATGTGGCCATCACCAAGGATTTTTTTCTTCTCCCTAAGTTTGTTCTCATTGTGAATGACCTGCACCGCATGGCCGAGGTACACCAAAGTCGGAGTGGAGACAAATATGATCTGCAGGACCCAGAAGCGGATGTGTGAGATGGGGAACTGCCAGTCGTAGCACACGTTTTCACAACCAGGTTGCAAGGTGTTGCAAACCAAACTTGATTGTTCGTCACCCCAAACGCTCTCCGCCGCTGCTCCCAACACCAGGATCCGAAAGATGAAAAGCACGCTCATCCATATTTTGCCAACAACGGTGGAGTGAGACTGTACTTTGTCTAATAACGATGAGAGAAATCCCCAGTCTCCCATGTTTTCTGATGCTCAGATTTTTTTTTACTAAAAAATTGACATAAGAAAGAGAGGGAACACAGATTAAATACAAAGTCCACTGTAAGTTAAACTTAATCAATAAGCCTTTTAACTAGCCTTCATTAATGCCATACTCTTAATAGATTAATATACTTAATTATTAATAAGTCCTTTAAACAAGCTGAACATTTGTACTCGAATTTGACGGGAAGAAAATCTAAATTCTACTCAGATTTGACATGAAGAATAGATGATCATTTAAAAAAAAATATATATAAAAATAATGATGATGATAATAATAAAAATAACTTTAATCAATAAATTAATGTTATTAATTTAAATATTTCACATTTAATGGAGTTTAATAAAATTGTAAAGTAAGTTATTTTTTTTAAATATATGGTGCTGGTGAAAAATAAAAAGAATGTGCTATTGATGCTAAATACTACATACTGGTATTACTAGATGACAGAAAACTGTTTTTAATTGAAAACATCTCTAACTAATGGTAAAAATAATACATGCAAACATTGTTAAATTCATTCTTCACAGCTTTACTGTCTATGTCTTTAGTTTAAGGTAAACTAGAATCATTAAGATGATTAATTAGGTATTAGCAATTAAGTACTTAGCATAATTAGGATCAGATCATTATTTTTAATCATTCCTAAACACTGTTTTTACATTACAGGCAACACCTTTTTATTATAAATTAGCATTCAACCTTTAAAACAATACATGAAAGAAAAAAACACCAACAATGTTATATTGATTTCACTCTTACCTTTAGCGAGCTGCACCTATTAGAAACTAAGCCGCATACCAAGTGATCGACGAGAAAAGTTGAACCTTGATTTTTGGGCTTTACTAAGATTGCGTAATGGCTGAAAGTGGCAGACTGTCACGTTGTCAGATGGTCATGAAAAAGAGCTGGATTTGGAACGCAAGTACACAGGAGTGCCACATTAATGATTGAAAGGCTTTAACAATAGTATATACTACACTCAAGTCTCTGACCCATACAGATAGCATTACAATTCAAACAATAACAATACAACTTGGAAGAAAAGTTTTCAAAAGTTACTTCATATAATTAAAAAAAATAATAATTACCTAATATGTTCAGTAAATCTTAAGAAACTGTTTAAAAATGAAAATGTGTTTATTTTAGGACAAACAAGTGATTAATACATATTTACAGTCAAATTCGAAATTATTCATACTCTTGGGGTATGAATAATTAAATAATTTCGGTTTAAAGAGTGTATAATGTATATAATTTCAGGCTCGACTGTGTGTATATATACACTAGTTGGTGTTTCTGTGTGGAGTTTGCATGTTCTCAGAGTTTGCGAGGGTTTTTTTCTGGGTGCTCTGGTTCCCCCACAGCCCAAAGACGTGCGCTATAGGTGAATTGAATAAGCTAGGGTAGCCAAAGTGTATGTGTGAGAATGATTGTGAGTTAATGGGTTTTTCCCAGTACTGGGTAGCAGCTGGAATGGCATCCGCTGTGTAAAACCTATGCTGGATAAGTTGCGGTTCATTTCACTGTGGCAACCCCTGATTAATAAAGGGAATAAGCTGAAGGAAAATGAATGAATAATGTGTAATATAATCAAGGGCGGACTTAACCAATAAGCGAGCTAAGCAGTCGCTTAGGGCCCCCGTGTAGGCTTCTTCAGTGCCAAGAAGCCTACATTAATCATGTAGCTCTTTTATACATTTTCTTCCATATTTTGTAAGTTCGTTCTATAACTGTTAAGGTTTTAACATTATTACTTCTGTTCAAAACCGGGGGCCCCCAAGAATAGTGGAACGTTCCTTTCGTACTGCACATGAGGTGTGTGAGTGGTTCAAAGACATCGCCAGTCTGCCAGCGATCAGAGTAGAGTTAGGTAGAGTGAGAATTTAGATAAAATTTTGGGGAAAAAAAGTAGAAATAAGACAAACAATGAAACGTAGCTTTTCTGCGATCCCGCTTTCTGGCCGAAACACCTCTCAGGTGATGAGCGCTGTGAGCTTGTTAAGAGAGGGCCTGTTCAAATAAAATAACATTTCCCAGTGAAACGGCCCCCGATTCACAAACAGCTATTATTCAATTCAAATGAAAAATGGTGATTAGTTTGGAAGATTTTGTATACTTTATTTAAAATTATTTAAGTACTTTTAATATGTTTAATATGTGTTTACAAAAAAAATAATAAAATAAAAAAATCTACAGAAAAAAAATTTCTGGAAAAAAAATGAGTTGCTTAGGCCCCCAAATCACTAAGTCTGCCCCTGAATATAATAATGTAACCTACTTTATCAGGAAGAAAAATGACAGAATATTAATCAGCACAGTAGTTTGATTAAAAAAAGAAATGATTCTTTGAATGATCTTTATATAATGTTTTTATTTTATTTTTTTTTTGCTGCACATAAACTGCATTCAAATGCATTTATTTTTGTATAAATACAGAAACAGATTGAAACAGAACAGTTTACATGTCACAGTTTTGAAAATGCATTGAACCTTCACACAGAAAGTAATTTTAGACACAATAAAGAAAAAGGAAAACATCACAAATTTCAGCAATACATTATTGATCTGTTAAACAGAGAGAGGCAGCTCATCGTGTGCTTAAAGCCAGGCGGTCATGACCATGCACGAGTCACTTTGTATGACTGACTGTTTGCTTTAGTTGACCGTGTGAAAGCCTTTGTGTACAAAGGCCTGCTGATCAGATATGAACCTCTTGCATGTCAGCACTGCGACCCTCTGAAGCCAAGCTCTTGGTCGCCTCATTGCCAGGTTCCCTCCTCTGAAGCTCCAACTCGCGGTTCATCCAATTCTGTATCACCTGATCTGTATTTTTAAAGTTCTTTTTGCTCACCACAGGGGTCACCGGAGTGATGGTGTAGTCCTTTTTGCGGCTGAGACACTCGCTGATCTTCTTAGCGCAAAGATATAAGATCTCAATCACATTTAGGAGCAAGGAAATGCAAGCCACCACCAGCATAAACCAAATGAAGATGGTTTTCTCAGTGGGCCTCGACAAAAAACAGTCCACCTTGTGAGGACACGGGAAATAGCTGCAGACATATTGAGCCCTAAGAGTGAAGCCATAAAGATAGTATTGGCCCAAAATGAAACCCACCTCCAGTAGTATCTTACAAAGCAAACTCAGAATGTAGCTTCTCAGAAGACGTCCACGGATGTTGACCTTCCCGTTTTCCCGGCTGTACTTGGGAACTTTGTAGCCTTTCTTGAGGAAGAGGTTGATTTGCTCATTCTGAAGCTCTTTCTTCATCATCTCTCGCACTTTCTTTTCGGCGTGTATGACGTGGACGACGTGGCCCAGGTAGGCCAGAGTTGGCGTGGACACAGAGATGATCTGAAGCACCCAGTAGCGGACGTGCGAGATTGGGAACGCGCGGTCGTAGCAGACGTTTTCGCATCCCGGTTGCTCTGTGTTGCAGATGAAGTCGGACTGCTCATCGCCCCACACTCTCTCAGCGCCGGCTCCAAGGACTAGAATCCTGAAGACAAACAGGACGGTGAGCCAGATTTTTCCCACTACGGTGGAGTGTGTCTGGACTCTATCCAGCAGTCGTCCGAGGAAATCCCACTCGCCCATCTGTAATGTTAATTGAATTCCTGAAAAGAAAAGACATTTTTATTAATTGGATAGACTGGCAACATTTTGTACAAGCACTGTTTTAACATTAACATTGTGGATTTAACATGCAGTATGCAGTAGGTTATGTTCCATGCTGTGCATAGGAACTAAGGTTTTACCTCAAAAACTCAAAACATTGATGCTGTCATTAGCAATACGCAGTCTTTATCTGAGCTTATAATTCTGTAATAAGCACATTTTTGAACATTTACACAACACGTTTTGAACATTTACCAATATCTGAATGCTGATTTTTTACCGAAGTGCAAAATAGGATGTTTTCGAGTAGTTTTATATATACAGTTGAAGTCAAAATTATTAGCCCGGTTGAATTTCATAAAAAGTCATATTTATTTTATTTTGGCTAGAATAAAAGTTTTCAGTTTTTTTAAGGTCAATATTATTAGCCCTCTTAAGCAATATTTATTTTTGATTGTCTGTAGAACAAACCATCATTATGCAATGACTTGCCTAATAACCCTAGCTTGCTAAGTTAACATAATTATCCTAGATAAGCTTTTAAATTGCACTTTAAGCTGTATACTAGTATCTTCAAAAATATCTAGTCAGTATATCTTATGTACTGTCATCATGACAAAGATAAAAGAAATCAGTCATTAGAAATGAGTTATTAAAACTATTATTAATACTAATAATACTAAAAAAAATCTTCTCTCCGTTAAATCGAAATTGGGGAAAAATATACTGGGGGTAATAATTCATGAGAGCTAATAAGGCTAATTCTGACTTTAACTGTGTGCGTTAGACTAGATAAATCATTTTAAATCACACCAGATATTAGATAAGAAATCCACAGCAAGACATATGCACTACAAATAATAAATATTTAAATATTTTCCAAATTATGTTTAACAGAGCAAGGACATTTTTACAGTATGTCTAATAATATTTTTTCTTCTGGAGAAACTTTTATTTGTTTTATATTGGCTAGACAAAGCAAAACATCAAAGTTTTAATAAAATATATAATTCTTATATGCTAAATTAACAGTTTTTTATAAAATCTGCTTAACATTTACACATTGTACTTTTTTGCACACTTTGAATAAAGTTCAAAACAATAACATTTATTTAAAATACAATATTTACAACTTTGTGTTTTCCACTAAACAAAAGTATCTAAATATCTAAATAGCCCCAAATATAGCAGTTAAGTTGTAAATGAATAAATAAAATCAAAAATATTTTTTTGATATGCTAATGTTATTCACAATGTTCAAAAAAATCTGCTCAATATTTTTTTCAATACTTTTTTTTTTAGGACGGTTTAAATAGAAAGTTCAAATCAGTGACATTTATTTAGAATACAATATTTTATAACCTGTGTTTTCATCTAAAAAAATCTTAATGACTCCAAACATTACAGTTAAATTGTAAAGAAATAAATAAATTTGATAATTTTATTGATAAATGAAAAATAAATTCACTTAGTAAAAGTAAATTTACTAAGTGTAAGTAAAATATATATTTTTATGTTTATTAAAGAGGTCTCCTATACTCACCAAGGCAGAGTTTACTATTTATCAGAAATAAATTTAGAGTAATACATAAAAAAGCAAAAGTTAAAAGTTTACTTTTACATACTTTTTAGGATAAAAATTCACATTTATTTAAAATGCAATATTAAAACCCTTATGTTTTCCTCTAAAAAATATCTAAATGACCCCAATGACCCCATACAGTAAAATGACAAATACATTTACTTACCAAATATAAAAGCACAGAGAAGGCTCGAAAAGACTGCTCAGGGACTCAACAAAGATGTATGTGTAACAAGTTTTCGTTAAACCTTCCACTTCCTATCCTAGGAGGCAGTTTTGAACCAAAACAAAGATTGTCACATTATCATTGTGTAGACTCCAACCATTTTCAACCTTGACATCTGGAGCTGGAATATTTAGTTTGGATATGTTAAGCTGCGTTTCTCATGCATATTTATATGGCATGAATTTACTTTAGAATACAGCTGAAGTCAGAATTTTTAGCCCCCTTCAATTTTTTTTTTCTTTTTAAATATTTCCCAAATAATGTTTACCAGAGCAAGGAAATTTTCCCAGTATGTCTGATAATGTTTTTTCTTCTGTAGAAAGTCTTATTTGTTTTATTTCGGCAGGAATAAAAGCAGTTTTTTTTCTGTTATCATGGTAAATCTAAAAGAAATCAGTTAATAGAAAAGAGTTAATAAAACTATTATGCTTAGAAATGTGTTAAAAAAAATCAAATCTGCTTTCTGTTAAACAGAAATTGGGGAAAAAATAAACAAGTGGTCTAATAATTGAGGGGGCTAATAATTCTGACTTCAACTGTATATGTTTAACTATGGATTGTGCTTTACTACTGCTCTGTAATGCTAAATAATGATTTTCTTTCTGCAGGACAGTCATCTAAATAACAAAAATGATTGTTTTTATATAATGTTTTTATATAAAGTAAACAGGTAGTACAGTCCTCAGTATAGTGTTGCGTTATTAGCTTAAAAGTATTTCTAGTACAACAAAATACATAAATCAATCAAAATAGTTATTATAATAGCAAAAATTATTAACTAACATTTGACTATTTCATACTTGATTGTGAAAAAATAATTTCTGAAACCATTTTCTGAAGTATTTTTTTCTACATGGAGATTTCCATTTTAAATACACTGAAGGAGATCTATTACTAAAAAAAGTCTTGTCTTTGTTTTGTACTTTTGTTAAGGTCAACATACATGGGATTACATAAACCAAGTGTATTATGTGTTCTTGGCACTCGAGACACAACATTTGACCTTATCCGCTCATTTAGAGAGATAATACTGGCATGACAGTCAGCATGACTAGAGTTTATATGATAGAGAAAAAAGTTCCAAACATAAAAAAAATAGTCACATTTTATAATAAGATGTTGTTAATGTATATACTAACATGAGCTAGTTATGTACAGTACTTGTACAGCATTTATTAATCGTAGTTGAACATTTGCATGTATTACATGTATTAACATTCACATGCATGCTTGTTTACATTAGTTAATGCACCATAAGTTAACATGAACATGTTTGTTTTATTAATTAAATTTATGATTTAATAACATATATATATACTATTATTTATTAAATGAATTAATAATGAAATAATGTTGTAATAAATGTATTGTTCATTGTTTGTTCAAGTTGGTAAATGCATTAACTAATACAACTTTATTGTAGTGTTACCAAATAATTCAAGTTTCAAGCATGGAACTTGGGAATGATCCTGTGTATCAAAAGTTTATTTAAAAAATGCAGTCTTTATATATGCATCAAAGCTTTTTATTGATCATATCTTTATTACATGAGATACACTGCAATAATCAGACAATCAGTAGTAAAATATGTTCTGTCACTGCTGAGTACAGCCAGTACACTCAAAATACCTGAAATTTAAATAAATACCTCATTTACAAAACCCTTTCTTTTCAAAATATGAACATGACCTTTACTAAATGAATAAAGATGGAATTTAAAGTCAAAACCTATATAGTATATATAACAGTAGTGCAAAAAATATAATAGCTTAGTCATCATGATCCAACTGCTAAATGTTGTGCAATCAAATATACTGAAAATCTGAGCCATTTCACACAGAATTGATTATACAGTAGGAATGAGTTTCAACATGCTTTCCATCTCCAAATTTGGTCGAAACAACATCGTCTTTCATATAGATGTAAAACATTTCAGGTGGCCATTGTGAAAACGCGTGACCCCAGCATCCAAACCCACTCCGGCATCATCTTCACCAGTCCAAGCTAGAGACAATGCAAATGTAAACACATTAAAAAAATAAAATAAAATACTAAATACACGGTAGGTATCGAACTCAAGAGGAAACCAATTGAAGAAATACCTGCATACTGTGAGGCCAGTATCCTGTGGTTCTGTGAGAGATGCCTAAAGTTGAAAGAGCGTGGCTGGCATACACTTGTGGGCTTGGCACCAACCAGCTAGCAGGAGGAGCAGAACCCTCAGGTCTTTGAGATGCGACTCTAAAAGGCAGCAGACTCTGCACAAAGACTCCTTGATCACCATATTCATAGTGCAGGGAGCGACTGAAGTTATCGAGAAAGGCCTGTGGGGAATTGATAAACATTGCAACATTAGCAAGTAGGAATTGAAGAGGGATGACAAACCTACGAAGACGTCAAGGACGGCGCAAAGTCTAAGCCATTCACAATATATAAATATTATAATAATCTGACCACTTCATCGAATATCCGACTTTTTGAAATGTACACTATATATACTATCCTCCCTATACTCAACACTTTAAAGAGCCCGTTTAATACTTTGAAATGTGCATCTGTATTTGACGTTTGACGTAATCTTAAACTAAACACGAAGAAAGGGTGGGGCATAGTGTAGCTCCTCCCCTTTAAGAAAAAACAGCCAATAGCATTTTGTTTTCTCATTGTTTTGCCAGTAAATGTCATTGAGCTTAATCGCATCAAATGTGAAGTGTCTTAAAGGGGGCGGGGCATGTCAGATACAAGAGAGCATTTGATTGGTCACGATTTGATGAGAACCTGAATGAAGTATGAAGCGATGTGAATAAACCATTGATCTATTTAGGCGGAAGTGACTACAAGCTTAACATGTTTGTATCCATTTTATATCTTCTAAACATGAATTTTGTCACTGATTTGTCACTTGTAAATATCCTAAAAACTAACAATACTGATACTAACATGTAAAAAAAAAACGTTTTTAAATTCATGGGATCTTCAAGCGATTCACAATACATGATTATTGTAACGATCAGATCACTTCATCGAATATGTATTATACAGGGGCATAGTGTAGCTCCTCCCCTTTATAAAAAAAAAAAAAACAGCCAATAGCATTTTTTCTCATCGTTTTGCCAGTAAGTGTTTTTGAGATCAGTCGCATCAAATGTGAAGTGTCTTGACGGGGGGCAGGGCATGTCAGATACAAGAGAGCATTTGATTGGTCACGATTTCATGAGAACCTGAAGTATGAGGCGATGTGAATAAACCATTGATCTATTTAGGTGGAATTGACTACAAGCTTATATAAATTTTATATCTTCTAAACGTGAATTTTGTTACTTTTTGCCACTTATAGATAACCCAAAAAAACTAACAATACTTACACTAACATCTAAAAAACTTTATTTTAATTTTATGGGACCTTCAAGCAATTCACAATACACAATTATTGTAATGATCAGATCACTTCATCGAATATGTATTATACACAGACACCTTCTTTTTGAAATGTACACTATATATTG
Source organism: Danio rerio (assembly GCF_052040795.2). Taxonomy (NCBI): domain Eukaryota; kingdom Metazoa; phylum Chordata; class Actinopteri; order Cypriniformes; family Danionidae; genus Danio; species Danio rerio. The sequence continues at coordinate 45,007,590 of NC_141040.1, forward strand.
TAGAACTGCAGATTAACTATATGTACTGTCCTCCTTATACTCAACACCTTAACTCTTTCTGGCATTTTTCGTAAAGCTGTTTTGGAATGATAATAACTGTAAAAAGCACTATGCCAATAAACTTGAAATGATTTGAATAGAACACTATATATTGGCAGGAAAACAAGAAGACAAGTAAACACACTGACCGTAGATGCAGAAAAAGCTGCCTTTCTAGGAATCGGATGAAAGCAGTGCCCTGAGGAAATGTTGACCACTGCTCCTCTTCCCTTTTCCATCATAGCGGGCAGTGCCAGGCGGGTGACAAGGGTGGTAGCTGCTATATTTCTATTGATAGTGCCCCACAGTACAGATTCAGAGAGTTCTAGGAAGTTTTGAGAAATCTCCAGAGTCCCGTCAAAACTGTTAACAAGGAAACCGATATCTTTACTACTGATGGCATCTTTTATGGGTTTGCAGGCCGAGGGGCCTTGATTAAAGTCTGCCTCAATACAAATGGCCTCCACGCCGTAATTGTTTGAGATTAGTCTGGCAGTGTCCGACACACTGCTGAGGTCTTTGCTAATCAGGATCACACAGATGCCATGCCTGGCCAGTTCCTCTGCATATGCTTTTGCTATTGCCTCTGAAGCACCTGTTGGAATAAATTAATAAATGAAAGACACATTTTTTACATAACAGTAACATTTCTATTTTTTATGGAAGCTTGTTTCCAGCATGGAAAAAAGAAAAGCCAAATGTGACCTATGTTATAAATATTTATTTTCTGATAACTGTATCTCACAAATGCAAGGTTTGAACCAATAATTGGATAGTTCACCTAAAAATTAAGATCATCATCATCATTTACTTGTATCAATCCTTTTTGAATTTCTTCTGTCGAACACATAAAGAGATATTTAAAAAAAATGTTTGAAACCTAGCCATGCACCTTCATAGAATTTGTTTTTCCTACTATGGAAGTCAATGGTTACAGGTTGAAAGCATTCTTCAAAATATCTTTTTTTGTGTTTGACAAAAGAACGAATTTTATAAAGGATTGGAATCACTTGAGGGTGAGTAAATAGTATGGAAAATTGTTTTATGGGACGTGAACCATCACTTTAATACTTAATTCATTCCTGTAACTGCTGTTATATATTTGCTCATACATTCAACGACAGCTTGTGACATGCAGACTATAATGTTTACCATGGTACTTTGAATATTCGGTCTTCAATCACATGCAAGTATGACTTCAAAACAACATTAGCACTATTTATTTGACTGTAAACAATGTTAAGCTTTGATAGTCATTGGCTGATAATATGATTTCCCTTTTTAGAATTTGCAAAGAATCCTTTTCTGAAATTATATAATTAAGGAGAAAGTCTAAATGTGTGAATGTAGATAAGAATAACTTCAATTCTCTGGAGAAAAAAAAAGGATTATGAGAGAAAAATATTAGAATTGTGAAAACTCAAACTCAGAGGGAAAATTCTGATTAAGAATCTTCAGATTAAGTTTACTATCTTTTTCATTTTTATTCTGTGACAGAACAAGCTTCCATGGAATGCAGTGTTAAAACATATATGGGACAATCTACCAGAAACAAACATTTTCACTTATAAAAAATGTGATGGCCTGACTTAAAGTTGTCCTCCTCAAAAAAAATCCTAAAAAGCAAGCATAAAATTATACAATTCAATAATAGAACGCATCCTTGATGACTGTCAGCTTCTTCTGTCAAATGTGGTCACTTCCGAGTCTTAAACATGTATTGCACACATTTTATGACTGACAGAAACATGGGGACAATTGTAAAATTATTTGTATTATATATTTGTAGTATTTATTTGTAGATTTGATTTAAAATCTCATGTGTTTAATCAATTGATGTGAATGATAAAAACTTAAACTTTGCTATTTCTGTTTTTTTTCTCTCTCTCTCTCTCTCTAAATAACATTTTTTTGCATTACAAAACTATTAAAGCTCTAGGTTCAAATTGGCTAAGGACAATGACAGGTTTGTATATTTTGTTAAGTGTTTGTAATGAAGAAAAAAAAGTCTGAGAACCAAGTGAAGGACATATTCCTTTACAGAACTCACAGAAATTTTGGGGATTAAATACTTCTTATTCACTCTATTTATGTTTTTATTTCAGGGACACATAATGTACGTTTCTGGTAGAATGTCCCATATTACTTTATAATGGAAATACATTAATAATGCATGAATTCATTATGAAAAAAGATAGTTATTCACTTTTAAACCTACCACATATGATAGCCCATTGTCCATATTGCTGACTAAGATCTCTATGGCGCACAAGACGAGGAACAAAATAAAGCCTTATCAGACTATAGCAGTCCCTCATAAATATAACAGTTTTGCTGGCCATGTAACACGCGCCCACGAGCGCCAGCGTTTCCACATAACCACTGCATGATCTAGCAATTTCTCTATACAAAAGCTGGAAGCTGTCAACAGCGGCCATTACAAGCTGTATTCTGTACACTCTCAGTTACCTGCTGATTCGAAAAATTGTACTCTTTAAATTCAACGTTTTAGTTTGCACCCAACTAGCTTCACTATGTTTGTTAATACACGCGCTATATCACCAGATTCTCCTCTTCGGTCTCCTCACATCATATGAATCAGGAAACCCGGAACATTCAAAAGTCACGTGACACACTCCTGTCACGTGACTAAAGCTGGCGTCTTCAGTCAGCGTCACATACATCCAAACAATACCTTTCTTACCATTTCTCCGGTTTTGATGTGCTTCCTCGTATAATTTTTGCTAGCTTAAACTGTGCTGGAAACAGAATATATGCATATGGTTGTGCAGAGAAGCTTATATTTCGCAAATGACGGGTGTTTTACACCCGCGTATTGTGGAGGCTTCAACACAGCTGAGCTTGTTTCCATAGAAACGGATAGTGCTAACGGATGCTAAGCTGACTTTTACACAGCTCCCTGCATTATGAAACGTCTGCTTATGAATTATTTCTAATCTCATGGAAGCGTCGTTGCTGGTCTGTGAGAACATGATGTGAAATTTTAGCAGGTAATGTTTCAAACTATTCATTATGTGTATTTGTAATGTTAATAATAAGGAAAACTGTGGGCTTTGAATAGCAAACGTCAGTTTTAATGCTCATATAATATGGCAGCTAACTTGTGGTGCTTTTTCCCCTCGGGTAGGCGTTTGCTGTAACGTGAATGACTCTATTTATTACTCTATTTTCACATTTTAGCTATATTAGCTAGCCTTGAGTAGACTGTATATGTGCTTCAGTGAGATTTGGGCATGTCTGCCTTTGCTATTTCTACCTACATATGAATTTTCATTTTAAAATGTATTGTTTGTTTTGGGTTGAGTGAAATAATAAAGAAAAAAGTTGCGTAAAATCATTTAGAATCCTTAGAATATTGTTTTCAAAGCATTATATGTAGACCCGTATCCAGTTTGGCAAAGGGGGTTCTTTTTTTTCTCAATAAGTAGACCTTTTTGCAGTTATACACTTAATTGTTTTTTTATTTAATTATGAGATTTAAATACATTTTAAGCACATTTTTTTAGCTGGATTAGCTTGTCAGATGACCATCACAACCACACTATTTTGATGTTCCAAACATATTTCTTAAATTTAGAATAAAGAAATATATAATATAATATAAAATATTATATATATATAAACACACACACACACACACACACACACACACACACATATATATATATATATATATATATATATATATATATGTATATGTATGTATTACCTAGTATATAATAAAAAAAACAATCCGTTTTAAATTAAACACAAAAATAATAATAATTCCTTACATTTGTATAGTGCTTTTCTGGGCAATCAAAGCGCTTTTCACATAGGGGGGAATCTTCTCATCCAGTGTGCAGCATTCACCTGGATGACGCGACAGCAGCCATATTGCGCCAGACCACACACCCGACACCAGCTGATTGGTGGAGAGGAGACAGAGTAATAAAGCCATTATGATATGGGGATGGTTAGGAGGCCATGATAGACAGAGGCCAGTTATCAAATTTTCTTATTCATTTCCTACTCTTCTTCAAAGGACATCCCGGGATTTTTAACGACCACAGAGAGTCAGGACCTCGGTTCATTGTCTCATCTGAAAGACAGTGCTCACTGAGCAGTATAGTGTCCCTGTCGCTAGACTGGGGCATTAGGACCCACACAGACCACTGGTTGGGTGCAGTCGTGTAGCGGACGGGCCTGCAGGGCACGCACCACAGGGGGGCCCCGCGTGATTAGAAGGCCCTGCGTCGTCGCGACTTGAAAATCTGGCAACCGCAATAATCAAACCCCTGGGAACAACTGTGGTCAGAACCAAAGTTTACAGGACTGTGTTTTCTGAACTCCTCTAAAGCGGTGGATAGCTTCACACTGATAGCTTGCCGCCGAACTGCGTCATAACTCATTACCATAAAGTTGACTTGATTTCAATTCTCCTCGACACCCACACCGGAGAAGATGCGCCGCACTGCTCCTCACCGCCGGTTCTCATTGAAAATGAATGACTTTCGGTTACTTTGACCCTCTCGCCGATTGTTTGTGATATAATAATAATATTAAAAAATAATAATAGCAGTAGTGGAGAGCTTCACAGTTTTTGAAAGTACATTTGAAAATTCATGGATAACAACAATTCTATTTAAATTCATTTTAATATAATGGTTTTTCTATGAATTAGTTTCACTATTTATGATGGTATAACAGTCAAAATAGGACAAATGAGCTCATATATGAGAAAAATTCTAGACTTTGTCAATGAGGGGTGGGTGTTTTGAACCACCCCCTCCCCCCTGGTTACGGGCCTGATATGTGTCAGTCAGATTTGTGCGTTTCTAGCTTTGCTGTTTCAACCTAAATATGAATACCTTTGTTTTTCTTTTTTGTTTGTATTGGGTAAAATAATGATGAAAAATGTTACATAAAATCCTTTAAATACTGTTTTTAAGGCATTCCAGGAAGGGCTGGGCGATATGGCAAAAATGCCATCTTGATAATTATTTTCTATATTAAATGATACGATATATATTTTGATTTAAGTTGTTAATGCTTCCAGATTTAAAAAGATTATCCCAACAATGAATGACTGAAGCCACAAAACTTAGCTGGTCCATTAAATAGCATTAAATGGTGGCTGAAAATCCGATGCATCTCTAATATCAACACATTTTAAGATTCCCATTGTTTTTGCTGTGTGATTGGCTCTTTGAATAATATAGAGTAAAAAAAAGTCCAGAGCTTATTGTTATTGACATAAATTTTATCGTAATTCGATAAAATATTGTTTTATTGGCCCAGCCCCAGTTCCTAGAATCTTTTTGTACAGTAGAAGCATTCCTGCTAAACCTAAAAAAACACAAACTTTGTGTCAAAATACACTGCATAGACTGCGTATACTTCCCACCTCTGTTACTACAGGCCAAACACACCTTACTTAACACCCTTGTTTCTCTAAACAAGAGATTCCCTGCTGAGAAGAGCCGATTACACCCCCTGAGGAGCGATGTCTCAGTTCTCCACCGAGGATGAGGCAGAGCTCCAGACCCTGCTGCGAAAGCTCCTGAAAAGTGTCAAAGACAGAATCTCAGGAGCACCATCGGTAGAATGTGCTGAGGAGATCCTGCTTCATTTGGAGGAAACTGACAAGAACTTCCACAAGTGAGAGATCTGTCTGTATGTGTTAAGCCTAATTGTGATTGCTGATTGTTTGACTTATTTTGAAGCTCTCTCTTTCTCTCTTTTATTCAGCTATGAGTTTGTCAAGTATCTAAGGGAGTATGTGGAGAGCAGCTTGGGAGCAGTTATTGAAGTGGAGACTGAGAATTTTACTAAGGGTGAAGGTCATGCTGTTGGCTCTGGGCAGGACACCTTGGTTCACGCTGTTACAAAGAACACTAGGGAGTCTACACAGTATGTGCTTTTCAGATTTCTTATGCCATCTATCTTTTTATTTTCTATATTATAAGATACTTTTGTAAATGTGTGCTTACTGCATGATGCAAACATTTCTGCAGCAACGCAATGAAGAAAGTAAACATTGTCAGGAATCTTTAAAATCAAAATTAATTATAAAAATGCAGTGATGAAAGTGAATACCAAGTACCATTGATGTTAACAGATAAAGCACTTTATTGCATGATGCAAAATTATCTGCATCAATGAAACTTTGGAACGAGTTTGATTAGGAGTAATTTTTTAACTAATTACATTTCAGTGTATATATTTTCTATACAATAAATATTTCCATAAACCTTTTAAAAGTATTTTACTAAAAAGCTAATGAATCAATCATTCATTTTCCTTCAGCTTAATCCCTTATATTATTAGGGATAATTACAGCAGAATGTACTGCCAACTATTCTGACATATGTTTTATGCAGTAGATGCCCTTCCAGCCGCAACCCAGTACTGGGAAACCCTCCCACCCCACCCCCACCCCCCCCCACACACACACCTAATGAATCATATAATGAATCAAATCTTCAGGATAATTCACAACTATTGATACAGTATACTCCATAACTTTAATAAATTATTGCACATTACGAAATAATAAGTAAAACATAAAACTACATTGTTTAGGTTATTACATTAAATAATATATATTTAAACATATTTTAAAACCTGAAATGTTAGTATAAAAATTTCTTAAATTCCTTATATATGTGAAATATTATTCGATTAATTATAAAACTTCAGAAATTATTTTTGCATGTTGGTTTTGTACTCGGTTGAATTAAAAAAATAAAATATCAAAATTCTTATCAAACTAAAACGAACACAAATGTGTAGCTGAGTTAATTAGTGGCGTTTATTTATAAACTAATTTCGAGAGGAGCACGCGCTTATGATTGATAGCAGCTGGGCCTCATTAGCTAATGCATGATTCACCAATCAGACGATTCCTAAATCGCTATAAATAACTAGAGTATCTTACCTCAGCCATCTTCGTATTGAAGAATCCGCCCTTCCTACCCTACTCCTCCCCTTTCCTTGTCAGGGCAGCGTGGAGGCCCAATGGTTAGTATTATTGCCTCACAGCAAGAATGTCGCTGGCTCCGCTCTTACCTGGCTAAATTGGCATTTCTGTGTGCAGTTTGCATGTTCTCCCTGTGTTTGCGTGGGTTTTCCCAGGGCTCTCTGGTTTCTTCCCACAGACCAAAAACAAGTAACATAAGTAAATTGACAAAACTAAATCGACATCAGACAAGCGTTGAATTCAGCATACACTCTCCATAACTATTCATAATCTACATTTACCATTATCAAGCAGGGGAGTTCTCGCAACCTATCTGGCTCTACCTACTCCATAACTATTCCTAATCTACATTTACCATTATCAAGCAGGGGAGTTCTCGCAACCTATCTGGCTCTACCTATCTCAAGCCCTACCCTGGGCTCGAGGATCTCACAGGCTCAGGGCTTTCTCCTGGGACAGCATGCCAAACACGCTTTATAATCAATCATCAGTTAAGGGTGAACTCTTGAATTACTATAAAACAAAATGTATTTGATTGAAGCTCATGGTAGGTCTTTAAAAGTTTATATATGCTATTGTCAGGCTTCTTTTAGTTTCTTGTAGTCCTGTTGCCTAGTAAAGTTTGCAATATTAGATGACTTTAACAAAAGGCCCAGCAGGCCCAGGGAGTCAACATGACGTCAGATTGATGTTGTACCCCAATCTTGTGGGGTGTTGCATTGTGGGTGGAAATGAAAATCAGGTTGATGTCAGAACCCAAAGTCACTTTCCAACGCAACCTAAAACCAGCTGAGTATCAACGTCTAATGATGTTACAGCTTGTGATATTACCTATGTATGGATGTTATCAATATGACATCTATCAGACATTGGAATTTGTTTGCCATACAGTACCTGACAAATAAATGTCAGTATTTGATGACAATATTGAATTTTGGTCACTTTCCAACACAACCTAAAATTAACCAAATATTAATGGCATTTAATGTCATTATCAGACATCAAAATAACATTGTTCTTGGACACTAGCTAGACCAGGGGTCTCAAACTTAAATTGGTGGGGGGGGGCCATTTCAGTGACTGACAAATCATAGGAGGGCCGTTTTAACATTAAAGTACAGGAAAAAGTGGAAACCTGACATGATTGATGCATCTTTGGACAACAGACAGTTTATATTTCAAGCATTACCTGTCACCAGTAATAATGCAAATCACCACGTTTATCTTGTCACACATCAGCTGCTGAAATATATCTGTGGTTGTTGTGTGTAGGGCTGAGCCTTAGACACACACTCAGTCATTCTTCCACAGAGTATATGCAGTCAAAACCCTATCTTTTTGTTTCTTACATATTGAAGGGGGGGGGGGGGGGGGGGGGGGGGTTAAATTATTATGAAAATACAAAAAAATGATAGGGATAATAATAATTATTCTGTCCCAACCAATTGTATTGTCCCAATAGCGTAAGAACAGCAGAAAGCAGTTTGGGTAACTGAAGTGACTTTACTGGCAGATGTTCTTCTCAATATCTTTCTTATTTTGTAAAACTACAACAAAGAGGGGAAAAGTATGTACATATTCACATTTACTTTAACAAGTTCAACTCAACCAGCAGTACAATTTTTCTTAATAAGCATATAAGGAAAATATATTTAATGAGACCATTTGAATTGAATATTAGCAAAATGATCATATTTGTTACACCACCAGCACAACATGTAAGCCATGAAGAAGTGTTTGTAAAACAAAAAACAACTGATAATTAAACGATCCTTGAATATTTACAAAAATAGAGCTTTAGTAAAAATAGAGCTCTTACAGACATATATTTTGATGTTTAGGGCCTACTCACACTATGCCATCCGTACCTTGGCCAGGCCCGTTTCCCGGATCGATTGAGAAGTGTGAGTGCGCTGAGTCGGGCTCAAGCACGGTTTACTTGGCCGGCCCTGGCCCAGTTGGAAGAGGTGGGCCTGAGCCCGGTTCACTTGGCTTTGGCGCGGTACGTTTGTAGTGTGAGTATAAAACGGGCCAAAGCTTGAAACTGAAAGCGAGATGTGACTTTTAAGGGACTGTTTCATATGAATTTATTAATCATTCTTACTGTTCGGTGAACGCAAACCGCCGTAGCTTATTAAATATGCAAACCCCTCACTGCACGACAGCTGCGCGCCTTCAGCAGACCTCCTTATTCCTGCAGCACGAGGGCTTTAGGATTGTTTATGAGCGCCAAAAGTGGTGGATCTGTTTGGCGAAATATCTGACTGCGTGTCACCGCATCCCTAAGGACTGTTTGGCGAAAAATTTGACTGCATGTCACTGCATATCGAACCAACTGAAACAATATAACTAGAGAAATCTCCACTGTGCTGCTGAGTGACAGCACTTCTCACTGAACAGCACAGCATCGATGACGTAAGCGTGCCCAGGCCCGATTGTGGTGTGAGTGCGGGCGGTCGGGGGAGACGGGAGGGGGGACAAGCGTGCTTTGTCGCGGTTCGAGGCAACTCTACCTAGTGTGAGTATGGCCTAAATCAGCTACAGAATTAAAATGCATGTGTGTTACTCTCAACCATACGCTGAAAAAAAATTTAAACTAATCTGAATGCAGTACTTTAAATGTCGAGTAGGTGGCGGGTCAAGACCACAAGTGGCTGGATGCGAAAAATATATGTTTTGCTAGGCCGAACCTTGTTATATTTTTGACGTCAGTTGTGGGCCAGAGGGAGGATAGCGGGCTGTCAGTTTGAGACCCCTGGGCTAGACATTGAATTTCGGTCACCCAACATCAGGACCTACTGTAAATCTAACCTAATATTAACGTCTTATGATATTGTATGCCTGCTGAGAAGCATCATATTATAATGTGTCACATAGCCTAAATGCAAATCACAAATGTCTGTTTAAATCTGTAGGTATAAACAGATGATGCAAACTCTGAAGCAGACCATGATGATGGTTGTGGAGTCACTAATCAATAAATTTGAGGAAGATCAGATGAAAAGAGAGGAAATGGACCGGAAGATCCAGCACCAGCAGTCAATCAGTCAATACGCTGACAACTGCTCTGACAGTGACTCTTCATTCAATCAGGTTTTTTGTTCTTTACTTTAAATAAGTTACAAGAGCTGATGTGATTTGTTTGACAAGCTTATCACCCTGTCACGCTCAGCTTTTTCACACTATGTACATTCATACCCCGGACTGAATCACTTACTGACGTCTTTGTTTTCCTCACGTAGAGCTATGCATTTATTAAACACGAACAACTGCAAGTCATCGCTGAGAAGCTTGACCCTGGTAGACCGCGAGAGGTGAAAGCTCCTCAGAGACACCCACTTTTCATAGTTGCAGTTGTAAAAAGAGAGAACTGTCATTTTAATTCAGCACAAAGCAGTCATCCTGATCTATTTAATTGCAGGTTCGCTGGGAAGCTTTGCAGTCTCTCTGCCATGCCCCTCCTTCTGATGTTCTGAGCTGTGAAAGCTGGACTGGTCTTCGCAGAAACCTCTCCACAGCACTCACTGACCCAGACCCTGAGCTCAGCGTAAGAGCTAAGTGCTAAATAGGTGCTGACTTTAGTCAGGGCCCCAACAGCAAAACTGATTCCTTTGCTGCTTAATGGGGTAATATACGGGCCATCATTTTCAGCACATTCTAGAGAAGAGATGTCATGTGGAACACAAGGCCATGAACCTTTTTACTAACAGTATTGAACTGCACAGTATGTGGGAGTTTGTTATTGCTACAGTTGGTACTTCAACTATAATAAACCAGAATTTTTACACTTAACTAAAATCATAAAACTAAAAAAAAAGTATTTTATTGCAGCTACATGCAGAGAAATACTGATCATTTAGTTTAACTATTCTTAAGTAAATAACTATAACTAAAATATTAATGAATGAATTAATGAAAATGTATGCAATTTTCTGAAGTCAAACAAAATAAAGCAATTTTTATTAGCAGATATTTAAAGAGCCCCTATTTTGTATTATAAAAGGTCATGTTTTGTGGGTCTCCAATAACAGGCTGATATGCATGCAAGGTCAAAACACGTTCATTGTCTTATAAAATGCATTTATTTTTACGTAATTATCCCTGTAACTCCCATATGATTCCTTCAGCGATTGATTTGTTCCCAAAACTCTCCTTAGCGTGAAGCTTATCTGCACTGATTGGACCGATGACCCAGTCTGTTGTGATTGGTCGACTGCACTCAGCGCGAGACAGAGAGAAATGTCCACCACGGCTATGAAGTAACAGAGTATGTGAGAGCCTGATGCAGGAATGCAATGAAGCAATGCAGTTAAACACTTGCATATTACATTACTCGCTAACCCAAAGTAATAACAACACCACACATTCAGTATTAATTCACACAGAGGCAAAAGTTGAGCTATTTTGTTCATTGACCATGCCGCACATGTGAGGAGCAGCTGATTGTGGCCATAGCAAATGGCAGAGGATCACAAGCTCAAAAACACATTTAAATCAGTAAAGGAAGAAGCACGCATTCTGTTTTCACCATGTTTTTGGACACATTTTGCAAACTACACAAAACGAGGCACCAGTTTTAATTCCACTTACATGTTATGATCTAGAGCAGGGGTCACCAATCTCAGTCCTGGAGGGCCGGTGTCCCTGCAGGATTTAGTTCCAACTTGCCTCAACACACCTGCCTGGATGTTTCAAGTATACCTAGTAAGACCTTGATTAGCTTGTTCAGGTGTGTTTGATTAGGGTTGGAGCTAAAATCTGCAAGACACCGGTTTGGTGACCTCTGATCTAGAGGGAGAAAAAAACTGGTCCGTGTAAACTGTAACAGTTACTGACAATGTCACATACATCTCTGCTGCTCCTTTTTTAAATAACAAACGGCCGACAAATCTCGCTTTGCAGCATAGGTTAAAGTATCAAAAGTCTGAAAAATTACAGGAACAAACACAACACACGGTTGTCTATACTATACTGATGTTGTGAAAATGAACTTTAACCATTTATTCCCTGCAGCTGAATCTCCATTAGTCAGTGTTCGTCATCTTTGAGTCATGATCAGTCCCATAATTCCTCGCACTCAGCTAGTGTCTAAAGGGAAATCACGTTTACATTTTACCGGATCTGGAACTACACATTTGATGATGTACGGTATCGACATCAACATGTTTAAGCAAAAGATCCAAACCCAACTCAATTAATTTGTTTAACTCTGAGTCGACTATTTCGTTAAAGATTCAATAGTTTTTAAACACAGTGCACTTTCAGATTTAACCCTCAGCTGGATGTTTTCATTCACTTAGTACTGTGTTACACACTGCATGGAAGCTTAATTTCAAAAACTCATAATAGGGGCTCTTTAATAATATTTTTAATAATTCCAATTTTAGTTGTAGTTACTTAAGAATAATAGTTCTCCTATTATTTTCCATCCGTCAATTTTTTTTATTGCATGTACATGCTGAGCAATATTGATCATTTAGTTTAATTATTTTAAAATAACTATACTGTAAATAAAATAGGAATTATTCATTTTTTCATTCATTCGTTCATTTTCCTTTAGCTTAGTCTCTTATTTATCAGTTTTCACCAGAGCGGAATGAACTGTCAACTATTCCAGCATATGTTTTATGCAGCAGCTGTCTTCCAGCCGCAACCCAGAACTCGGGGAAAAAAATGAAAGAAAAAATAATTAAGTATTGGCTGATAGGAAATTGCATTTTTTATTTGCCTTCAGAAAGAAGTACTAAAGTGTTGAAGAGATAGTTTACCCAAAAATGAAATGCTGTCTTTAACCAGCTGTCAGTTAAATTAAACCATAGCATAAGGTTATTTTTGAGTTGATTCAACTGGAAAGCCTGCAATGCATTTTGAAAATATCCACAGTATAAGGTTCTTTAAGGTTTGCACCACTTATCTGTACTGTTTATAATCATTCCTGAGGCCTATTATATGATAAGCAGTATTGTAAAGTCAGAACCCTTTAGATGTGTAGCATAACTCCGCTTGCCTTTTTCTGTTTGTTCTTTACAGTCACTGTTGCAATTTTTGGTATAAATAGCTCAATAAAAAGCAGTGTCTTTATAAGTATGTAGCTATTTTTTATATATGACTGAACAAAAAATGCTAAAAGCACAACAGAATAAATCAACCTTAAATCGAAATGTAAAATAAATAAATAAAAAGTTATTCAAAATATTAATAACAACTAAACTTGCATGTCCTTCATATTAAAATAACACTGTTATGAACTTGTCATTCTGCTTTATTTTACAGGATAAAGTTCTTCAGTTTTTTGCAAAAACATTTTCATCCTCTCCATTAAATGTGACTAAGGATATCTACGCTAGCATAGGTAATAGTTTAAGCTATAACAGTACTATGCCATATGTTTTAATATTTAATATGTCTGGAATAAACCACTCTGTCAGTTTGTTTTCATGTTTTGTTAACTTTGCTTTTAAGCAAAAACCTTGGAGGCTCATTTCCTTTACCACAAGTTGAGTTTTCCCAGTGGCACTACTAGTATTGATGCAAACAGACCAGATATGGCCCGTCTCCTCAAACAAGTATGTGGCATTTATTTACTCTTTTATATGAATACATTAAAGCTTGCTTGAATATTTTTTCTTTACGGGTCATTCTAGATGCGATTAATGAATGACTTTCAAAAGGAAGTGACTACGTTTTGGATACGGCATCCTGAGAAGTGAGCTTTCACATTTCAAATTCAATTCGCGAGTATTGCATACTATGTTGTGTATCTTGATTATGTCCAATTACTTTAAAAATAAATGAGTTTTTTTGTCCTGTGCTCTAGGTACATGGAAGAAATCATTGAAAACACCCTGTCTCTTCTCGCTCTGCATTCTGAACAGGGCATGAGCAGTCCCGGCTCAGAGAAATCCCTAGAGCCTATTCACTTAATCTCTCTGCTGGATATCAAAGCCACCTGGTTTAAGAAATGGATGGTGAGCCACATTTTTTTTTTTATCAAAGAATAAATAACCAACACAACACATCAAAACAAACTAAATCTCACACAGACACTATCCTCAAATATTTTGTCTTGCCATAAAACGAGGAATATGTTTTGAAAAACTTTCATACATTTTACATAAAAGTATTGAAATTGATTGTGATAATTGAGGCCTTGAGACGAAGGACCATATAAGTCCATATTTTCTCATTTTGAGTAATACGATTTTTTTCAATTCTATTATGAACATTATGTGACATATTTTTATTTTAATTAAAGATAGACAACAAAAGCTTCTCAATTTATTTCAAGTTTATTATTATTATTATTATTATTATTATTTAAAAACAGAAAATACAGTATAAATTATGTACAATACATAGACCTTCTTACAGTACAGGCAATAACAATCAATTAATAACATTCATTCATTCATTTTCTTGTCGGCTTAGTCCCTTTATTAATCCGGGGTCGCCACAGTGGAATAAACCGCCAACTTATCCAGCAAGTTTTTACGCAGCGGATGCCCTTCCAGCCGCAACCCATCTCTGGGAAACATACACACACACACTTATACACTACGGACAATTTAGCCTACCCAATTCACCTGCACCGCATGTCTTTGGACTGTGGGGGAAACCGGAGTACCTGGAGGAAACCCACGCGAACACTGGGAGAACATGCAAACTCCACACAGAAACACCAACTGAGCCGAGAATCGAACCAGCAACCCAGCGACCTTCTTGCTGTGAGGCGAACGTGCTACCCATTGCGCCACTGCATCGCCGCCAATTAATAACGATAAACAATTAATAAATATAACAATACATACATACAATGCTGACAAACATCATAGCTAAATATTGTCGCTTATTCATAAATATACACAGGTATATGTGCCAGCGCTTCTGTGTATATGCTACTTTAAACTTTTCTCACACTCTGCCATTTCACGTTATAAATAAATATATTAAGAATAAACTCTGATTGCCACAGTTTACACAGGACTGGCGGAAATATGCATTGATCCATTTTATTTTGATAGTTTATCTGTTTTTGTGCTGTTTAGTGGTCCTCAGCGCGTTTTGAGAAAGAGCGAGAGCGAGCTAGCGAGGTCACATCACATATACGGTTCTTCCACTCACCTCTTTCGGTGGATTTTTTTTTTCTGGGTTTTTGTTCTCCTTTTCGATTCAAATATGGTTTCCCAACATCCCTCAAAGCCTTCTTTACTCTGTCCTTCCATTTGTTCATGTTGGCTTTCCTTTTTTTTTGCAGAGGATTTGCCTTTTAATGTCTGAAGCGGACATGACGGCAAGCGGCATTTCCATTCTTTTTAATGGCATGAAGCTATAAAGCTTGAAAGCATGAATCTATTTTAATGTTTAAAATGCAAACTCTTGTTCACGCGAAAATATCCTCAAACTTTTTCTGTATACCAAGTTCACACATACAGTTAATGTCACATGGTTATCTCATTTTAAGTTTTTTTGGACTTATACAGTTGTTTGTCGTACACACTCAATAATACATTTCTGAATTTCTGTGACCCACAATGACCCCCTTCTGTGACCCCTTCTGTTCACTTTTTTAACCTATTATAACACATTCAAGTCGTGTCTCACCCTGGTATATGTATAGAGCACCTTTTGTTGTCAGAAATATGTAGTGTAAAATTATATATGAAGTTTATTCAGTGTCCAAAACATTAGTAAAATATGTGTAGCCTTTTCTTCATATTTGATACAGTTTTGCAGATTTGTTTCAAATGAGCATGTTTGTTTTTATTTACAAAGTATATCTCAGTCAGGGTTGCCAGGTTTTCACAACAGAAGTAGCCCATTGACTATTCAAAACCTGGACAAAGACTTGGCAACACCAATCTCAGTTTTGTAATTAATAACAAAAAGTGTTAAATGCAGTAATTCACAATTTTAACTTTTACTTTCACTCATTACTTGCTGATTAGAGACAATACAGAGTGTAAAACAGAGCTGGAATGCAAAAAATGGTGTGTATACTGTATTTTGAATGGGTCATGAGAGTTAAGCATATTTATATTTTTTTAAACTTGGTAAATATTTTTGCTGTGTTTCTCTATGGTTCTGTTCACTTAAAACTGCTTAAAATCTTTTTCTTTGACTTACTATTTCTTCTAGCATGGTTACTATAGCAGAACTGTTGTCTTAAGACTTCTGGAGAGGAAATACAAGTCTTTGGTGAGATATATTTAACTGTTCCATAGACATTTTAAGCAAAATGATGCTACATTGTCATTGGTTGACTTCACATGACATTATCACATTATTTTATTATTTAATATTCATTATTTTTAGTGACAAATATCTAAAAATGGCATAATTTGTTTTTGGCTTAGTAAATTAAGAACACATTTGCATTTTTTTTTACATGAACCATTCCTTTGAATGAAATGGGTAAAATGAACAGCTTTCACCATGACCGCTAACAACATTATGCATTCAAGTGGTTAATTATGGATTTTCTCAATTCTTTCCTTCAGATTGTTAATGCTCTGCAGCAGTGCATTTATTACTTTGATTCCTGTGATGCATTAAGTGAAGAGACCTTGGAAATGATCCACAGCCTGGAACATCAGCAGATTGGTACGGCTGAACTTTTGCCCAATGTGCACGTGTAGTATCATGCTTTATCTGAAACGTTGGCTTATGTTTTCCCCAGTGTGCTGTTACAGACTGTCCTCTCATGGTCAACTAGTTAGATTATCATTGGCAGAGATAATTCCAAGGGTTTGAGCATTCATACTGAAGAACTTTCCCAGAATTATGGTCCTGTATTGTAGCTAGAAGACTCAAATAGAAAACAAAAAACACCTTCATACATACACAGAGCATTGACTGTTTGCATTATCTTCTGTTGTATACACAAGTCATTGCTACCAGATTTCAGACAAAACCCATACAAAGTTGTCAAACATTCATTACACGGCAGCTCTTTTCAGTAGACGCTTATCTAGTTTCTGTAATCAGACCAAGTTTATGGTTCTTCTATGGAATTGTTCCTTATTTAACATTACTGCTGATTTCAGATGTTTTATATTACCATTGAATCAAATAATCTTATCTTACTTAAGGTCAGAAAACCTCTAAATGTCATTAAAATAATATGTACAAATATTTAGGCTGTGTTTGATTTTTATGTCTTTTTTATATTTATGATTATGCGATTTGGGCATGTAATTTACGAGTTTTGTGAGTCCCAGCGAATAACCCAAGTTAATTTCTTCTCTACTACTTTTTAAATATGCAACCTTTCTGCACTCCGATTTGTTTAAAGATTCAAAGTTATATTTCGATGCTAATTTAGAAACAGGAGGTCACATGCAAATGAATCCATTTGGAGTGTGTTCTGCGAATGAGATGTTCCTGTGTTTTGCCCCTCAGGCCCCGCTGGAAGAACTCTCTACACATCTAAAGAGCTGGAGTTTGTTTACTTCGTTCATTCGCTGTGTGTTCTCGGGAGGCTTGTGATGTACACTAATGGAAGGAAATTTTTTCCTATTAAAGTGAAGAAGCGAAGAGGTAAGCTTAGTGGGGAGAAAACCAACTTAGATAGTGGATGATGTTTGAGAATAACTAATCTGACTCATTAATGGTATACATGTGTAAATTGTTGTCTCTTTCAGATCCGGTGACTTTGACCGACTTAGTCGTGATTCTGATCAATATAATGTACCAACACCCAAAACCATCCTGCGGTGAGACGGCACTTGCAGGTGCGTCATATCACTTCTGTAGTGATATAATCGAATTATCTGCTCAAAAGAAGTTAGTCAGAAAGTCTGAGCTTGTGATTTTTTTTCGATTATGTAGAAGGTGCTAATATGGGTGTGTCAGATTGCATTACTCTATCATGACCAAGGCAACGTTCTATTATGTGTTCCTCTGGTTAATGAACCCGCTCACTTCCTTGGGATTATAAATCTTATCAAGTTCGCTTTCAGTGGTTATACAATATATCGTGTGGAACTGATTATTGACTAAGAAGTTTAAGATGAAAGAGTTCACCAAAAACTTAAACTTGGCATTTTTCTACTCACTCACATGTTGTTCTAAACCTATTTGAGTCTCTTTTAGTGCAAAGTAAAATTATGAAGAACATCGAATGTCCCTTTTGTGTAAAAAATTAATCATTTATTTAATTGCTAGTTGTAAATAGTGTCTGTCAATTTAGCAACATAGAAAGAAAGTCATAGTAATTTAGAGTAAATTGTTAATAATTCTCATATTTGGGAGAACCAGGTAGTGTAAATTATAAAACACAATCTGAAGCATATTACATGTTTTAAAGTTGATCATGAACTATATTTACAAATGGGGCAAATTAGTGTTGGACTACAATTCCATAAAAGCACTGAATCTGATGGTAGTAGAAAGTTTTATGGGTAATAGCCATGCTGGTATAAGTTTCTGATGGATTGATAACCTTGGATAAAAATATCACAGTTTTACAATATCACGGTATTGTGATTACTCCTCTAAAATAAGTTTGTTTTTTAAATGTCTGGTTAAAAAAACTTTTTAAACATGTCAACATGTAAACATGTCAGGCTAAATGAATAAAATAAATCATTGACTTCCACACTCTTCATTAGTTTCAAAAACAAAGATTTCTTAGAAATTCTTAGATTTCACAGAACACATTAAAAAAACACATAAAAAACTTACATATACCTTAGGAATGGAATAGCAGAACATTTAGCCGTTTTAAACTTTTTTTTACTTTTCCAAACTGCAGTAAACCTTGAAACCAGTTACCATCCCATGCCTGATGGGTAGCGTTTTTTTTTTTTTCTTTCTTTTTTACTTAAAATGCCCAAATAAAAGAACACAAGTCATATTCATAATAACAAACACATTCTACCAAGAGCAGTGTGATTAAACATAATGTGGCTTGGGAGATGTTTATAAATTGCACCTTTTTTTGTCACTTAAAAAAAATGAACATGTGGAGAAAATCCAGATTTTGTTTTGTAGGTGCTGAATAATGATTGATTTGTTTCTTATCTACCACAAAATTAGTAAATCTAACTGCATTATTCATTTAAAAAAAAACTCCCATAAATGGAGCATCTAAAAGGCAAACTCCTCCAACTAAAAAAGGTCAACTTTAAATGTCCATTCCTTTTCTATACTGAAATTTTAAAGGGGTGATCCACTGTGTGTTTTTAAGGCTTGGTTGTGTTTATAAGATGCAAAGCAATGTGTGCTCATGCTTCATTTATAGAAAATTATGTTGTTTTTCCATATATCTTACTTCGATTATATACAGCTACTCGGCTAACATGAAAATGACTGTCATATTTCATAGTTCCTCCGAAAGTCCTGCCCTCAAGAGGCTCTGATTGGTCATAATGTGCTGTGATTTGCGGATCAGCTCTATGTCAATAGTCCTGTCCCTACAAGCACGCACTTTTGCACTGTGAAAACAGTAGCTGAATTAGACAGAAAATGAAGAGCACACAGTTGAACCTCACGCCTGCTCTCTAAAATAAAATCTGACAAGTGTCTTTCACATATATTCAGAATAAGCATGTGTAAGTAATATAAAATGTTCACATATCTTTTGCGAGTTTGTTAATTGAGATGTAGAACGCAGGGAAAGTTGCCACATAGAGAGACACTGCAGCGCTGCTGGAGATTGTGGGTGTTTACAGCAGTTTGACTGATAAATATGAATTTGTAGCTAAATTTTTAATGGTGCCAAACAGCCATTTGAACATTTACCATTGTTTATGTCCTCGCTACAACATACCGTTAATGCTAGAAACTGTGCCTGTAATTAATCAATTTTAACAAATAAAAATACTTACAGGTTGTGGATCACAATTCATAGCTTCCTCAATTGGAGGAGTTTTAGCCGAATCCAGCACTGAACTGAGAGAGAAACTGGAAGTTCTCCTTTGTCAAATGCTAGAGCAATATCTTTTTTTTATAATTCTCTGGAACATAATTAAAATTAAATTGTAAGCACTTTTCTCTTTGTATCATGTCCTTTAAAAGCCCAAATACAGAAACAGAGCAAACTTTGTGGAAATGTAGCAGTGTTTGGATGGCATTTTAGCTTTCACTGCTATAACATTACAGTGCCTTTGGCCATGCCCTTTTGCTGCGTATATGCGTGTGGTGAGTACATTAACCTGAAATGCTTGTGATCTCACTAGCCTGGTTGTAGTTTTTTGTAGTCCCCAAATTAATTCGCTGTAGGCTTTGCTAATCTAACTATGTAAAAGCCAATGTCTCTCTTTGCATTGAACTTTGAGCGTATTACATCAGAGATGTTGTTTATGTTCACATTAAACATCAACTAAAGTTTAAAATATGATATCGTAATGGACCACCCCTTTAATGCAACCACCAAAAGAGGGTTTAAACTAGTGCAAACTGTTAGTAAAGTTTTGCACTGAAACTTTTTTTTACCCTCATTGGACCTTCAGTGCTGCACTTCAAATCATTCATTAAATGAGCACAGCTGTAATACCGAAGACCAAAAAACAACCAAGTTGTCTTGAACATCCTAATAAGTTATCGGATGGGTGTGTATGTCTGTGTTTGTTTGTATTCTCCAGACACCATGTCCCCCACTAATCTTGTGATGGAGGTGTTAAGGACCCTGTGTGACCGCACTGAGTGTGCTGTGGAGTGTCTTTACCAAATCCCTGTTATTGAGACTCTGCTGGCTCCTCTTATCACTCTGCTCACAGGAAAGCTGGTCAGCACAACATGAACACTCCCATCAGCACATATGTAATCAAGTGTCTAGACATAGCTATGAAATGTGAAAGCTGTTTTACACTTCAGAGTCTTTTTTGTTTGTTTGTTTTGTCACTTTTTGTGATTGTCAACATTCATTTGAATAATCTCACTCAGAATAGAAAATATACAGTAGTTTCTTATTACTGAATAGGCATTGATATGTTAATGTGGGTATTTTGTATTTATTTAAAAAAGAAAATATGTAGCTGTATAGTAGTCAAGATTTGAAGTGGATCAAAACCTTTCATCAAAGTTTCCCTAAAACTACTGAACAAAACCCATTCTTGCTTCAGGGCAATTTTGATAAACTTTTGAATCCACTTCAGGTGTTGTTGACTGCTGTGTTCTACTGTTTGTAGAACCATGACAACTTATCTCTTAACATTTTTTGGCTGCATCATTGCTATTTTGTATAATTAACATGAATAAACAACCATTTAGAAGTTTGCACAAAGTAAGATTTGTTTTTTGAATTGTTTTTTGTGCTAACCAAGGTTTTGTTTTGGGACTGGAATTAAAATAAAATAAAATAAGCTTTTTCGTGAAATATTGATAAAATTTAAATTACTGTTATTTTAATGTGTTTAAATTGTACTTTTTAAAGGCAAAGATGAATTTTGAGACATATATATTTTAATACTAGTGCTGAAAGCAATTTATGCTGTCACTTTTGGTCAGTTTAATGTATTCTTCCTTTAAAGTCCTTATTTAAAAGTATTTCCATGATATAACTTTTTTATTATGGATATCAATTGTATGCCCTATGCAACGATAGATAGATAGATAGATAGATAGATAGATAGATAGATAGATAGATAGATAGATAGATAGATAGATAGATAGATAGATAGATAGATAGCGATAGATAGCGATAGATATGGGTAGATAAATATGGATGGATGTGTGTCTTTTGTGCAAAAAGAGAACCAAAGATTTTATGCAGTACTGACAGTAGGACTTTGGAGATTGAACATATCATCAAGATGCTGTTTCCATTATGTATCATTGCAACAAAGTAAAATTCAAATCCTTAATCCAAATCCTGCTAATTCAAATCCTAAATTACAACCGTAACCTTTGATATAACATCTGATCAGAGACCTCATCTGCTGCATTTTATATGCATTATATGTTCACCCGGAGCATTTTCAATTTGTCTTTTGTTACAGCCAAAATTAAATTCCATGGAAAGTGCCCTGACTCACACAGCAGACACGCTGGCGAGGATTGCTACCACAGAACGAGGTTTATCACTCCTACTTTATGACAGAAATCTCGTCTCGGCCGAGGGTGAAAGGTAAGTAAATCTAATTTTGCTATCAGGTTACATTCATTATTTCTTCTTTCAGCTAGTGTCGTGTTGAGCTCGTCGGCACTTGTGCCACATGTATCATCAACATGCATGGGATGAAAGGAAGCACTTCTTAATAAAAGAAAGGACCCTTTGACACCTGCGACTTGAGTGAGATGAGTTACTATGTGAAAGAAACAAAAAATGAATGCCATTATTGGGAAAAAAGCAGTCTGGTTACCCAGGGCATGTTCTTAACCTACATGCAATGCCATCGTTCAATTTGCCACAGTAAAAGAAAAATAATAAGTGCTTTAACATGTGCATTTTTTAGTTTAATCTTTGACGTAATCTCAACTGAAAATGAAGAGAGGGTGGGATATATAGAATATTCAGATTCAATTCAGATTTATTTCTATAGTGCTTTTTTCAGTTCAGTGTGGTTTAATTTTCACTGCTGAAAGTCTAAACACTTTAGAGCAAATGCACCAATGCTCAGCTCCACACCAAGCAAGCCAGTGGCGACATTGTTGAGAAGCAAAACTTCACCAATTGATGAAAGTAAACCACGATCATTCCTCCTCTGGGCAAGCTTCTTATGCAGAGCTGCAGTCTAGGTGCTCAGGGCTAGAGAACAATGGATGTCCATCGTGGGGAAGCTGCAGGTGTTTGGATGTTTATATCAGATTTATATTTTCTAAATGCAAATTTTTTCACTTCTTTGGAGCACACTAGCTCATAGATATCCTTAGACCTAACAGACTAAAACTAACATCTAAATCATGTAATTTTAATTTCACGGGACCTTTAAAAACACCTAAAGTTGGCCTTTCTAAATTAACAATTACAGATCCATTAAGAATCTAATTAGAATAATACAGTGCTAATATTCTGGATTCTTATTTTCACAGCATTTCAGCAGCACATCTAATAGTGCAGTTTACCCAGAAGCTGTTGGCAAAGGAGCTGCAAGTGGAGAATTCTTCTAGCATGAGCGGGGCCTTCATCTTCGTCTGTCGGCAGATGTACAACACCTGCGAGGGCCTGCAAGTTCTGCGGCCATACAGCCTGCATGAGTGCATTGCTCAAGCCTGGAGAACGGTGAACTTTATACAACTTTATGCCCTTATTAGTTTCGTTTAAACTAATTTAGCTTCATCCAAACTTACAGTGCAATAATTACTGAGATAGGCTTGCTGATTTTAAATGCAGTTAACAGTGATGCCCTTATATTCTTTCAGGCCCTGATTTTTTTATCATTTACATGTTATACACATGAAACTATATGCTCCGTGTAAATTAAATATAATCCTATGACACGGAAAAGGACCCCCCCTTTAGAGTATGTTATATTTTCATGTTGTTGTTGTTGTTGTTGTTTTATTGGGTCAGTGACAGAATTTTGGGAACTATGATAGTTAACCTTTAAACCATAGATAAAATATTTCATGTTGTCTGTCATTGTTGTAATGATTTACAAAAAGACATGTATCTTTTATTACTCACCAACTGGAAGATATTGACTGATGATTTTATGTCTGGGAATCTGATCACTCCTAGTCTTGTACTGACTAATACATTACCGTTAAAAAGTTTTGAGTCAGTAAGATTTAAAATTAATCTTTAAAAAAAAATTTTAACCTACTTTTTTTTGCAGGTGTTATGCCACGTCACATAGTCCATCAAAAATCTAAAATGCGGATTTGTTGATCCATAAACATTTATTTTTCAGTTTTATTTTGTTGAAACAATGATTCATGTTGTTCAGGATGCCTTGATAATTCGACATTTAAAAACAGGGTTTATTTTAACAGTGTTATTGTGAAATTGATTTTTTTTTCAACACTTTAAAATGTCTTTACCTACACTTCTGATGAACTTAATGTGACCTTGATATGATATATGAATGTACTGTAAAACAAACAAACACAAATTACTGACACAAAACTTTTAAATTGTACTGGCGCGTATTTAAAAGAACATCCATGGTAAAAACTTCATTTTGATTTAGCCTGACTAACTTAATTTGTGTCAAGAAAATGTTAAATGAGCAATATCACTCGAGTAGCAGTGCAATATGGCTGTGTATCAGCACTGGTGGGAGGTGTGGGTGTCCCACCAGTGACGATATACAGCCATATTGCAGTGCTAAGAGTGAAACATTGCATTTATACAACTGTTCAATGGCATAATCGTGTATATAAAAAAAAACAAAATCAAACACAGAGAGTCTAAAAACTCTTTTGTATGAGGATATACTTTCCCCATTACTTCACATTTGCAGCTGACGTCAGAACAGTAGAAACCGTTGCTCATTTACACACATCACTTTAGAGCTAGTATTTGAATGATTCTCTAGCGTAATGTCTAAAGTGATGACAAAACAGGTGATTTTGCTCACATTTTAAGATTATAAGGCTGAACGGCATGAAATGCCATCAGTCTACAGAGATTTCTCAGTGTTTTTTTGTTGCACTCAGGAGATCACAATAATTAACCCCTGAAAAAGCCAAAGCAGCGCAAACACTACCAGATTGCTATTGTGTTTGCGATAAGGAAAAATACAAAACGCATGCAAGCATTTATTCTTTCCTTTTTTTTTAAATGAACTAGTCTGCAGTAACAACAACAGGAGACGCATTAGAAACAAACCGATGGCCAACCAAAAAGTAACTCAAGGCTCTACAAAAAGTGGCCAACACAACATACATACATTCCTGATAGAGGGAGATCGACTTCAAATGTCACTCACTTGTTTTATAATGATTTGGTCAGCTGTAGTTTTTCTCTTCTAAGGTCTTATTATGCGGTCTGTCACCATCTTGTGGATGGACAATGTCTACTGTCTTTGCCTTGCTCAATGACAGGCTGATGGCGATTTATATAAATATTCAAAATAGGCACTATGCTTATATATAAACTGCATAGTTACAATCTAAACAACTACATTCTTGCCTAAAAAAGCTTTAAAGGTATATTATGTTGTCCAACAGCTGATATATTTGTCAAGCTGTAGTGAGTGTATTGATCCTCAGTCACTTTTATGTGGGTGGAGAAATACACGAGTAGAAGCTGTACGATTTCTGATATTGCAGAATATCGCACTGCTATCAGCCAATAAGATTCGAGACCAGACAGAACTGTTGTATGAAATTTATTATCAGTATACTGATATATAATTTCACTAAACATGTTCTGCCTCTTTACCAAATCATGAAGTTATTTAATATCATTCTTATCACAATCAAAATCCGACCTCAATTTTTGTTTTTACTTATTCTGGATGGTAGCTTTACAGCCTGCAGTGACTTTTCCCCAAGCAAAACAGTATTAATGTTGGAAGAACTGCTGAACGTCCATTCTCTGAGCTTTGTGAAGAGGATTTATAGAATACAGAAGCAGCTGTAAAGTGCTGCACTGTCAGTAATGAAACCTCCCGGGGACTTCCCTGCCTTTATAAAGAAGGCTTCGACCGGCGTGAGGAATCAGCATTGCACTCAACGTGTCGTCTCATTATTTAGCCGAAGGGTTTGAACGGCATGTTGCAGTCCAGCATAACAACGAATTTTCTTCCCCCGCAGACAAGCTCAATGTCGGAAAGAGTTCCCACTCCTGTTCCTGGAGCTCCCCCAGCACTGGCGTCCCAGGAGCTGCAGAGCGTGTGAGTATCTCTCCATCACACTCTCCTGTTTCGACGCAAGCTGTTTTTTTCTGCATTGAACTCGAGCTAGGTCTGCCAGTTGCTTTTTATAGAAGGGAATCAACAAGAATGAGATAATTAGCTTTCTAGCTGAATCGTTTTATTCTGGTTGTGCAGGGTGGCCTGGGAAGAGATGCTGTTAGACAACCTGTTGAATTTCGCAGCCACACCAAAAGGACTTTTGCTTCTTCAACAGACCGGGGCCATTAATGAGTGTGTCACTTACATGTTTTCAAGATTCACCAAGAAACTGCAGGTAATGTAATCAGATGCCACTTTCAAGAGTTGTAAGCTAACAAGACCGTTAGTGGCTCTTAAATTAAACAGTAGGTACAACCAAAATGAAAATTCTGCCATTATTTACTTGCCCTGAAATTATTTCCTTCTACTGTGAAACACAGGAGATATTTTGAGGAATATTGGTGGGTTTCAGTTCCATTGTATGGACAGAAAATACAGTAGGAATCAGTGCCAACTAAAAATTTTCACCATAATTGTTCAAAATTTTAGCTTTTGTGCTATTTTTTTGGTTATTTTATATTGCTTTTGTTTTGTTTTTTTGATCCAACAATATTACTCAAAGTATGGTCATGTAAAGTTAACAATGTGATATAATATTTATTTCTTTCATTTTCTTTGAGCTTAGTCTTTGATTTATTAGAGATCACCACAGCAGAATGTTTAGTAGCTGATGCCCTTCCTGACACAACCCATTACTAGGAACATAACATAACATAACATAACATAACATAACATAACATAACATAACATAACACAACATAAAATAACATAACATAACATAACACAACATAAAATAACATAACATAACATAACATAAAATAATATAACATAACATATAACATAACATAACATAATATACAATGGACAATATTAGACAGTGTTATTTTAGTTTTATTGAAAAACTGTTGAATTGAATCAGCAAAAAGGGGAGACAAATGTCATTTGCTTTCCATTTATAGAAAGATATTACTGCAAAAACCATTGGTTTTAACAAACAGAACTTAGAACCTGTAATTTTAACAAAAATTAATAAATAACCAGCTTATAAAAAGAAAACAAATTAAATACGAAAAATTATCTTTGCTACTTTTGCTGATAATGCTAAATATAGAAATCTAACATCGTGTACAACATATTTATTTTCAATTAGTGATTTAACAATTTACACAAAACTTCATGTTTCATTATAGATGTATCATTGTTGTCGTCACCCATTGGTTACACAATGCAATGAATGCAGCGTTTAGAAGGATTAATAAACATATGCAAATCATTATCATTTATCGTTCATGTTGCGCGGGTTTAAATTGAGATCACAATCTTTCAATGTTTAATTGTGCAGCTTTGCACTAAATGCATTAATGCAGGCTAAACAAACAGTGACAAAAACACCTTTAATACCCTATGAAAGCATTTAGGTAGGTCCCACCACAACTTCTTCCGTCATTATATTTTACAGGGAAGCTAAAATGCTTTTATACACATGATTTGAATCATGCGGCAGGTGATCTCTCTGCAATTGTTATAAATGTTGGATTAACCTACAAGTTTAAAAAAGTTAATAATCCACAGGTCACATGCATTCTGATCTGCGGGTTGTAATCCGTACTGATCACGGATCAACTGTGATCCTTTACACCCCTAATTTTAAGGTTGAATATTGTTATTGTAATTTTAATGAACTTTCTTGTAAGTTGTTGCTTTTTATAAATATTCTTTATGATAATGGTATTTTATATATATATATATATACAATTACCATTGTGGGGTGGAATGAAGCCAGTGATGTGAGAATTGCAATCAATTACTAGTGGAAGGTGCTAGACATTACGTACTTGTAGACACAGTAAACTGATCTATGTGTATTTTCTCTGTTCTTTTCCCCATCTCAGGTCAGCAGATGTGAGAAGTTTGGTTATGGTGTTATGGTGACACAAGTGGCCACTACAGCCCCTGGAATTGTGGCCTTGCAAAGCTCAGGTAGCTAGAACTCTTTATTTATCACCAATTAAATGTACATTACGAACATTTTCCATGTTTCATTGTCCTAAAAGTTTCAGGTAGCAAAGGTTTTGTTAATGTGCTGCTGGATGTGTTTTACATGGTTAGTGTTTGATTAAGGAGGTTTATGACTTTAGTCAGATCGCATTACTCAATGTTGAAGGAAATGTTTTAACACGGAAATTTGATTAAACTAGTTAAACTTTGATTGGATTTACAGGATTTGTCCAGACAATTGTGGTGGAGCTGTGGTCAGCCTTGGAATGTGGACGAGAGGATGTAAGGGTGGTCCATCCAAAATCTACTCCAATGGACCCAATTGACAGGAGCTGCCTCAAGGTTCTATGATTAAATCATAAAAACTGCATTCACAGTCCATTTATATGGTTTAGGGTGCCATTGAATAAAAATCTGGAAATACCTCAGCATAGCTGAATGATCAGAATCATACCGTGAGTTCCAAACACCATTGTTTCCTCATTCTCATGCAAATTTTGTAAGTGTAAATTCCCACTGATTTAGTGCTCACACCTAAACAACATAGTTCTGATTTAACACATTGTATGCATTCTATGGCACCTTTATCATTATCCAGTTGCAGGATATTACATTTGATAAAAGATAATGATACAGACCATTTTATGATAAATAATCCAATAAAAAACAAGCATAATGAAATAGGGGGTTTTATATATATATATATATATATATATATATATATATATATATATATATATATATATATATATATATATATATATATATATATATATATATATATATATATGTGTGTTTGTGTGTGTGTGTGTGTGTGTGTGTGTGTGTGTGTGTAGTTGTTAAGAGCTGGTAGTTTAAAAATACCAACAAGAAAGTGGCTATGAGTGAACTTCACAGTTTTTTTGTGTCTGTGTGCAGTCCTTCCTGTCTCTAGTGAATCTGCTTTCTTCACCTCACGCTGTGTGGGAGCTTCTGGGACATCGAGCACTTCCTAACAAGACGGAGTACAATCTGAGAGAGATGGCCACATCCGTTTTAGTGAGTGCAAGAGATTGGATGACCTGCTTTCCTAACCCAGACTTGCCTATACGTGTTTAGTCTTAGCCGCCCACAGCTGTCTCTGTTTACCTGACTGCCTGATGCATAGTGTTCACGGAACTAACTTTTCTCAGTAGTAAACTATTTTAAAAAACAAATATGATAGGTTCCACCGAAATTTAAGGGAAGAATCGGATCATGACTGGAGTAATGAATGGTAAAAAATTAACTGTTGGCATTACATTAAAAGATAAAAATTTTAGATGCATTAAAATAGATAGATAGATAGATAGACAGACAGACAGACAGACAGACAGACAGATAGACAGAGATAGATAGATAGATAGATAGATAGATAGATAGATAGATAGATAGATAGATAGATAGATAGATAGATAGATAGATAGATAGATAGATAGATAGATAGATAGATAGATAGATAGATAAACTGTGATCACAAGAATCTCACATCAGTCATGATTTTGAATTTGTTAGTTTGTAATTACACCCTCTATTTTCTTGTGTTTTCAGATAGATAAAATTGTAAAATGAACGACATATAGACAGAAATATACATTTACAGACAGACAGAAAATTATTAAATTAATGATAAACTGACATAGATTGATTGCTTGATTGATTGATTACATAATTTTGACTTAGAGCTGTACCTGTTTCTTTAGCAATACTATTTCTTAGCAAAAATATTAAATATGATATAATTTCCCAGATTCTCTTGCATTGCAGTTCAGATCATGATCATTTGAGGGCAGAGTTTGACCGACAATGTACCAGCCATCTTAGAACCCACTGTGGCCTTGTGTGTCACATTTACTTTGAAATTATGCATGTTTGATAATCACTTGCTCTTCCCGTCAGGACCTGATGGACCGTCTCATCATTATTAACTCTGACGCGAAGATTCACTCTCTTTTCAACTATGAACAGTCCCACACGTTTGGCCTGAGGTAAGATCAATAGTTCAGTCCTCTCTACCAGTAAATGGACAGGAAGAGCGCAGAAGTGATAGAGGGTCCTTATAGAGGTTTATTATCTGATTAGCCTTTTTTTTCTCCATTCATTCTTCTCTGGGGATCAATGGCTGATTGATTCAGCTCTTTGTGTTCTCTGGGCTATGATTATCCTGAATTAATACCAGACAGTGTGATACCAGGATATGAAAGAGTTCTAGGGCTCTCAAAGGAAGCAGAAATGACTGGTGTAATCCACCTACTTATTAAAAAGGAACACTTTTGATGCATTTGGTCCACATAAATCAATAAATGATGATAGCTTAAAAATAAATGATGTGTTTTCTTAAATCAGCTTCATGAATTAAAGTTTGTTCAGCCCTTGAGATCACTTACTCTAGGCTAAGATCACATTTACATAGATACACAGTGCTGTGCCAATTATTTCCCCCACCAGTGGCATTTATATTAAAAACGATTATGTCAGTATATTAATTATGAATATATCCTACTGTAACACTCCATGACAGATTTGAATTTTAAAATTGAGATAGTAATACACATTATGTTGCAATATTAGCTATGTTTTCATCCAAGTATGCAAATTAAACAAAACTGCAATATCGCATATGGGCCAGACGTTTTTTTTTTTTTTTTTTTTTGCTGTTTCTGCAAAGTTTTGGTAAAAATCTGTGGATTTCTGCTAAATTATTTTTGGAGTATCATAACTAAAACCTTAATATGTGAAATAAAATAATATCTTTTAAACTTTTATTTAATGTTTAAAATGCAAATCAAATTAGATTCACTTTATTTGGTAAACAAAGCAAGTATCATCTAAAACATCTACTAAAAGACAGAAAATATTACTGTACAAACTGCATTGTACATAAATCAGATGAACATTTTCATGTAAGTCAACAATATTACTGTAATTAATAAAAAAAAAACTGAATAAATATACATGTACACATATTTACTCAAGTCAATAAACAGAATTAGTCGTGGGCTAAAAATGTCCACGGCGCCCAGCCACGACTTAGGACACTGCTCATATTTCTTCCGTGCCACAGAGCGCCATCAGATTAGTTTCATTTTAAATAGCATGTGAATGTGCGCGTCTGGTGTGCGATACTTTCAACTGTCATGTGAGTGCCTTGTCATGGGGCATCCGGTCTGTGACGCCCTTAAGGGTGCTTTCACACTTGGTTCAATTGCCTGGACCATACCCAAGTTTGATTGCCCCCCCTTGCCACTTTCTCATATGGTTTGTGTTCACACTGTCTTTTTTTTTCTTCTGAATCCCGGTTCGCTTGCGTCATCAAGCTGTTGTTTTGTATATGGCTGTTGCTAGGTGACAGTGACGAAAGCAAAGCGCCAAAATAGAAAGACTTCCGCACATCCTGGTCGATTTGCTTTTACTGAATCATTTAGTTTCGGACATACAGAAAGCGACTCGCGTCCATCTGCCGCAAAAAAAAATAGTATGAACATTCAGAACATCACACAGTGTCTGCAGAAGCCGTTTTTGGAGGAGACAAGCAGACATCACTGTGTATCACTGTGTTTTCCCTGGCTCAGTCCCGCTTGTCACCAAGGTACAATATTTGACACACACACACACACACGAAGGAACGTTATGAAAACGATAGTTTGTTGTACAGTTGTCGGTTACTTCCAATATTTGGTACGATTGCATACTAGAAGTGAACTGTACCAGAGTTCGCTTGAACCGTACCCCAGACTACCTCTTTCAGGCGGACTCGGGTGCGGTTCAAGGGTGCACACCCAAGCTCAGAAAACACGGTCACACTATCTAAACGTACCATACTATGACGTCACACAAACCCGGGTGTGGACCAAAAGTGCTAGTGTGAAAGCAACCTAACAGAATAAAAAAGGAATTTACTGCAATAAGAGAAGCTGCATGTATTTTTTCTTTATTTAATAAATGACTTGCGCCTCAGAAGATGGTATGCCGATGCGCAATGAATGCGTGGTGGTGTTTGAAGGCATGAGATGCGTAGCACACATGCTCTTGACTTTTATGAAGGTCATTAAACATATAATAACACTAATACTGAAATTGTTAAGGCATTTTAGAATTACCAAAACTATATTTCAAGTGTTTTACAGTGTACTCAGCCTGCTGGTTTGTCTATTCACACACATTTTTACCGTCACATGATCTTTTATAATAGGGGTGTGTGTGTGTGTGTGTGTGTGTGTGTGTGTGTGTGTGTGTGTGTGTGTGTGTGTGTGTGTGTGTGTGTGTGTGTGTGTGTGTGTGTGTGTGTGTGTGTGTGTGTGTGTGTATATCAGGTGTATATATGTGTGTGTGTGTGTGTGTGTGTATATCAGGTGTATATATGTATGCATGTATGTATGTATGTGTGTGTGTGTGTGTGTGTTATTGAATTATTTTAATAATTTGGAATTTGCCCAGAGAAGATTCAAGATTTTAAAAACGAAAGTCTTTCTAGAAACACAGTTGGACGATGAATTAAAATAACAAATCTTCTCTGGGCAAATTACACTTGCAACACTCGTCCTTTATAAATTCTTCTGTGCGATTAGCTGGGCTACATCATAACTAGCCAGCGTAGAATTTTCTTGCACTTTATTAGCACGAAAAAAAAAAAACTGCTGTTGTTAAGCCAGCTGCTATTTGTTTTACTTTTTGATCTCGTTCGGCACCAGTGTAAGAGCTGAAGGCTTGATGTTTTGTTTTATAATGTCTTTTAATATTATATTCCTTTATTACTGCAACTGATTCCTGGCAAATTAAACAGACACATATTCCACTGACCTCTGTGAAGAAATATTCTTTGCCCCATCGTGACTGAAATTTCCTGCACTCACTGTTGATTTTCCTTTTTCTTGCTTGTGCCATGGCTCGCCAAAACGTGATTATGAATTATGTTTCTTTCAGTTTGTTCGGTTCGTTTTACTTCATAACAGGAACTGCTGCCTAATTGAAGGCATGTAATGGCGACACCCGGTGGTTATTTATTGAATTAGGTTCATTTTTGTATGGCAGGCCGGATTTTATCAATATTCATAAAAAGCCTCGCAGGCCGCCACAAAACTGATTGCGGGCCGCAGATGCCTTGCAGGCCGTAGTTTGGACACCCCTGTCTTATAACTAAATCCCATAACTTTTTTAATGCACATACTGGAATTTTTTCAGTAAAAGTGTTTCCATCATGGTTTATGCACATTATTTATCATCAAATAAAACATTTATCCTACTTAGTTATGCACATCTGTTATTTTTGCACATTTTCAAAATGTATGCCCATCTTGTTGTTTCCATCAACCGCTTTTATGCGTATATCCAAATGGATATGCGCATAAAGTCTATAGAAGTGCAGTTAATAAGGGGTTTAGAAATGCAGCTAATGTCAGGAACAGCCCCACAGTATAAATTTATTGTAGAATATAAGAAACATTTTATACAGGCCACGAAATGTTTCGTTGTTTAAGAAAAAAAATGTTTTAGTGGTTTCGTTTGGCAGTCTATAATTCACAGCACAAAACTCACTATGCACAAACCATGTTTGAGCTCACTGCAAGTGAACTATTTATTTGATCCTGTTTTATCTTTTGTTGTTTTATTGATGTTTTTCATAGATGAGATGTCAAAACAATCATTCCATGTTGGCATCGGCTTAATTAGGCAACTGCCAAAACACTGTAGAGGTCAATTGGATGTACAATCCAAACATAAAAATATAGAGAGCTTTTTCCCTCTACCCCATTTAACTTTTCTTAATCATGCGATACATTAGAAAATGGTTAATTATCGAAAATTATTTGGCTTTTTCAGTTGGCAACCTCTGCAATGCAGTATGACTTTTTCTAATAGAGAAAGATTTGGTTGTCTATTTGAGCGTTAAACATTTTATAGACGTGGAAAAAGTATTGAGCAGTTATTTTAATCCACAATGTGATGCATGGCAGCTAAGATCTAGGGCTGAAGTCTCAATTTTGAATGAGATTGTAAATAATATTCTGTCTACCTTTTGTGTTTCTGCTGTGTTTGTGTTATTCCGCCTGAATCTAAATCTTTATATGGCATTTTGCCTCGGTGCAGAGAACGTTGCCTTTGGCAATCTGAAGATCGATTGTTATGATGAAACCAAGAGCTGTTTATTTGATGCTGTCATGTAAGTTTTGTTGTCTTCCCTTTAATAGAGTTGAGATGGAAAAAGTGAGATCTGCGTATTTTGGTAAATAAACATAAAAATATAATAATTACCCAGCTTAGCTGGAATTATACTGCATTAATAGGGTGGATAAAAACATTGTTTGCACACTTAAAAGTTGACACTAAAAATATTACATTTATGTATTTATTCAAAACAAGAAGCAAAGAAATTAATCAAAGTGACAATAGCAGTCTTAGGCCCAATCCCAAATTTATTTTTGTACCCTTACCCCTTTCTATTTCCCCTTGGCCCTTGAAACAGTGTGAAGAGGAAGGGCTTCAAAATTAGCCCCTAAGAAATGGGACAGCACTACAGAACCTGCACACGTCATCATATGTAATCTTTTGTAATTAATTCATTAATTTAGATTGTCTGGGATGATCAAGTATTTTTCTTTGCACAGATTCACTATCTGTGTAAAATATAATACATTACACCAATATATAATTACAAAAGAGCAAAGATAAAAGTAAAGTAAACAGTGCTTTGGTTTTCTGGGGAGTCAAACAGTATTAAAAATACAGCAATTAAACAATTAAATGTCAAATAATAAGGTCATAATTTTATAAATAGTTTAAAACCTATAATACTTATTAATATTGTTATATTTTAATATTTAATAAATAATCTAATTCCTCATTATGACATACTCTGCAATATCGATTCTCAAACTATAAACTGTTCAGCCCTAGTGTGTGTGTGCGTGCATGTGCATTGTTTTGAGAGTTTGAAAGAAGTGTGTTTTCAGTTGCTTCTCAGAAGATATGATGACTTCAGCAGTTTTCTTGGAAGTTGACATCTAATTCCACCAGAAAGGGTAAAGGTTTTAGTGAGTGATGTTTTGCCTTGTTGTGTAGGAACAGTAAATTGTCACTGATTTAGTGACCTGAGCTGGCAGGAGGGAGCATACATTTGTAGTAGTGGTTTAAGTTAGAAAGGAGATTTTCTAGTGGTAGTCTTTAAAGACTTTGAATTGGATTTTGGCCATAATTAGTTGCTAGTGGAGTGAGATCAGACAGAGATTATTCATAGATATTTACATTAGATGTCGCCTACCCTGTTGTCTATTGGAAGGAAAACGTCAATAGAGCCGCCATTTTTGTACAGGGTAGCGCTCCTTTGAAAAGAATGTGGGACCAAGCTGCAGTGGAGGACTGGCCATCCAGAGCCAGAGATATATACACATATATATCTATGATCTGGAGTTTTCCCGGTAATCAGTATACAAATATTTTTTTAAATTACGAAAATTATAATTTTACATCACTCTTCTACATCGATGGATAATTGATTGCACGGGTATTGTTTGTGTGCATGGAAATGTATTATCCCCCTTCCTGTTAAATTTGATCTAATCCGTGTCCTGAAACACACCCCCTCTTCTTCTTTCACTTCTAATTCTAATGGAGGGAGTGATTTGTTTGGTAAAGAATCTCCATTATGAACGAGTCGTTCACTTAGCCAACAATAATATAAGTTTCTGGCTGCGTAGCATCTTGTTGTCATATTTCTTTTACGTTGTTTGCTGATTTTATTTAACAAAAGTAGTATAAGCCTAGTATTTAGTGCAAGTTGGTGCTACTTTGCCTTATGGTCAGTGCAGTAAGAGAATGCATTTTCATAAATAACGTTACTTGTTGAGTGCAAAACTTCGTAACATACACAAATGTAAAAGTAAAAATCTTGGCTATGAAATGTTCTGCCCTTATGCTTTGTTTTATTTGTTTGCTCATTACTACACCCATATACAGCACTAAAGTCCAGCATCTTCACATAGTCTTTGGTCTTGACTAGTGTGGTTGAATGACTTTTGTCCTGGGAGCACTGTACAAATGTGGTGGCACTTTTGAAGCATACTCAGAGTCCGTATGTAATATATAGTGTATATATCTATGGAGATTAATAAGGAGAAGAGGAGGTACTAGTACCATGATAATGTGAAGATTTATAAAAAATTTTCATGGCATTGCAATGCAGCTGCTACTGTGTTAAGGACTTTAATACTGTATGATGGTATGCAGTTAATGGGTGGTTGTATATCAAAAAGAGCTGCTCCCTAGATGAAGATGTAGTCAAATATGCAAACTTTTGGAGACAGTATGTCTGTTGTATACTGAATCGATGTAAAAAGCACAGGAGTCATTTCCAAACAAGGTTCTTTCTGATGAATTCAATGTAAACAATCATTGCAAAATCACCGTGGATAAATGTTTTGCCCCCACTTGATATTTACAATCACATGTTTTCCTATAGAAATTACCTGTACAGAATTGAAATGTCAGATAGAACCTTATAATTCTAAGGTGACAATAAGTCTTTTGCTTTCCAAAGAAGATATGAACTGCTTTAAGTCACTAAATAATAATATCATATAATAATATAAAATCACACAAGCCTATTACCTGCCCACATACACTAGAATTGACCATCCTACTCCGAGAAACATTGTTTGATCTACACAGTTTACAAAAGCTTGGCCAAAAAATAAATAAAAAAATCAATACGCTGAAATGAGTCAAGGTTCATTCTTTTGAATTATTGCCTAGTTACATAAGATAACAACTCTTAAGGTAACTGTTAAACTTGCTTTCCATTAGTAGGTTTAAATAGCTGAAATATATATATATATGTATTTTTTTTTTTTAAGTAGCAAAACAAAACCCACCCTGTAGGTGCAGCACATCTGTGATTTGATATAAATGACTCCTTTATAAATGTCTGGCTTTTGGGATGGCAAGGTTCAAGAGGTGAACAGGAGTGTAAAGTAATAAGAGTTCCTGGGTGTGGGCCTGTAGGATATGACAAAACCACGACTCTCCGAAGACTTAAGTGCTGTATAAACAAATCTCACACTCCTGTGTTTACATGGAATGGTCTGTTTTGCGAAACAGCATGCAATTTATGCCTTCTGTCACTCTGGGTGTGTTTTGAAGTCCTTCAGCTCAAGTATTTATTTCTACTTGCAGCATTACAGACTTCTAGAGTATGTATAAATTGCCCTCTTGTGTCAGGTTTAAGGCTTTGCGCTATATTAAAAAATAAATGTATTTAATCAGGATTGTTAGTTATGCATTTAATCTGTATACTTAAAAATCAGTATGTAGCAGTAGGCATTTTTAATTAAATAGTTACATGTTCTTTACTTTTATTGAGTCATTTTAGCTGTCACACACAGAAGGCTTATCGCCATAGCTGACTTGTTTCTCACTTCTAAATAGATTGCCAAAATCTAGTCTTATTATTGCAAATCTAATCTAACATCTTTTACCCTTTGTGTTGCATCACCGAATCTTTCATCAGCCCACAGTAAATACATCTGGCTATGCTCTGACTTTGATGAGCTGAGTGCTGTTAAGATTATCAGCGTCCAAGCATCTGACATTTATTATGCTTTGGATAGCCCACGCATCCTTGTGATCAGAGTCGCAGTCCATTAGCAGCATCTGAAAGCTAAGGCCGCTGACTTCACAGCCACTGGTTTTGGGTGAAGGCACGTTTCAAGGTAACTAGTTACAGATGGAAGCTACTAAAACATCAAGTCTAATGATCAAGAACAAATTCAATTGAGTTTTAGACATAACCAAGTAGGTAAGGCCTACTAATGAGCCATGAGTGGATATTAATGAGAGAAAAAAATGACATTTTATAAATTGATTGCTTTCAACACACACTTTGTATTCCTTACATCTTTTTACAAAGGGTGTTTCTGCATTTTCAAGCTAGAACAGGTCAAAGTGTTGTCAGTGTGTCACGTATTACATTGTACTAAATATTTAAAAGGATATACTTTTAACGCATAGTATAAAAATACAAAATAGGATGCTGTTGGATGATAGTGCATGTTTGTGTAAGATAATCTCTTGGTCTTTAACTGCAAATGAAGCACTGATGCTGCACTGATTCAACCTTCGTCACAGACAGTGCCTTTTAAAGGCTGCATTGAAAATCCTTGACAATCAGCTTTGCTCAGCTGCATTGAATCCCATCGTTTGAAACCATTAGATTGCAAAATCTGTCACCTCACCATCCAGCATTTCACTACCTTGTATGTTTCGAAAACTGATATGTGTCACTATACATACAGAATGTCTTTGGGATTTCATGATTTATTACTCTTCCAACATATATATATATAGTTTTTTTTCTGTTAATGTGTCATTGAGCAGAATTCATAAACCAATACTTACTAATGTGATTTTTCACTATTGATTAATGGCAGATGTCATTATGGATTTTACTGCTGTGAGATATATATTAACATTAATAAAAACACAAGTAATTAAAAAGCCCTTATAACAGTATACATTATAAAAGGTCATATTTTGGTTTTGGGGGTTTCCAACAACATGCTGATATGCATAAAAGGTTAAAAAATAAATAAATAAATAAAAACTTTCATTGCCTTATTTAATAAATAATAATAATTAATATGCATTTTTTTTTTACCCAATTATCCCAACGACTACCATATATTTGTTTAGCAACTCATTTGTTCCCATCCCCTCCTTTGCGTGAGGCTAATCTGTGGTAATCGGTCTGATGACCCAGTCTGTTGTGATTGGTCGACTGCGATCAGCGGTGGACGGGGAGAAACGCCCATCACGATCATGAAGTAGCACAGCATATGTGAGAATGCAGGAATGCATTAAAGCAATGCAGTTAAACACAATCATATTACTCTACTCTTAACCTATCCACAAGTAATAACAATGACACATTCAATTTTAATCCACACATTGGATTAATGCTGACAATGTTACCCTATTTTGAAAATTTACCGCGCCATGCATGTGTAGAAACAGCTGATGGTGGCCATAGCAATAAACAGCAGGAGATTGTGAGCACAAAACACATTTAAATCAATAAAGGAAGAAGTATGTTTTGCGATTTCAATGTGGTTTTGGAAAGAATATGTTAATAGCCCCATACAGTTTTAACCTGAGAGGTACATTACAAACAATAATCTATTATAGATAAAATAGTAATAAACTACAGAAAATAAGGCAACAATTTTAATCACACTTACATGTTCTGTAGGAAGGAGAAACACTTACAGGATCTAGAGGAAGAAGTAACAGGTCCATATAAACTGTAACAGTTGCTGAAAAAGTCCCATACACTTGTAGTGCGTACTCACACTATGCACAGTTGCCTTAAACCGGGCCGAAGCACGCTTGTCCCTCCTCCTGTCTCCCCCGACGACCCACACTCACATTACATTAGGGCCTAAGCACGCTTATGTTATCGATGATGCGCTGTTCAGAAGCGCTCTCGCTCAGCACAGTGGAGATTTCTTTATATCGTTTTAGTCGTTTGGGATGCACTGACATGCAGTCAAATATTTCGCCAAACAGATCAGCCACTTTTGAAGCTCATAAACAATCATAAAGTCCTCGTTCTGGAGGAATTAGGAGGCTTGCTAAAGGTGCAGCTGTCGTGCAGTGAGGGGCTTGCGTCTTTAATAATCTACGACAGTTTGCGTTCATTAAACAGTAAGAATAATTAATAAATCCATATGAAACAGGCCCTTAAAATTCACATCTCGTCTTCGGTTTTGGGCTCAGGTGCACTTTGCACTCACACTACAAGCATACCTTGAAAAAAGCCTAAGTGAACTGCGCTCTGGCGCACCTCTTCCAACCGGTCCAGGGCCAGCCAACTGAACCACACCTGAGCCCGATTCAGAGCACTCACACTTCTCAAACGATCAGGGAAATGGGCCTGGGCACGGTTCGGATAGCATAGTGTGAGTGCGCCCGTACTCTTTGCTGCTCCTTCCTTTAATCACAAACGGCCGACGAATCACATGCAGGGTAGGTTATTATATCAATCACCACAAAAATGACAGGTAAAAACACAGCACAATGTATACTGTGGTATTGTTGTGAAAGTGAACTTTAACCCTTTATTCCCCTCAGCCGCATGTCTGATCATCTTTTATTGATAGTAATCTTCGCCTCATGATCAATCCCATGACCCCTCGCACTTGCTAATGTCTGAAAGGAAAGGTGCGTTCACGTTTTACCAGATCCGGCAGTTAAAATTTGGCTATGTCCCGTATTGACGTCAACGCATGCAGGCAAAAGATCCGAACAAAGGATTTTCAATCATTCTGAGTCGACACAAAAGAATGAATAGTTTTTAACAGTGCGTGGTGCACTTTCAGATTTAAACCTCAGCTAGATGTTCCATTCACCTAGAGCACAGGTGTCAAACTCGGTTCCAAAAGGGCCTCAGCTCTGCACAGTTTAGTTCCAACACCAATTAAACACACCTGATCAAACTAATTGAGTCCTTCAGGCTTGTTTGAAACCTACAGGTAAGTGTGTTGGAGCAGGGTTAGAACTAAACTGTGCAAGGCTTCGGCCCTCCAGGAATTGAGTTTGACACCCCTGACCTAGAGATTTGTTATACACTGCATGAATGGTAATCTTCAAAAACTCAGTGATACCCTTTAAAGTATTTAAAACACTTTTCATCAAAAACACTTGTTTTTTAAAGCATTGTCAAATTTAAGAACTTTATATACTGTATATTTTGTCAGAACTATTATTTTAGTTGAGTTTAAATTCTACAAATATATAGATCCCATCTATATAGCTTTAGTTTTTCTCATGTAGGTGTTTAGAGATCAAATTATACAGCGTGTATAATATACACATAAAAATTGTTATTAATAAATAATTTAACCATGAATCATTATTTTATTTATTTGCTTGCTTGCTTACTTACCTAACTTTTAAGTTTCTTTAAACTCAGAAATGGTAATTTCATCCTCTGTAATTTCTTAAAGTTCCGTGGTGGTTAAAGATAATAAAACAGCATTTTTCAGTAACATAAAATTGAAGTAAAATTGCTTGTTTCATGTGTTCTTGAAGACTCCTGAGTGTGCTTTGCTGTAACCTGGATTCTTTTCTGCTGCTGGAGTCTCAGTATAAACTTACTGACTTGCTGCTTCAGGGTCAGAGGGACAATGTCACTGAGCCACCATCAGGTGAAGGGTGAGTCTTCTCTGTATTCCTCCCAACAGTGATCCTTTAAAAGTAAAAGACTTGGGGAAAAAACAAAACATCTAAGCTATTTATATTATTATTTTATTTACCCATAGGCCAAATGTGTGATGTAAACATACTGTGGAAAGTAATACTGACTTTATGATCCCCAGGGAATTCATCATTGATGGACTGTCTGTGGAAAGAAACCATATCCTAGTTCGAATCTGTGCAGTTGGCGGTCCATCTGAGAGAAAACTTCCCCCCAGAGCCTTGCAGAAAGTAAGAGGAATTTTGTTTATATATACTGTGCATGTTTACAGTTGTATGTATAGTTCTAATAACTGCGTACAGATGAGGATGTTGTTGATATATAGTGCTACAGTATTTATTTGAATGTAACGAATAAAAAGAAGCATACTGTATATTTTACTTAGAAAGGTACATGAAGTTTCTCATTACTGGGTTGTGGCTGCAAGGACATCTGCTGCGTAAGGTAAATGCTGGGATAGTTGGTTGATCGTTCCACTGTGGAAGCCCCTAATAAATAAGGGACTAAGTCAAAGGAAAATGAATGAATGAATGATTTAATGAAGGTACCTGCATCGTGATTTATTATGTTATTGTAAGTGGCTAGCGGCGGCATGGTGTCTCAGTAGTTAGCACTTTCACTTCGCAGCAAAAAGGTTGCTTGTTTGAGTCCCGGCTGGGCCAGTTAGCATTTCTGTGTGGAGATTGTATGTTCTCCCAGTGTTCATGTAGGTTTCCTCTGGGTGCTCTGAATACCCCCACAGTCCAAAGACATGCAATATAGGTGAATTGGATGAGCTAAATTGGCCGTAGTGTATGATTGTATGTGTGAATGTGAGAGTGTATGTGTGTTTCCCAATAATGGGTTGAGGCTAAAAGGGCATTCACTGCATAAAACATGTTGAAATATGTGGCGGTTCATCCCGCTTATGAATAAGGAACTAAGCCGATGGAAAATGAATGTATGAATTAATGTTAAAGGCTGATTTTGTATTTATTTTGCAGTCAATCATCTAATGGTTTGAATTTAAGCAGATAGTTCACTCAAACATGAAAATCACCTTATTTATTTTCCCACATGTGGTTTTAAACTTTGATGAATGACTTTCTTCCATTTTTATTTTGAAAATTACTGGTTGTTGGCACACTTTGGCTTACATAGTAGAGAAACAATAGTATGAAAGTAAATGGGTGCCAGCTACCAGCATTTTTCAAAATGTCTAATTTTGTGTTTAACAGAAGAAAGAAACTCAAATAGGTTTTGAATTAGTAAAGAGTGAGTAAACTATGACAACATTTTCACTTTTGGGTCAACTCTCCCCTTTAGAAAGGTCTCAAATATCAGCATTTCAATGGGGCGAG
Organism: Danio rerio; assembly: GCF_052040795.2. Lineage (NCBI taxonomy): Eukaryota > Metazoa > Chordata > Actinopteri > Cypriniformes > Danionidae > Danio > Danio rerio. Next base: position 45,049,995 of record NC_141040.1, read on the forward strand.
GCAGTGGCACAGTAGGTAGTGCTGTCGCCTCACAGCAAGAAGGTCGCTGGATCGCTGGTTCGAACCTCGGCTCAGTTGTCACTTCTGTGTGGAGTTTGCATGTTCTCCCTGCCTTCGCGTGGGTTTCCTACTTGTGCTCCGGTTTTCCCCCACAGTCCAAAGACATGCGGTACAGGTGAATTGGGTAGGTTAAATTGTCCATAGTGTATGAGTATGTGTGTGTGGATGTTTCCCAGAGATGGGTTGTGGCTGAAAGGGCATCCGCTGCGTAAAACTTGCTGGATAAGTTGGCGGTTCATTTCGCTGTGGCGACCCTGGATTAATAAAGGGACTAAGCTGACAAGAAAATGAATGAATGAATGCATATCAATGTTCACATCTCCATAGAGAGTTTACTGTCACTTTGCATGTTGTTTATTTGCCTGTATTTCAGATGTGTCTGGGATCATTTAATTGCTGTAGAAGAAAAATCTGTTTGTTTTCTAAATGAGTGAATGAGTTTTTTTTGTAAAACTGTATAAAGTGGTTTTGCAAAGTAGTTACAAAAACAAGGCAGTGGATGCATACAGCATGACAGTTTGAGTGATGACTGAATATGACATTTATGGCATACAGGATTAAAATGAGGCTCTGGTTGGTTGATGACTCAACACATCTTTAGGTGATTACCATGACTGGAACTAAAAAAAAACCTGCAGCCTTTTGTGTCTGACAAACAAAGTCCTCGTGTGTTATTCTTTTGTTTTTCTTTCATTCTCCATTGAAATCAGTCTCTTGATTTGATAATGCAAGACATATTTATTATTGTAGCAACAAAGGAAAAAAAAACGCTTTGGCGCAGTGATAGATTTAGAAAATGTTCATTTCGGTGGGCAAACTAATATGTTGTAAAGTTTTATTATAACTGAAAGTAATTGCTTTTCAAAATGTAAACCTTTTTTAATGTAAAGCATATTTTTCAGAAGCCTTTTGTCTTTCATTTTCAGTGTCACATGATTTAGAAATAATCTTAATATGCTGATTTTATACAGATTATTTTTGTTATTAGTGTTGTGCTGTAATATATTTTATGGAAACTGTTATAAATGTTTTTAGGATTCTTTGATGTGTACAAAGTTCATAGAACAGCATTTATTTGAAATATTTTTAAACAATTTAAAAGTATTTAATGCCATTTATTAATCTAACTATTGTCTGATTAATGTTCAATAATAAATAAATAAATAAATAAATAAGTGTGTGTGTGTGTGTGTGTGTGTGTGTGTGTGTGTGTGTGTGTGTGTGTGTGTGTGTGTATATATATATATATATATATATATATATATATATATATATATATATATATATATATATATATATATATATATATATATATAGTTGAAGTCAGAATTATTAGACCCCTTAAATTATTAGCTCCTGTTATTTTTTTTAATTTTTGTTTGCAGATTTTTTCAACACACTTCTATTTCTATTTTTTTCACATATTAGTTTTAAAAACTCATTTCTAATTACTGATTTATTTTATCTTTGCCATGATGACAGTAAATATATTTTATTACATATTTTTCCAAGACACTTCTATACAGCTTAAAGTGACATTTAAAGGCTTAACTTTGTTAATTAAGTTAACTAGGCAAGTTAGGGTAATTAGGCAAGTTATTGTAAAGACCAATTACCATGTTTGTAAACATTCAGGATGCGCGCACAGGGAGGTGCGCCAAGAGAAAAAACCGGGAGCGCAAACTGCAGCGGTGCAGTTTGTTGTTGCCTTAGAAATAAGATATATAGATTACACATTATATATACTATTTACATAATGCTTTCAGCATATTATAACAGCTCGTCACCGAGTGATAATTACAGTGATTCGGCAAAATTAACCTTAAAGTGAGCTGCGTTCATCTGACAGGTCCATTTGCGATACCACCTACCCAATGGATATTGCATAAGACGAAGTGACCAAGCATCCAGCCCCAAATATACAATCTCATTGAAGCTCCAAGTGATTTTACAAGAGAGAAGTTAAAGGTCTACAAGTCTTTGGATGCCAACAATGATGTTATGTATGGTCATGTGCAAGAAATAATGGTCCATGATTACCAGATTCAACACTATGTAGAGCTAAAAACCGAGATTCTGCTTTGCCAAAGACAAGGAAAGAAAACATAATTAATGTTATACAAGGCCTGGGTAATTAATCACCAACACGCAAAACGACTGCATTCTGACAGTGAACTGCACCTGTACGGCAGGATATGTGAACGAGGTAAAGTCGGTTTTATATTCGCACATTCGAACTTTCTCCTTAACAATATAATTTCATTAAAGTATTATTTGCAAACTCTAAATAGCGAAATCCTATTAGCAGCCAATGACTTTCAAAGTACAACATGTTCACAGTCAAATAAACTGTGTTAATGTTGTATTCAAGTCACACTTGCAGGTTATTTCAGACCGAATATTCAAAGTGCAGTGGTAAACAGTATAGGGAGTTTGTCACAAGTTGTAACTGAATGAATGTGTGAATATAAAACCAACTTTTCCTTAATAAAGGTAACTTTCACGTTTCATTCTTAGCATTTAGTGTCCACAGTTTAATTCACCATATCTAACTGTTTTTGCTAAAATCATTTCTGCAATCAAAAATGATTGATGTGTAGGATTCAACAAAGCGTGAACTAACCTGATATGACATGAGAACTGCAGAGTCCAGCATTTCTAATTAGCTCCTCACTTCACTTCAAGACGTCTGCAGTCGGTATTAAAGCAGTGTGTGGTGTATGGTAAAAGTTAAGTTTTCTATTTTTGGACTCGAATTCAGCATCCTACCGCACAAAACAACATTTTTCCCATTGCAGCCTGTCCTTTTTTTGCAACCGGGGACCCGTGTGACGTCATGTGTGACGTAGGTTGGTAATTGGTCTATTACGATGGTTTGTTCTGAAGACTATGGAAAAAAATATAGCTTAAAGGGGCTAATAATTTTGACCTTAAAATGTTTTATTTTTGTAATTATTTATTTTTTTAATTAAAAACTGCTTTTATTCTAGCCAAAATAAAACAAATAAGACTTTCTCCAGAAGAAAAAAATATGATCAGGCATACTGCAAACATTTCCTTGCTCAGTTAAAGATGAGAAATATAAATAAATAAATAAATATCAGAGGGAGCTAATAATTCTGACTTTAACTGTGTGCTGTGTGTGTATATATAGTTTCTTGGAGCATTTATATGGAGCTTTTCTGGACACTCAAAGCGCTTTTACACATTGGAGGGAATCTCCTCATCCACCTCTCTCTCTCTCTCTATTTCTCTCTCTCACTATTTTATATTGCACTATATATATTGTTTAATATACCATTTATCGCTATATTTAAAAATATTTTAAAGACTGTTAATTTAGAACAGTGCACATTTTAACAATTAATTATGGGTTTTACTATTTTTGTGTGTGTCTGAGTTGTGACATGTATTTTTTATTTTTTGTAACTTCGTCCTATGCTGCCTGTCTTGACCAGGACTCCCTGGTAGAAGAGATCTCAATGGGACATTGCTGTTTAAAAGATTAAGTAATTAAAATTAATAGTTAATTAAACATCATTATAAAAAAAGATTTTGCTTCCTACAGAATCAAGGTAAAATGACATTTTGCTGCCGCCCTCCTGCTTAAAAAAAACAACTGTCAGAAATTTGGAAAAAAATAAAATAAATAAATGTAAATATCTCATCTTTCTTTTAGGGGAATGACCCTTACCCATGGCCAATGGTGTCCACTTATCCTCTGCCTAAGTATTATATATTCGACGTGCCCAAGATTCTCCGCACTAAACAGGGTAAGAACTATCATTTTAAGCATGAAGCATTATACATGTACCATTGTTCTAATATGTGAAAGCAGTTCTTTAAGTTTACTATTTAGTTCAGCAATGGTTTTACTCTGCAGTAACTTCAAGGACACTTTCTCTCTTTATGACAAACTCATTTCTCTTCTTTACTGTCACGGCGATGCATCTTTATTTCAGCTTGACAGCTGTTTCCAGCTCAATAAATAGGGACTAGAGGTTCTTAACGCCTAGTAAACATTCATCCTTTAGGAACAAGCGTCAGCGTGTGGGTAAAGGCCTATTCAGTGTCTGTTTTTTTTTTCTTTAAATGTTTGCTAGGCATGAGTCAGTTTGCAGTCATACTGAAGGCCAAATTGTTGTATAGTATGTATTTTCAAGTGCCATAAACTTTCATAGACTTTGCAGAGGTAAACATAAAGAGTAAATAACTATATATTGTGTTAATTGTTCATCAATGACATTTCTGGACAAAAAAAAACTGTTGGTTGATGTCGCAAAAAGACAAAGTTCTAAAACTTGACCTTTTGTCCTGTTGACAAATATATAAGGACATTTATTATATTATATTAGAACATATAAATGCAAATAACATTAAATCTGTCAATTATAATTATTATTTCTATTTATTGTAAAATGATAACTGATAAAATGATCAAAGAAAACATTTTATTTTTTATTGAAATGTTCATAGCACAACAAATTAGTTGATACTTCAGTTTACACATCGTGTTAATATTTCAACTTCTGAGATGTTAAGTAAATTTAAAGAATGTTTTACATCATCTGTCTGTTTGTCTATCTGTCTGTCTATTTATTTTTCAGTTCATTGTTATATCTATCCATCTATAAATCCCTGTCTGTCTGTCTGTCTGTCTGTCTGTCTGTCTGTCTGTCTGTCTGTCTGTCTATCTGTCTATCTGACATCTGTCTGTCTATCTACCTTCAGAGTCAGAAATTGGTGCTTTCCTCACCTCATCTAAGGAAACAGAGAGAGATGCTAGCTGGATGGATGACTGCAGGAGACAGTTCTGCAAGATTATGGCGACAAAGTCAAACACTCTCACAGGATACGGTATGACCGACATTCAGTCTAATATCCACTGCATGGTGCCCAACTTCTCTAATCTTCTGCTAAATTTTTCTGTATTTAAAAGGGTCAGTAATGAAAAACCCCCCTTTTTTAAACAACATGTCACAGTAAGGTAATACGGGTTAAGTAAGAAGTGCCCAAAGCACAGACTCTAATAATAATTCCCATCCTTTTCAGTGGCAAACCTTTTCTTGCACAATCCAGTCCTTTTCATCACAACATTTCAATTTTGGAATCCTGTCAAAGTCCAATGCAGGCTCTGCAAAAAAAATTGAAAGATGTGTCAGTTTAAATGATATTGGGCTCAACAGCAAAGCTGCAGCTTGTGAGTCAGTGTTGTTACTCATTTAACATGCAAAGAGGGTATTTACATAGAGGTCCTAAAGGCAAAACAGCACAAAATGGCCTGTTTAATTTTAAGGGTCAATGAGATAGTGGAAAATACTCATAAAAAAAGCAAAATTTTGCCTGTTTTAGCAAATAAAAAATGTACTGGAGGGAAAAATAAATACAATTATATATATAAAAAAAAACTCTAAGGTGACCTTTTTATTCAAAATGGAGTTTTTTTGCATTATATTGTTGAACCTTTTTATTTATTTTGAAAGAGAAATCTTATAATTGTTTATTTTTTATTTTTTGTTTACAAATCGCAAAATAGATCATTTACAATGTGACATTCACACATAGTGTTTAGTTTTTTTAACGAGGATCTAGCATCATAACAAGGATTTAGCTTTGTTATGATGCATAACAGTAGTTTTTTTTTCTATTTAAAGATGTGATTCTAACATGCAGTTGAAACCTCAAAATTTGCACATAAAACACAGTTTCCATCTTTTGTTCAATATAACAAATGATCATTTCAAGGGAAACTGGCACAAAGCGTATTTAAACTGAGTGTTCTGTTGCTCAAGACATTATTTGATTTCTCTAGCATCCACTTTTTATATTACAGAGACTCTTTTGCTGGAGACTTGAGGTTTGATTCAAAAGAAATTGCCATAGCAGTTTAAGTTTCTTCTTTTTTATTTGCTGCTCCCATAGTGCTTGCCGATCTGTTGGAGATGGTCGTTCTGCATCTCTCGTCTTCATCCAATGACTGCTTCTTTCCGCCTGCAGAATATAAAGGTCAGTCAAAAGCACTTCAGTGTTTAAAGATATTTTTTTATTTATTATCAAGTTGCTGCCAGACAATAGAGATGCGTGTATGAATTAAAAAATGCACAAGGTTAAATATGCACTTGTGTGTTACAATTACTCTTCTCATAACAGTAAAGTAATTAGATTCTGATAGGATGTAATTGCGTCACATTCCACCGTAAGAAATTCTGCATTCTACCTGGTTAGGACATGCTGTGGGATCACTGTAATAAAATTGTAAAAATCCTTCCAGAAGGCATTTGTCAGCTTTCTGTTCATACAAACAGAATTATTTAGAAAACAGCCGAATAGTTGAACTGCTCAGTAGGTTTTTCATTTATTAAGCATAATGGTTCTTAGAAATAATATTGGTCATTCTCTTTTGTTTAAATCCCTGCTGCAAGAAATATCTGCATGGTCGAGTTTGATTAATGTGACCACTTCAAAAGATTTGACCAAATTCACACTCCACTCAACCTATTGTTGGGTTTTAGATTTGTAACAAGTCTTGAAAATTCTGATTACATTGCTTTGTATTTGACTCCATGACATCAAAGATCTTTCAAAATGTCTTGCTCTCTCAAAACATCAAATTTTCTTTTTAATCTCAGAGCGCTGAAGTTCTCGTACTTTGAAAGACTTTGAAACTCTTTGTTTGAGTATGTGGAGGGTCACAAGTCAGTTAACTGTGGAGATTATTAGTAGTCTGGGTTCTGGAACACTCATGAACTTTTAATTGAATGACAAGCATATCTTTTTATGTGTGAGTGAAGTCCAAAGTCTGAAAGCACAATTGAATATGCTGCTTGCATTTTTATACTCCAATGCACTTTTATTCAGGTTGTAGCATATATTATTAGTTGTATAATATGATTGATTCATTTTTCATTGATTAATATGTTTATCTATAGGGTATGAAATTGTCTGATTGGACTCGTCTTAATGTTTTACTTGGAAGCTTTTGTTTTATTAATTTTATGAACCAGTATTAATTCAGTCATACTGATTTTGTGAATCACCTGAAAGCAGATAATTTGAAACCAACATTTGTCTATATACAATTGCTGGCTACACTGAAAAAAAATGGTTCAATGCAAATTGCAATTTATTTAAGCTGAATTTAAACAAACCAATTAAGTTGAACATTGCTAAATTTAATTAGTTTGTTTAAATTCAGCCCATGTAAATTGTTTGCAACCAATTAACTAAAAAAGTGAATCCAGTGAATATTTTTTTTTCAGTGTAATTAGGTGATGAATGAAGGAAATTAACCACATTATGTTTGTCAGACAATTAAAAAGTGCCATAGAATGCATTAATGCAATATGTTAAATATGTTAATATGTTAAATTGTTCTTTAATATCTTAGCCTAGGGAAGAAAAACGATTCTTCAGAAACTTTTACAAACCCATTTCGAGGCTTAGAATTTACCCCTAGTTTAGAAAAGTCTTATTTGACCATATTTGGAAGGGTCATGGCCTTGTTCTGTCGCTCTATGTATCTGCAGCTCATGTGAGTGCCCCTATTTGTCTAACACACACACACACACACACACACACACACACACACACACACACACACACACACACACACACACACACACACACACACACACTGAAAAATAATTATACTTAAGTTGTCAAAAAATATTTTAACCAATTGACTTGATACCTAAATAAATGACACGTGATTGTGTTGTGGATAAAATCTATTCTGAATTATAGTTTATATGCATTTGTTGTCTCATTAAAAACAAGCACATCTGTCTGTTGCTCTATTAAAAAGATATGTGGCAAATTCCGAATATGAACGTTAAACTTATAAAAGATACAGATAAACAGACCTTATGAATCTTTGGGGTGGCATCTGGCATTCTGACGGACTAAACACACAGCTTGGCTGTTTTTTTTTTTTCACAGAAAAGCTCCTTTTACACTCCACTTTCAAAATAAGAATCCCATGTACATAGTAATTATAATTAAATCTTAGATTAACTTAAAAATAAGGGAAAAGATATAATTATTATAATCTTACTAGAAAACAATATGGCTAATTAAATGCAGCTTGAAGTGTACATGTTTGTGATTGCATTTGGATCGTCAGAGTTTTGTAACTATTAACCTGTTTTCACTGGATTTTACACTTACCAAATTTACACAAGAATAAATTTACACAAAATTACCATGAGGCTCATGGTATGCCATTTCTATTTACTGTCCTCTTATTATTCACCTACGCCTACTAAGTATATCCAGATTTTCAGTCTATGGGACCTTAAAGGAAATGACTACCATGTACCATATTAACACCAATAACTAATCAGTTTTATTTTTTTAAAATCTGTTTTTAAGTCATGGGATATGCTTAAAAACGTCTCTTTCACATATTTTAGGACAGCTTTTAATAGGACTAAACAATGACCTTATAATGAAATTCAGAAGATTTATAATTAAGTGTTATCTAATTTTGATCTCCATAGTATAAATTTAAAGTATAGATGCCTGACATGGAAAGAATTATAGCGTTAATGCTTTAGCATTTGTGTCTGCCTCTGGGTTCATATCCTCTCTCGTTTAGCAGAGCAGAAATGGCGAGTTGTTATGCTACAGCTCATTTAGCTGTTCATGTCATAATCGCTGACTGATGTGAGCAGCAGGAAATGTGATTTGTCATTTCTCCTTAACTCCTCTCTCCTATTGGCTCGTTGGCCAGCCAGTCAAGACCAGTCACTTCACAAGGTGCACATCCATCTGCATTATGTCATCATTACAATCCTGACATTGTTGTTATATTAATGAGGATAGAGGAATGGTCCTATAATTATATCAGTGGGCCCATTTCCGTCTCACCAAGGGCATTCTCTCAATTAAAGCCATTCTTAAACATGATGAATGTAGATTACGCAGCTGATGTTGATTTGTGGGTAAGCCGATGCTGAGATGAAAATGTATTATTTAACAGCGCATTTTGCAGAGCTCTTTTGCTACTCTGTGCTCCATTTATTGGTATTAAATTAGTATTTGAAGAGGGGGTGTAAATGGGAAGTCATTTTCTCTCTCTTTTTTTTTTTTTAATCTCAGTGGTGGATAACAGTGTAAAGACTCGAAGCCTGTCATCTGTGGAGCAGCTAGGTGTGGAAATCTCACTCAGGTAAAATATATGGCATATCAAAGGTTGAATTTTAGATTAGTTTTATAGTTAGTAATTAGTTTAATCAAGTTGATACTTTTGTAATACACGAAAATATGTAATTTGATGTCTAAATATACCCAAATCTAATTTACTTGGAAACCAGGATTATCGTAAGTTATATTTAAAAAAAACAATAATAATAATAATAATAATAGTATATATATATATATATATATATATATATATATATATATATATATATATATATATATATATTTATATATATATATATTTATATATATATATATATATATTATATATATATATATATATATATATATATATATATATATATATATATATATATATATATATATATATATAAACTGATTATTAAATAAGCATTAATAAGAGTTACACTGTAAAAAAACTATTAATAAATGTTGTCCCATCATTACGATAAGGTTAACTAAACAAATTTAGGTGAATTAAAAAAAAAAAAAAATTTGTCCCCAAAATATTCTCAATAATTGTGCTATTTCAGCTGATTTTAGATAAGTAGTTTGAACAAGCAAAACAAATTTTTTAATTGTAGTTTCTAAGTAACAAATTTCTTGTTTTTATTTAGTTTACCATAATAAATATTTAATTAAAGGGCACCTATTTTATCCATTTTACCTATTTTTTTTATCCATTTATTGATATAAGAAATAAATTTGGTGTTTACAGAATATATCTGTAAAGTTTCCTCTCAAAATACACATCAGATCTGCCCATTTTGGTTTCTGAATACGGTGTAGCTGTTTATGTAGCCTGTGGCTTTAAATGCAAATTAGCTTCTTTTCCTCACCCACCTCTTCCACATGCGTGTCAGCTTCTCATCATACGTTTCGTCAGATAAACAGCACAGAGACAGACTTGGATAAAGCTGAATACTGCTCATTAGTCAGAAATACTGAGTAAGTTTATTTGATGCATTTGTGGTGGAGTTTTATCAAGACTTTCTTAAATGATGAGTCTCCTACAAAATGCTGTTAGCAGTACATAATACATGTATATTGGCGTTTACTGACACTGTGCAGCCATGGTGATTTATAGCAGTTAAGAATTACATTGCGATTTTACTGTCTTTTTAACAAACATGCTCTGTTTTAAAAACATTTTAAACTTATAATACTTAAAAAATCACAGAGTGTTGTAACAAACATTTAATCCAAGTTTTTGTTTTGCAAAACAATGTTCTATGGACTTGTGTTGGTTATACATGTTATTATGGAAACATGGCACCTGTCAATCAATTCAGTGGGTGAGGAAAACTGCACTCCTATGTCATGTTGCGGTGGTCCTCTAAATCACTGGGATTTGAGTCCAAATTTAACATTGGGAATTTTTAAAAATGTCAATATGTCAGTGGACACAATACAACTACACACAGTTCTGTCCAAACAGCTTACAAAAGTTGATTTTCATCATAGGTGCCCTTTAAACAGTACAGGCATAATTTTGTTGTTTTATTTATCACTTTTTTATTTATTTATTTAAATTTGAATTAAATTATCAGACAAATTTTAATTGTAGCTATATATAATCTAATTTAACAAACAGTTAATAAACACTTCAGTAGTAACTATAATCTTACATGAAACCCTGTTGAAAATTAAATTATTTTTGATAATGTTTATATAAAGTAATTAAAGTGTTGTTAAAAATTAATATTATTTATGTTTTAATTTTTTTTTCATAACTATTATGATTTTTATTTGAAAGCCTCTTTACTGTTGGGAAATTGTTTTTCATGTTTAAACGAATATAAATTATAAAAGAAGTTCAATACAGCTTCAATACCTCTGCAAAAATCTCATGACATTAAAGTTACATGTGGCATTGTCAGTTTTCAAATCGATAATATTACTAAATCAGTGTTTTTTTAAACTCTGTGTTGCGAAAATTCTAACTCCATTTGGTCATATTTGTGCTAGAATAGGACAAAAATACTGATTAGGAAAATGATTTTTGCAGAACAAATATATTCAGAAAGATTCATTCCTGCACTGCTCGTCTTTCAGCAGTATAGCTAAACTCAATATGAACCCATTTAGATACTGTATTTTGTCTTAAGGCAATCCACAATGGCTGTAATCAGCCAATGCATTCTAGTGCTCGGCACATTGGGATAATTGTAACTCCCTGTTAACCTTCATTTGGTTGCTGTGTTTCCCAGGGAGAGACTGTATATGCATGATAAAACTTAATTTATTTTTGCTCGCGAAATTTGTTCTTATTAGTGAAGAAATATTGCCTTGAGAAAGTTCTAATTATGTAAATGCACACAAGTTGGTGTTTGGGGAAGAACTATTTTAACAATGTCCTTTCACCTTTGTTTAGCAAGGTCTTATTGAAAAGGGGATTAAATGAAGCTGTCTGTGTGTTTGTGTGTGCACGCGTATGTTTGTGTGTGTGTGTGTAGGTATGGCAAGTTTCTGAAGCTGCTGAGAGAAGATTCAGAGCAGGATCTGTGTCTTCTGCTGAAACACTGTCAGGAGTTTCTCTCTCAGCAACGTGTCAAGGTCACCTCTGAGCTCTGTATCCTCATTATTTATGAAAGGAGTCAAGTGATGTGCAACTTATTGCAAGATTTCTGATGTTTTATATTTGGTTTGCACAAAATCATCATTTGATATATGTACATACAGTTGAAAGCAGAATTATTGGCTCTCCTGTGAATTCTTTTTTGTGAACATTTTTTTTTCTTTTTCAAATATTGTACATACATACACACACACACACACACACACACACACACACACACACACACACACACACACATACACGAGTTATGTTAATGTGGAAGTTAGTGACCCTCAGTGCTGGGTTATGGCTGGAAGAAACGCCTGTAAAACATATGCCAAAATAATTGGCAGTTCATTCCTCTGTGGCAACCCCTGATAAAGCAGGTACTAAGCCAGAAACATAGTTAGTGTTAGTGATTTATTTTATTATACCAACATTCATTAGTAGGACAAAATTACAATTAAGCTAACTTAACAAATTTACGTTGCTTGAACATAAAACAATTAATTTGTCTCCAAAAAAGTAGTTTGAACAAGCTACACAATTATTTAAAAAATAATGTAGTTTCCAAGTAATTTGTCATTAAGTTTAACATGGTAAATATTTATTTAAACCAGATAGATCTTTTTTTTTTGTTTGTTTGTTTGTTTGATTTATTAATTTTTTTTGTTCATTTATTTAATTTTGTTCCTTTTTAAATAATATTTAAAATAAAACATAATTAAATGTTTTTAACAATATTTTCTTTTGATTAATTATTCTCCAAATATTATTGAATAAGCAAGCCATACTTAAAAAAAAAAAACTTATAGTATTATATTAAAAATGATCTAACCAATGGAAATTTACTTTAGACATAAAGCCCATATAAACCTTTGAAAACAGTTGATAATAAATGCTAATCCAATTCATGTAGTGAAATTAGAATCTTTTATTATTGCATTTATTTGGTTAAAAAATATTTTTTTTATGTATAAGTGGAATGTATTTATATATATTTGTTTGGCTGTAATTTATTCAATTACTTACAGTATCCATTACCCCATTCTTTATTAATCGTTCAGAAAACATTTCTCATGATATTTTATTTAAATGTTCTACATATTTTTAGGATTATTTTATGGATGGTAAGTTTGGAAGGGCTGCATTTTTATTAAATAGTAAGGTTTTGTTATATTCAAAAAGCTTTTCTTTCACACTTGATCAATTGAATGCATTCTTTTAAAAAAAGACCCTGTTTAAATAGCTTCTTTATTCACATATTAAGCATAACCTTTAGATCAATTGGTTCAAATCTACTGTTTTAAAACAACAACAACAAAACTTCAGGACTTACAACATACAAGAAAAGCTCTATCATCATCCTTTTGCAGATCATGCCCTTGGTTTTTTATGCTATAATAACACACCAATCATGCATTTCTAAGCGTGAATAATCTCTAATACTTTTTGATTCTATTTATCAGCATTATTGCCATCAGATTTCTGTTCCATAGCATAAGACATTGGAAAACCTCAAACAGGTCAACCTTTTGAATGTACTTAAGATTCCTTGACCCAGGTGTCAGCCCATTTTCAAGGTGGTTATCCTGGTCACGATTGGTTTGCTTCTACAGTATTTCTGCTCATGCACGGTGATGTGGGCCGCTCTCTGAGTTTGCTCTTGCGTTTCTCCCGTCTCCTGCCGTCTGCCTTCCTGTGGCCTCCGAGACTGCACAGCTCTGTGAGTTACAGCCCATTACAGGACTTTTTGTTGTTGTTGTTTCTCTCTCTCTCTCTCTCTCTCTCTCTCTCTTTCTCTCTCTCTCTCTTTCTCTTCACTCTTACCAGATTTCAGTGTGTTTGTTGAGTAGCTATCAAGACAGTAGCAAAGAATTGCAGACACAACACATTAGAAAAAATAAATGTATGCCATTGTTTGCTCACACTCGTCTCGTTTGTTTCTTTTAAGTGACACAAAAAGAAACATTTATGTTCTTTTAGAATTAATTACAGTCCCTGTAAGGTTTTTGCAGAACTTTTTTTCTGATTTTTGCGACCTACAAACCCTAATTTAAAATTTGCGGCAATATTTGCGACCTAATTATGTGTTGATTTGCTGTAAAAAGTATTTTTTACAGGTTTTTGCAGAACTTTTTTTCTGATTTTTGCGACCTACAAAACCTAATTTAAAATTTGCGGCAATATTTGCGACCTAATTATGTGTTGATTTGCTGTAAAAAGTATTTATACCACAGACAAAAGTCTTTATTAATTATATATTTTAATTACTCCTAGACCCAGGGTTCTGTATAAAATAACATTTGAATATTTCATATGTAACCAATTATACTCCTTAAAATATTAATAATGAAAAAAATAAAAAGTAATGAAGTAAATTTAAAGTGTCCACAAGTTTTTTTTTTTACAAGAATCTTTCTTTTTCATAGCTTGTAGCTATTTGTCAACTTTAGAGCATGCCAACCATGCATGAACATTAAGCAAACAATGCATTATAACAACAGCATGTCAACAGTACATCATGAAAAAATGCAACCAAATGCATTAATCATGCACTACCTTACAAAGAAGACATTTGTGCTGCCTATTACATTACAAACAACAGCAGATTCTTCAGCAGGATAGCGCTCCTTCTCATATTTCAGTCTCCACACCAAAGTTACTAAAAGCAAAGAAGCTCAAGGTGCTCCAGGATTGGCCAGCCCAGTCACCAGACATGAACATTAATGAGCATGTCTGGGATGGATAAGATGGAGGAGACATTAAAGATAAATTCAAATAAATTTGAAGATGAACAATCTCTGGGAGTCCTGCAAGAACGCTTTGTTTGCTATTCCTAATGAGTTATTTGAGTCATTGCAGATCGTCCAAGTTCATAGGAGTCACACACAACATTAAATCTTTTTCCACTGCACCATGACTTTATAATCTGTACTATACAATATTTCTGTTAAGTGACAAGACTTTTATCTAAGCAAAGTCAGACCTTACTGTCCTAATCAAATAATTAAAAATCAAGACATTATCATGTTTTATTTTGATAAAATAAGCGTAATTTAGAGGCCTTTGCCTTTCATATCAGCTACTTCTAATACCAAATAAGCAACTAGAAGTCAAGTTATTATTTGTTTTCTAAAACTTGGATAGGCGACAAGACTTTTCAGGGGGTGTATACAAGCATTGCATCTCCATACTCTTGTAAAGGATACTGTATGTAAAAAAAAAATTGTATCCATGTATCTGTATAAATTGTGTCTGCACAACAGCTCAAACATAAAAATCCCCTGAATCATTGCACAGATTGAAAAAAGTAGAAGTGTTGTTGTTTTTACATGTATTGATAGGTAAATAGAAATACAAGAATCTGTGTAACAGCCATGAATCAGTGTGTGCTGTAGATGCCGCTGATGCCTGTGTTATAAGGTATGCATGTAACAAGTTGTTGAGTAATTTCACTCACCTCAATTTTATTCAGGGCCTTTCGGAGTAATATTTGTAGGTAAATGCGCGTTTGTATGTTTACTCAAACAGTATTTTAACCTGTGTCTTCTCTGTCTGTATAAATGCAGAGTTACAGACCAGCGTAAAGGTATATATACTGCCACCTACAAAGTTGATGTGTGTAAAAAGTAAAATCAGATGAATTGGGTTGGCTAAATTGTCCTTAGTGTATGAGTGAATAAGTGTTTATGGATGTTTCCCAGTGATGGGTTGCGGCTGGAAAAGCATCCGCTGCTTAAAAATGAGCTGCATACGTTGGCGGAACATTTCGCTGTGGCGACCCCGGATTAATAAAGGGACTAAGCCGAAAAGAAAATGAATAAATGAATCGAATGTCATAATTAATTATTTTTTTTTTTAATAATGAGAATTGTACCTTAAAATAAAGTGTGACCTGAAAGCTTCAGCAAACAGTAACTGCATGGCAGAAAATCAGTTTTCAGAACAACATAAATGATAGTTTTGTTTTGACCTTTTCCCCAAGTTTAGCCCATGTTGCAATTTTCTTTAAACCAATAAACCAGCTGCATCCCCCTCATGTTTAGTAATGTCCTGAATTTATATGTATATGCTTGTGTAGCTTCCATATCCATGTGCTGTAAGCACAGCTGTGCATTTTGGCCTGCATTATCATACTAATCTCCATTTGCATAGGAAAGGTTAATACTGTGAGGAAATGCTGGATATCATGATATTACTGGGGCATAGTCATTACTGTGGACCCCATAAAATTTGGATGGAGCAATCTTGCTTTTTCTCGGAACGGCGGATAGTAAACAGAGCTCAGTTAATAGAGTTTCAGCTGTAAAAATATGTGCAGGGTATGATAATGCTCCGCACGCACACAAGTTTGTCTGATTACAGTTCCGTATTTCTGTGCTGTCAAAGTGGATGTGCATGTAAATCGTTCAGCTGAAAGACAATGAGGAGAATCAGGAAAACCTCACATTCATCACAGATCCCCTAAACAGGAAGACACAATGGCAGCTAATAAAATCTGGCCTGTGTCGTTAGCACCTGTGGTGTTTTGTTTTCTGGGATGGTGAGCAGCCCTAGAGAAACAGTTCATCAAAATAACTCAATTCTGTCATTATTTACTAACCTCCATGTCTTTCCAAAAGCATACAATTTTCTGCATGATGCTTCTATTTTCTATAAAAATAAAAGAGACTTTCATTCCCAAAATAGTAAAAGCATAATAAAATGTAGTTTGTTTTTATATGCTTGTCTTATAATTTCGCAAGAAGAACAGTCAACAAAATGCTATATTTATATATGCACTATGATCAGTTGCATAACATGCAGGAACGTTAATAGCTTATCCTCATTTACACCACACATTTGCGCAATACATCTTCACAGGCTCCCACAGGTCATGCAATTTCTAGAATACCATGGTTATATCATTAAATATCAAGGATATTCCAGACATTGAAAGCCAGGGAGTTTAATGTTTTTGTTGTCTAAATGTCATTGAATATAATGGATTTTTGGTTTGTCATTTAAATCATTTCTTTTCATTTATTTTAGCAATATGTAATTCTTCTATACTATTTTTTCAGTGCCGTTTTTTCCTTTCCCACTTGGCAATCACTTAAATCAAATGCTGTCACCAGTCTGCACCTTTTAAATGCTGTCTGTGGTTGTTTTGTGTCTGCTCAGTGCTCAAAACACCAGCTGTCTGTTTTTTCTGTTTATTTTTGGTAATGGAAAGAAGTGTTTATCTCTTAAATTCAATGAAAATCAAGCAAAATTCAGAGATTTTTACATGTGACTTAAAGTAAGCACCATGTCTTCAAAGTTTAATGGATTTTCTTTTTTACGTTATAGGTCCATCTCCCTATAGAGATTGCTCAGTCGGCTATTCATCCAATCTACTCCTGCACCGCTCATTATGTAGAGATGTTGCTCAAGGCTGAGGTTCCTCTGGTTTTTTCTGCCTTCAGAATGTCTGGCTTCACTCCCTCTCAGGTGCAATATTTTAAGTATTTAATTTTTCATTTTGTTTCACAATTTTAATTGCTCTGTTGTTAAATAATCCAACAGCCCTCCAAACCTGTAGGCATTTTAAAAACAGGTATGCCTGTGTTTGCTGTGCCAACAAAATAAAGCCTTTTTCTGTTGGTTTCCACAAAACGAAAAGCTCTACATTGAAGTTAGTTAATCTTAAGTTATTTTGTCTGATAGCTAAATATATTCTGAATAAACTAAAAACAGATGAGTTTTAAACATAATTGTTTTTCTCTCTATATAGTCTCCCATCACCTGTATAGCTCATTATGCAGGTCTTTATCTTCTTACGTGTAAGGGTGCTTTCACATCTGCTTTATTTAGTTCTGTTGAATCGCACTAGAGTTCGTTTTCTCTTTTGGTGCGGTTCGTTTAGGCAGGTGAGAATGCAGCAATCGTACTCGAGTGCACACCAAAAGCGGACCAAATAAGCGTACCGAGACCTGCTTGAAAAGGTGGTCTCGGTACGCTTTTAAAAGAACCCTGGAGCGGTTCGTTTGTGGTGAGAATATGATCCGTACTAAAACAGGTCCAACCGCAAAAAGTACTGCGCCTCTTGGACTATTCCATCTGCCGTAGGCCGATGTGCTGTGCATTATGGGATCTGGAGGAAAAATATTTGTTGACAGCGCTTTACCAACAGAGAGAGAGAGTGGGGAAAACATTACTTGATGGATTGTTGGTAATATTTCCGCAAGATGACCATGTCGCAGTTTAGCTAAATTAATTCACGCCTCCTCCTGAAGTGACGAGCGTAAAATTAAAACACTGTTTTGCAGCCACGCTTCATTCTCTAAATGTATAGTTTGTCTAAAGCAGGCATACAATCAGTCAGCGCAGTCGTCCCTTTAGAGTAAAAATGACATTTTGTGTCTGCCTGTTTTGTTTACTTGCGGGAGTTCATTGGCATTTTCCCACACGTGAATTCTAACCAATCAATAAGAGGTTTAGGAAATATGTCTAACAATATCTGGCCAATGAGAGATGTGGATTTTGTCAGATGACTGCATTTTGGTTCGTTTCAACTGGTTCAGACCAAAGCCAGCAGTGTGGTGTGAAAACAACCCAAAGACAGCATAAAATGCAACAATGTATCATTTATTGCCCTTGGTCCAGAACAAATGAAGCTAACTACAGATGTGAAAGCACCCTAAATCACTACATTAGTGATGATAGTTTATGCCTCCTCACATATGAGCCATAGGGCTATTCTATGTCTTAGACCATGTTTACACTATTACGTTTTAGTTTTAAACCAGGGTTTGAGAATGAAACGATCTGCGTTTACACTGGCGTTTCAACCAGCATTTTTGAAAAACTCTGCCGCAACTGCAGCAATGAGAGCAGCACACGTCGGGCAGTTCAATAAGGATCTACTGCTGGATCTAAACTCACTATATTTGTTAAACGTGATATTAAATTGATTTTTTCTCTATCTAACGACATATTCCGACTTTGGACTTTTGAATCTATTACTTGTTCTCAGGTAATGTGTTTTGGCTGAGCGCAAAGATAAATTAATATATTCATTTATGTAACTACGTACACTGATTCTGCACATTTGACTGATTGCTTGCTTTTATTTTCAATTTTTTTACCTTTTTATTGTATGTTATACTTTTATAATGACCATTATTGATTATTAAAACGGATATTCAGCAAAAAAGAGGGAATGTTTCATGTTTTCAATGATAATTAAAGTAGGCAGTTATGTTATACTGTAGGCTGTGTTTTGTTGTAAGTATGCAACTACAAGACGCCTTAACATTTTTGGTGTCTGTTAAGTTGCTATAATCAAAATGTAAATAGGCAGTTCATCATATCATTTTTTCATTTTATTGTTAAAAATGTGAAAACGTTGCCAGGGTGATGTGAATAGGGTTAAAAAGTACCCTGTTCCCTTAAAAGATTTTCCCGACTGGTCCTCGGGAGTTTGTTTTCCATATTAAACTTGAGAAGTCTGAACTTACAATAGAGGATGAACTTTGTGTAGGCTACTTAATATTGAGGAAAAAGCCCCAATCAGATCAGAGTCCAATCAGAGTCTGCAGCCCTACCTCCATTTTCAGATGTCTGTTGTCCCCCATCCACATTGAGAAATGTGGAAAAATGAAAAATAAAACGGCCTCTTTAGCGTTTTTAAAACCGCTCAAACTCCTCCATAGTCTGGATGGATGAAGTAACCGTAGCAAAACTAAACGTATTAGTGTAAATCGGGCCTTAGAAAATTTAAATCAATATAATGTTTTCTGTATGTCAATTTTCACATCATTTTGAAGCAAAAATGCTACAATATACAGTTTTCGAGTATTGTGAACAAATATTCAGTTTTTTTATTTTTTCATGGAGTTACTTCAGTGACTTCAAAATTTTATTTTTTTACTATCCATGCATGAACGCTTCATTCTCAAAAACACAATCTTGTGCAAAATTGTTGATAATGTATTATTGTAGACCAGTTTGTGCTGTTTACGAATGTATTAGACTTTAGCCACATGTACGTTTATAAGAATCTAAAAAAAGAACTAATTTTAAGGCTCCTCTGAACTTTTCCAGTTTTCAGAGGGTTGAAGATTGAAGGACTTAATAAGTAAAAATAGTATTAAAATACAACTTTTAGTACAATATAATTAATGATTTATAATTAACTTTATAAAGCAAAGGCATTATTAAAATGTTTTAGAAAATATTGCACTGACTTTACATTTATGTTGCACATTACTGTCATAATGAGAGCACAACAATAATACAGAAGGATGTGTGTGTGTGCGTGCGTGTGTGCGTGTACGTGTACATATAAACTCAGCATTGGTAATAACTTTCTGTGTAAATCTCAATGGCCGCTAGGGTGTACCGAATGGTTGCTAGCAAATGACTATATGTTTTAGATGGTTATATTTAAAAACCAATTGCCAATCAGAATTCTGTATTAAATTTTACTGCCTATTTAAATTTTTTGTTTGCTAAAATGCTCCAAAAGGTTGCTTCGTAGGGCATGACAATAGGTTATGTAACTATGTGATTTTGGATTCTGGCCAGTCTGAGTGGAAAAAAAAAACCTGCCCTCTCTATGATCTCTTATTGATCTTGATCGCGATATTGATCTCATTATTTTAACAGTAGTCTGAGGGGTGATGTCTAGGTCATGGATCAAAAGTTATGTCACTTCTCATTGGCTGCTTGATTGGCAGATACAAATGAGAGCATCCCCTAGAGATATGATCTTATAAAATGTGTGCTAAAGTATAGTCTGTGGTATTTTTCATCTACTGGATGATCTCTTTAATAACCTGCACAAATTGAGGCATGTGTCTATGCCTAACATTATCAGATGGTGTGGATGTCCTATATTTAAGCTCATCACACATTACTTCGTCACCGTTCTCTGTGGGAGTCGCATCGCTGCTGATGCGAGTCGTGATGGCTGGGTGAACTGGCGTAACGTTGCCAGAGTAGAAATATAAAGATACAAGGACATTCAGCTGTGACCTGAATGACTGACAATCTTCATAGACAACTGCAGTGATTACTCAGTGCCACACACTCTCTCTGAGGTTTATATGCATGATCTCAAAGCTCTGCCTCCAGTCTTCTGTCACATTTAGTCAGAGATGACCTTTTCCAGCAGTCAAGGACAAGCATATTGAAAAGTAACTGCATTTTCAGTTTAGTGTTTATCTTCTGTACACTCTCAATTGGAGTCTGAATCTGGTTTAATTCCTTTGGCATGGCTAAAATGCATTAGGATTAAAATGGGAGATGCTTTTGGTTGCTGTATATTTTGCTAAATGTTTCAGAGCTGTTTGGGGAAAAAGAACACTTTTAAATTATTCAAACACTTTCACATACGCAAACCTCAGTGCAAAAAATATAAGTCTTTCTGGAAAACATGTGCCTTTTATTTTTAAGGGTGTAGGACTTATAAAAAAGAAAAAAAAAATTGGGCTGCACAATATTTGAAATATATTTGATATATTTTTTTTAATTCTGCGATATATATTGCAATATGAATGAGTGCATAAAATATAATAAAAAATCTACAAGCATAGATAAATTAAATTAAAAAAAAATACTAATTAAATATACAGCATTTTATTGTTTTCCCGAGGAGTCGAACTGTATTTAACCCTCTGGGGTCGAAGACCGCGTATACGTGTTTTGACCTGTGGTGTCGTCAAACTGCTGAAATGAACTTAAATTACACTTCCAGTTTTGATTGTACAGATAAGATCAATACATCAATCTAATCTGTTATGTGTCTACTTTTTGTTGTGTACACTCACAACAACAACAAACGTGTGTGCATTTGCAAAATAAGAAAAACAAACAGTGTAGGCATTCGGTCTTTTCTCTCTCCGTGAACTGCTTTTAGAAACGCGTCAGTAAAATGCGCTGAATTCCTGATTCCTTCTTGAAACTCTTCCCTCCTAGTCACATACTGTACCTGTCTGATGGCTCATTATGCAGCTCATTATGCAGGTCTTTGTCTTCTCAGGTGTGACTCACTGCATAGTAATGATAGTTCACGCCTTCCTGCATAAACCAATTTCACTTAAAAAGTGACTTAGAATTTTTAATTTATTGTTTTCTGTGAGCAAGTTAACAAGATGATTCTCACATCATTTTGAAGCAAAAACACTAGACTACCAGATCCAGTTCTCAAAAGTCTTGTGCACAAATGTTCTCCTTGTGTTTCATGGCCTTGTTTCAGTGACTTCAAAATTTTAGTTTTTCACTAACCACGCATAAACGTTTCTTACTCAAAAACACAAACACATACAAACATGCTGCTTAGGTATTATTGTAGCCCAACTTGTGCTGTTTACAGTGTTATCACACTTTAGCCATTCATATGTTTTTAAGATACTGAAAACAACACAAATGTCAGTGCATGTCAAAACTTCCCCAGAGCCCCAAAACACCCTCAGACCCCAGAGGGTTAAGCATTACAGTAATTGAATAATCAAATGTAAAGTAATGCTGCATAGTCGTCTTAGTATAAACAATTCAACTAAATTAATCAATATTAAACTTTTTTGAATATTGCTGTATTTGTTCTTGTATGAATTAAGGTTGTTGAGAAAGAACAAGGGTATGATATTTTGAGGTGCATGATAATTAGTATTGTAGTTTGTAATTAGGACGTATGTTAGTATACATATTTTTATAATATACTTATAATTAGTATAAGTATATGTATATGGTATATATGTGCATGCTTATGGGACAAATTGTGGTTCTGTCTATAAATAAAACAATTAATTTTGAGTTGCACATTCCTTATCTCAGCAGTCTGTGAGTTTGTTTACATGGGCACCAATAATTGGATTATTTTAATGCGATTAAGACAATACTCTGATTAAGAGTCTACCATGTATGTACCATTTTTGATTAATTTAATCAGATTAAGGGCATAATTGAACTTTTGAGAAATCAAATTAAGACATGGAGTATGCCGATTTTAGTCACATTATTGAAGTGCAGTACAGACATGTAAACACCACAATCAAACTATTACTGTCATGTAGGACTTTTCACCATTTTTTTGCGACAGGATACTTCATACACACACGAGTGTTTGACACTATTCTCTGCACCTATCAAGTCAGTAAAAGACAGCAGATACACACTGTAAAATGTGGAGAGTTTTTTTTTTTTTTTTTTTCCATAGTCCATGTGGTATTAAATTCTATTAAAACTACACTCTTCCAGCAGTTCATACTCTCATCCAATACGTTGTTTGTCACGGCGGGCACGAATGAAATGTTCCTGAATGAAAGTGAAAGTGGTAAACTGCAGTTAAAGTCGAGAAATTACAAATGAAACATCCAAAACTACCTGAAACTCCAGAGGAAATGTGGCTAGCGTGGTGACGCAGTGACATTAATCGAATTATATGCTATAACATGTAAAACGGGATCATAAAAGGAACATTCAAAAAGCAACTCATGAAAGCACCTCAAACATATTATTGTCTCTTTCAGATTATAAGGCAAATAATTTGATTACTGATGTCCATGTAAATGTAGTCTGTGTCAGATAATGTTAAAAAAAAAAGTTAAGTAAATCCTGCCCAATATCCTGCACTGAGGTATGAAGGTAATTCAGTTTGATTGCAATGTGTTTTAGATATAATAACTAACACTCATATAAAACCTTATTTCTAAATCAAATTTTAGGGTTTTTAACTCCAATTTGATGAAATTTAGTAATTCACACAATAGCCCCTTTCACACATACAGACCTTTCCGGAAAATTGCCGGCAATTTTCCGGAAAGGTTGTATGTGTGAACGGGTCCTTTTTGAAAATACCGGTAAATTCGTTCTGGCTATTTTCCAGAAAGAGAAGTTGTAACATTACCGGCAATTTGCCGGAATGCTGCGCTGTGTGAATGCAGAATGAAGATTACCGTAATAAGCGCGTGCACGTCTAGAACGTGCTGACGTGAGACATCTGCTTTAGCCAATCACAACAGTCAGACGCATTTACGTCCGCGCGGTTTGTGAGAATAAAAACCTTTGAATATTTTTCCAGACACATTTAGCTGCTAGAAGTGTCAGATCATGTTTATGTTCTTCTTTATGTCAACTGTGTAAATAATCATCGATGAGATGCTTATGATAAGCCGTTGTTTGTTTACCTTCAAGCTTTGCGTGTGCCTGTGAAACAGCCTGTGAGCCCCTGCACACGCACATATTATGAACATCTCGATATGAGAAAGTGATCCTGCGAAAGTTGTTCACAATATTGATCATCCACAGAGTTTGTAATTTAGTCAAATGTTTACAAATACAAGCGCAGCCATTTGAAGCTCATTTGTGGTGAATGATGTCAGAATTTACCGGTATTTTGGAATGGATGTGTGAATGCTCTTTTCCGGAAAATTTCTGTAACGTCCTCGCCTGTGAACAGCGCTTTTTTGAATATACCGGTAAAGTCGTTCCGGACATTTTCCAGATATTTACTGGTATCACTGTGTGAAAGAGGCTAATGACTTTATTTCATGCTGTGACTAGTAGTAAAGAGGAAGAAAAGAATGAAAACTTGAACTGATTCATTAATGCAGCACTTAATACATCAAACATAAAAAGAGAAATCACTGTTAGAGTTGCTTGGTAAAATTGAGATCATTTGAAAGATGAGACAAAATCCAAATCTTCTGTAAGACTTTATTTTGATGGCCCTTATTGCACATTTTGTTGACTAAAAGTTACATTGCAACTACATGCCAATTGATTCTCATTTGAGTATTAGTCGACTGTCTGCTTAATATCTATTGATACTGCTCCTTCAACAGACATTTAACTGCATGTAAGATGCAATGTAACTCAAATTCAACAAAATGCATTAAAGGGACCAGCAAAATAAAGTCATACCAAATCTTCTTTTGATTATTGGACCAGATGTGCTCTGTATAATGTATGTAATGAAAAGAGCATAATATAATGGATAGATAATAATTCTGTATTCATGCATCAACTAAAACATTTACATTTTTCAGATTCAAGAATGCATTGGTTTAAAGATTTCAAATTAAAAGTTCAAATGATGTTCCACTCATGCAGTTATTAAAACAACATGTTAATTGTTTGGTACTCATAATGCACAGAATAAAATGACAGACCTGAATTGAAAGGAACATGATTTAAAATATGCTTAAAATGCTTAATATTTAATATATAACAGTAGTGTCAAAATATAACAAAATTGGATAAAACAACAACAACATATTATGATACAACATATCAATGTTATTTAGTGATTTTTAAACTGCACAGTAATTTTAGTTTAGTTAAGATTTTACTTAAGATTTATTTTTCATTAAATCTTATGATACAGTTTCATAACTGAGCCTTAAATTGTCATTTATAAGGGATTTCTAAAGCATAAAAAGTCCTCACTTTAGATATGGTCACAAAACTGGATGAAGTTAAGTTAATGAAGTATTTATTAAATTACAAGTTAACTATTATTAACTATTATTAACTATTAACTATAATTTATTATTAACTATTATATATTATACTATATGCCTGAATAATAAAATATATAAATGTTAATTTGAATAGATTATTAATTATTTGCTAATGCATTCTAAATAATCTTTAAAAACCAACAACTTCTCTCAAATAACTGGTTTGTAAATGTGATACTTAAATGTGATGCTTAAATTAGTAATGAATTAACAAAATATGTAAATACAATCATTATGCACATTATAAATGTTCAAAAGTCAAGAATAGAGCATTTGTATCTGCAATTATAAACTGCTTACTAACATCTGTTAATTTAGAGTTAATGCTTATCAGATAATGAATTCACTATTTGTTAAAGCTTAATAAATAATTCATAGTGTAGTTATTATACAGTGTTACCGCTTAATGTTTATTTCATGCTTAGTAAAGGGTAGTAAAGAGGGAGGAAAGAACAAAAACTTGAACTGATTAATTAATTCAGTGATCTTTTAATACATAAAACATAAAAACAGAATTGACTCTTAGAATTGTGTGGTAAAATGGACATAATTTGAAAGATTTTGATTGTTGGACCAGATGTGCTCCTATAATGATAATGTAATGAAAAGAACATAATATAATGTATATATAATACAGTATTCATGCATCAACTAAAACGGATACATTTTTCAGATTAAAGAATATAATTAAAGATGTATATATATATATATATATATATATATATATATATATATATATATATATATATATATATATATATATATATATATATATATATATATATATATATATATATATCCCTGTATTGAAAGTAACATGCTTTAAAATAGTGCCTATAATTTTACCATGAATCTGTTTTACAAGGGTAAAAAGAATACTTTTTCAAAAAAAATATTTGTTCAGTCTTTTCAGACAGGATTTGTTTTATACACCAGACAGAAGTATTGATTCTCTAAAGGCTGCAATCAATACATGATTGAAGGTCGTCTCAATAATAGCTAGAAAGATGCAAAAAACACAAAAGCTGCAGCAGAAATCAAAAATACCTGAAGTTCTGGAACTTCTAACTAGTTTTGAATGCACTTAAAGTGAAGGAAAGAAGATTTTCTGTTTTAAATTGAGCGTCACCTCCATCATAGAGGGCGTCCGTGTCTGTGCACTCGGGGAGAGCATTTCAAATTCTAGACAAAGTAGGAAGAGTGTCTGAAAGAAAGACACAGATGCTGTATAAATTGCCTGCTGGAGTGGTCTGAATGTACAGGAGGCATGTACGCTTGGCAAGACTGGAACGTCATCTATGATCTTCCGCAGAATAATTGAACAGCCTCTGCGGAGAATTGTATGACCTGAACTCAGTTCACTGCCACAGAAACGCAACAGAAATATGCCGAGTCTGTGGATGGAAAGAATATTTGCGTATTACGATTCAAAAGACTTTATTTATTTATGTGCATGAACTACAGGATTTTTTTTTTGCACTGTCATTTATACACTGCACAAAATTAAACTAATGTTCTAAATTTTTTTTTGCCTGATTATTAAATGGTTAAACAGACCTTATAGATAAGCAGTTATTTTAGACTTACATCTTATAAAAGACTATATATATATATATATATATATATATATATATATATATATATATATATATATATTAGTGGTGGCCCGTTATCAGCATGCTGCGTTTACTTAGGCCTCTTATCGGGCGATTTAAAAAAAAAAATATCGCTGTTAATCTATTCTCGAAGTTGGGTCGGGAGCTGGGTTTGTTCTACGCAAGCTATGATGACTTTCACCTTGATATTTTAGCGCTGATATATATCTGGCCGAATTGCACTGTAGGTGGCGTGAACAAGTCTTTGAACCTGTGTGTATTCCTACTGTAAAATTACCACATCAAAAATGACGTGCTAAAATGGATGCAGTTTACTAGAGTGAATCTGATTAATGTTAGCTCCTCATTTAACTATCAGGCACCTGTTGAGTTTATGCGTTCAAGTAAAACATAAACACGTAAAATGGATCGGGTGCTTTTTTAAAATGAATGATGGTGAATGAAAGTCAAACCGGCGAGCCATCTGACAAAAAAGTGCCCTTCTGAATCAAATCAGCAGGATGCCCTTTTGGATCTTTCACTTACTTCGAAGACAATACTGACTATGCTTACATGGACATCTGTAGTTAGCTATTTGCCTTAAAAGACAATGATATAATTAAGGTGTTTACATGAACTGCTTTCATGTAAGAGTTTCCAGTAATTTTGGATGACTTTAATTGCAGTTTGGCAGTTTCAAATTCACTTATAATCATTTTATTCATGCCCCTGTGACAAACCAGGGTATTGGATGCATATAAGGAGTAAGGACTGGCGAGAGTGTTATGGAAATTTATAACGCACGCCAAATGGAAAGAAAAAACTTCTGCATTTCACGATATGTGAGTGTAAGTGTGCGTGTGCGGTCCTTTACCGACAGCTTTGTGTGTGGGTCTTGTCGGAAAATATGCAGAAAAGTCCTACATGACTGTAATAGTTTGTTTGCGGTGTTCACTTCAATAATGCCACTAATATATGCATACTCCACGTCATAATATCATTTCTGTTTAGTTCAGTTATTACTTTAGTCAGATTAAGATAATCCAAAATCGCTGTTTCGTGCTTATGTAGGCCGACAGTTCAAAATTCACGTTTAACTGAAAAAACAGTTAGTATACACTAGTACATCTCATTGAACATCAACAATTATCATAGCAGAACAGTTTCTCAAGCAGTTTGTGACGCATTTTGGAAACAGGAGATGAGTCCCTGGTCTAATGCGCCATCTGGCTTGAGAAACCCGTTCTCAAAGACTTACTTTTAGTCATTATTTGGGTAGCACACACATTCTGAATGCCTGTGGTAGAATTCAAATGAGCCATTTTAATCTAGATTAATCTTTTAAAATGAATTCCAAGATTGCAGTGAGATTAATCTAGATTTTAAAAATGTATCTATACCAACCTATAAATATATATAAACAATTTTATTTAGAAATTGAATATTGTGGGGGTGTCACGGTGGCGCAGTGGGTAGCACGATCACCCTATAGCAAGAAGGTCACTGGTTCGAGCATCGGCTGGGCCAGCTGGCATTTCTGTGTGGAGTTTGCATGTTCTTCCTGTGTTTGCATGGATTTCCTCCGGGTGCTCCGGTATAGGTGGTGGTATAGGTGAATTAGGTGAAATAAATTGGCCGTGTGTGTTTCCCATTGGTTGTATGCAGCTGCAAGGGCATCCGCTACGTAAAACATATGCTTTATAAGTTGGCGGTTCATTCCGCTGTGTCGACCCCAGATTAATAAAGAAACTAAGCTGAAAAGAAAATGAATGAATGAATGAATGTAATATTGTGACGATATGTACATATTATTTATTCCTGTGTGACTACAACAGAATATAGTCACAAATAATATCTGAATAATATCATCCTATTCATCATTTATTGTCTACTATGTGTCTGATTTGGTGCTCATAAAAAGATTTTTTTTTTTTTTATCGTTGTTGAAATGGATTAGTCTTATTAATATTGGAGACTATAAGATAAAACTGCTAAAACTCCAGGTTTGCTTCTAAAATAAATGTTTAACTATAAGATTACAAAAGTACTGAAGGCATTCTAGAATCCAATACTCAGTAGTCATCGATCTCTCTTATCTTTCCAGCATCTCATATTGATCAGTGTTTAAAAATGTATATCGTAAGTGTTTCTTAAATCTACTTTTTTTCTTTATTTCTCCACCTGTTATGTTAGATCTGTGTTCAGTGGCTCGGCCAGTGCTTCTGGAACTACCTGGACTGGCCTGAGATCTGTCAGTATGTGACCACCTGCGTCATTATGGGACCCGATTACCAGGTGTACATGTGCGTCTCTGCTCTCCGTCACCTACAGCAGGACATCCTACAGCACACACAGACACAAGACCTCCAGGTCTTCCTCAAGGTGCAGTATAACCTTTTAACTGTGCGTTTACATAAGCCGATTATGCTTTAAAGGATAGAGAAATGAAAATAAAATGACTTACTATTTTCTCACTCTCATGTGGTTCCAAACCTATATGTGTTTCTTTATCAGGTTGTCCACGAGGTCTTAAAAGGTCTTAAATTTTAAAAACAAAATGTCTTAAATTCACCAAAGTATTGTTTTGTTTGTCTTAAATAATTTTTAACAGGTCTCATTATAACAGGTCTCACCCAGTAATCCAACACATCCAATCAACAATAATGCCAAACTTTTTGCAAATCTCTATTTATAACTAAAATTATAACAGTTTGTTGTGCATACATTTAGTTTACTACATTTTTTAAAGAGTTTTTTTTAAGTTTTGTGGAAAAATAGTGTGTATGTAACTTGGGTCTGCTTGTTTTGACACATCATTTAAAATATGTGACTTAGAAATAATTGATTGCAATGACTTTTTGATAGGGCAAGAATTTTATTTTTTTTTTCTTATGGGAAAAAAATCTCTTATGTTTTGCCAGGGGTCTTAAAAAGTCTTAAAATGTCTTATATTTCAAAAACAAAATTTTAGGCCTTTAAAAGCCCTAAATTCACTGAAATATTGTGTTGTATGCCCTCTGTCCAAGTAAAGCTACCCAATCGGGTCAACATCCATCCATTCTCCAACAATCCATCTTAGTAAAATCAGGGAAAGTAAACTAAAAATCAATTACACGGTTGCTTGTGATAATAACAGAGCAATATATGTCTTTACAATATCTTCCATTCATACATTATTTACAGAAGGGGGAGCAGAAATAATATTTATAAATAGGTATGAAACTTAAGGTTTTATTACAGAAACACATTAGGTTGAATAGAAGTTATACTCAATTAATTTGGACCAAAAGCCGCCAAATATATATTTTGATTAGTAATGTAATTGTCTCCACATTAAAAATATTCTTTTAACAATGTTACACTTACCTTTAAAAAAAGAAATAGTGTGTTGACAACTAGTGTATACTTATAAGTGTATACTTACAAAAAGTGTATACAACTAGAGTTTTCTTGTTTTGACACATTTATGTATGTTGCTAAGATTTTTTTTTTTTTTATTTTATTTTTTTGTGGCAAACCAGGCAATTAGAAATAATTTTTAGCCCTGTATAAGTGTAACATTTTATTTATAATAGCTTTAAAAAGGTCTTAAAAAGTCTTTAAATTGACATGATAAAACATGCAGGAACCCTGTTAGCCCTATATAAGTCTGAAATTTCATTATTGATGGTCTTAAAAAAAGTCTTACAAAGTTTAAAATTTGATTTGGTGAAATCTGCAGAAACCCTGTTTATTTTGTTAAACACAAAATATATTTTGAAGAAAGCTGAAAACTTGTAACTATTGACTTCCTTACTAGGGAAAAACAAATACTATGGAAGTCAATGGTTACAGGTTTCCAGGTTTCTTAAAAAATATCTTTTTTATTTAACAAAAGAATGAAACTCATAAAGGTTCAGGGTGGATAAATGATGATTACATCTGCTATTTTGCATGAATATCCCTTTAATAAGCTGATATGTGTAATGCCATGTAAACGCATTACCCCTATTTATTTTATTATTAAAGGTAAAAGATGGTTAAAATGCTTTTTTTTTTTTTTTTTTTTTTTTTTTTACACAATACCCATTATCGCATTGCATGTAAACAAGTTTATCAGCATTCTAGCAGTTTATTAATGTACTCATGTCTGATTGCACATGCAAGGTACTTGTTGAACACAGATTTCATTTCTATCAATATTCGTGAGTTCTATCAAAATTACCTTCTTCCAAGAGTGTCTACTGCGGACATGTATCCAGTTTAAGCAGGCACTTCTAGACAGGGGCAGCAGTTAT
The DNA here is from genome assembly GCF_052040795.2 of Danio rerio. Taxonomy (NCBI): domain Eukaryota; kingdom Metazoa; phylum Chordata; class Actinopteri; order Cypriniformes; family Danionidae; genus Danio; species Danio rerio. The sequence goes on from NC_141040.1 coordinate 45,081,136, forward strand.
ATTTCATGCACCGAATAATCGATTAATAAAATTTGCTACATTCACAAATACTGTAAAAAAGTGATAACACACATACAATACAACAGCACAGCTTCTGACAGACTCCCCTCAAAATTTTCGAGCTACTGATGCTGATGTTTGGGCTGTGACATTAGCTTTCAATGAGTGCGTTTACATGGGCATCAATAATCACATTTTAATACGATTAAGACAATACTCTTATTAAGAGTCTACTTTGTAAGCAGTAATTTATTCATTTAAAAAAAAAAATACCTTTATCCGACTAAAGTCATACTCAGACTAAACAGAAATCAGATTAAGACATGTGGAGGAGTATGCCTATTTTAGCTGCATTATTGAAGTGCAGCACAGACATGTAAACACTGCATTCAAACTAATTCCGTCGTTTAAGATTTTTTGCCGCGTTTTGCAAAAGGCCTGTCTATACACACACCTCTGTTTGACACTATTCTCTGCACCTACCGAGTCAATGAAGGACCACAGACACCGGCACCTTGAGGGTTTTTTGCAGAGTTTTTTTCCACCCTAAGGCGTAGAGTATCAAATTCCATTAAAACAACACTCTTCCAGGAGTTCATTGCTACCAATATCTCGTTGGTCTCGGAGGCATGCATGAAATGTTTCTGAATAAAAGTGAAACTGCAGTTAAAGTCGATGAATTAAATATGAAATACCTGAAATTTAATCAAACTTCAGAGGAAATGTGGATAGCGTGTTGACGCAATGACGTTAATCAAATTGAAACATTCAAAAAACAACTCATGTAAACATGTAAAGCACATTATTCTATTATTCAGATTAAGGCAAATAATTTGATTACTGATGGCCATGTAAAGGTAGTCGGTATGAAATCTGGCAAAGCTTAGAATCTCATGGTTTTTGCATAACAGGTTTACTGATTTGCATGCAAACACATAAAAAACTACTTTCTGAAATAATCTAATATTGGATAATTTTGTGCATGTATAAAAAACATTGAGTTATAATTTACTCATCTTCATGTTGTTTTAAAACTGCAACACTGAGAGGAGTTAAGTTGTAATGTTCAGCCTCAAAATGAGTTTAGCTGAATGTTCACATTATTCTTTTCTGTGTGATAAAAGTGAATAGGGATCTGGGACTAGAATGGTCTAAAAAGACAAAACATCATCATAAAAAGCATGTTCCTCAGACTTTCGAAAGACCACAAGGGTGAGCAAATAATGACAGAATATTTATTTTGGGCTGAACTAGTGCTTTAATGTAAGAACATATCGAGGCCGTGTTGTTTTAAGGGAGTGTGGAGGTTTCCAGTGAGCATGGCTGTTGTAAATCAGATTACGCTCTTGTCCTTGTTTCACCCTTAAAAGTTCTAAACTTTTTAGTGTTTGTGTGTGCGCACGCCAACGTTCACAGTGTACCCTGTAGAACAGAGAAACCACTTCTGACAATTCCTGAAAAATTTTTGAGGATTGGTGCATATCCAGGATTGCAAAACGTATCTGTATTTCATCTAAATTAAAGATAGCGATGGAAATTGCTCGTAACAATCCTTCCCGATTTCAATCAGAAGCTGAATGCCAGAGTAAATGTACAATGAATCCATTTTGGTGGATTCCAAACGTAGCAGAAATCAAACTACGCTAAAGTCATTCTTTGTTTGCAGGATTTCAAAAGCAATTGTCTGTCACCAGCACCGAACACTTTGAAAACCATGACAAAGTCTGGCTAGTCAGTTCAAAGCATCCTGCAAAAACGGGCCTTTTTTTCTCCTTGGTTTTTATCAGCAACAAAAGGCAATGGAATAGTTTTAATGTGTTTAGATAATGGGTACTTGTAATTAAAATGTCATTTTCGTTTTAAACACAGCCGCGTGCATCCATTTTCTGATTTTGAATGGCTTTGTAGAGCAGACGACTTTTCTTTAGCTCTAGGGAAACATCTGGAGTTTTCACACTGGTTGCAATCGTTCTTCTTAATGGTTTTGTGGTTTTGTGTTATAGTTGTTCTGCTGTTATCAGCGTTGTACAGATTCAAATAATGTTCCACATAAAAATAAATAAATAAATTCATCATTTACTCACCTTCATGTCATTTCCAACCTGTATGCCTTTTACAGCACATTTAAAAACGACATACTTTTGAAGAATCTCTAAGCTGCTCCAATCTGCAAGTCAACATACAACATCAGCTTAAAATGTATTATTATAACTTCCATTATTCTAATGACATTTACAAATAATAACTTCACTTCTAGTTGATCATTTGGAAAAGTGGCAGAAGGTAGATTTTTTTAATGAATAATCTGTTGAACTGGATCCCAATTACCACAAATACTGCAGAAGACCTATTGGAACCTGCATGGACCCAAGATTCAAATAGAAATCAGTCAAGTTTGGTCAAGGAAAATCACATCAGGTGTGCACACAAGTAATCATCCCCTCATTTGGTATTCACCTGCTTTTTTTTTGCTCGTGCGAACACTATTTTTTGTCAGTCATGCTGCTTCTTTATTCTAAGATCACATTTGCATGCACATTGGGTCATCCTTATTGTTGAACCCTGCTTTTACGAAAACTACCATTAAGAATTAATTTCAAACAGCCAAAGTGGCTAGTAGGAGAGGCTTTCTAAACTGCCACTGCTGAAATCTACCCACATTTGGTGGGTGTTAATGTCCAGCCCTGTTAGTCAATAGTATTACTGAAATTACTTTAAAAACCAAATAAATAAAAATGTACACACACTTACACAAGTAAATAAATACACTCAATGATGGGCTAAAAATCTACTGATTTCTGCAAGCGCAGATTCCGTGTTTTCCTACTCATTACTAACCAAAGCAGCAAATTAGTTTTCATGATTCGTATCTTTTCTGTTTTTATTATCTGAATCTATTCTATTGCAATAGGCTCCGTCTTTAAATTTATGACAATATCTAGCATCCATCAGCAGGGCATAAAATTGGTTATCGCTCATTTTATAATGGACTTGTCCATTCATTAGTTGTTTTGTTTGCTTTTAAAGCATCGTGTGTATCTGTTTTGTTTGTCATTTCCAAAACCAACTGCTGTGGTCTGCAGTTATAACACAAAACTGCTTACACTGCAGCCATATTTTATTTAATGCAGCAAACTCATAAAGGTTTATTATCCTTTCTCTCATTTTCATCCATTCACCACGGACCGAAGTGTCCTTTTGTAACCGGAGGCATAGCTTCAGGACTTGCATCGGCTGACTCATCGTAAACAAAATGTAATTCATTTGGCTTTGTCTAAACAATATTATTTATCCCCAGCTAAATGTCAGAGTGTATTAGACGGCGCGCTGTTTTGTTTACTATAAGAACGTGTAGCCGTGCCACAAACAGTGTCTGCATATGAATGTTACATTAGTTTCATTAATGTTACTACAGGCACAGAGATTTGCCATAATGTTTATAAAGTTGTAAAATCTTGCATGATTTCATGTAGCAGAACACAATCTTCTCTCACTTTGGCCTTTCTTTGTGCAGCATAATCAGGATCTGCTCAGACTGGAATAAGAGTATCAAACTCTCATTGAAATGAATTGGCTGCAATCTATTTTAAAGCTGTCATAAGCCCGTTCTACCTCCTTTTGCGCAAACCGGCTCTCTCAAGCACTGCTCATCAAATCTCTTGCTTCTTTTACCCGCTTGCAGGAGGAACCAATCCAAGGCTTCAGAGTGAGTAATTACCTGGAGTACATGGAGGGGCTGGAGCGCAGCTACAGATCCATGGTGCTCTCGGACATGAGGAGCATCTTACCGAGGAGCAGCTAGAAGGAAATACACCACTGAAGAACAGCAGGGACTGAAAGTGCTTGTGGTACAGAATGAGACTGAAGATTGAACTAAGGTTGTTTTGTAACACAACATGATCGATGTGCGAAGAGGCTGCTGATCCGTTGAACACCCTGTGTATTTCCATTTGCTTTCTTTCTCTTTGGTTTTCTGAATCTTATTCCATACTCGAGTATTCTCACTCAGGGGACCATAAATATAAGGCAAACTCTTTAGAGCCATATCACCTCTCAGTGTCTGGCAAGCCATTTTAACATTTAGTCTATATATGCTAGTGTCTATTTTCATGTTACTATTACTTATTTATATGCACTTGTATTACGACGTATGTGCATGTATATTACTTACAATAATGTGTCTTCCATTACTTATTAGTGCTTCATTTAATTACTAGTGCTAATTCTTTAGGTATTAGTAACTTTTTAAAAGACCATTCGTTAGATACTAGTCCCTATTTAATACACATATATATTTTAGGTAGTAGTACTTCTAGATAATAATGACTTAATACTACTATCAAAAGTTACATTTTTGCTATTGACTTCCTCAGGGATTTGCTACCGACATCTGATGTTCAGTTTTGACTAGTACTGAATGTATTATATTTGCGACTGGTTCAAATATTTTAGACCTTAGTATCTATTCATATGATACTAGAACTTATTTATTAGATACTGTATTTGTGTATTTTTACTATTACAAGTAACAGTTCTTACCAGTTGGAGCCCCGGCTAGGTCAGCTGGCATTTCTGTGTAGATTTTACATGTTCTCCCCATGTTCACAAGGGTTTTTTCTGGATGCTCCGGGTTCCCCCACAATCCAAAGACATCCGGTATAAGTAAACTGAGAAAGCTAAGTTGGCCGTTGTGTATGTGTGTAAATGCAAAAGTGTATGGGTGTTTCCCAGTGTTGGGTTGTGGCTGGAAGGGCATCTGCTGCATAAAACATGCAGGATAAGTTGGCAGTTACTTTCATTGAGGTGACCCCTAATAAAGGGACTAAGCCAAAAATTAATGAATGAATGAGTTCGGATCTTGGCTTATCCTAGCAGTTTTTTTTTTTTTTTTTTTGTCCTCAGTGTTCAACTAAAGTTTTATTAGTAAAAAAATAAGAATAAAAAAATCTAAAATGAAATAGCAAAAGTATTTAATGAAGTAGTATCTATCTACTGAATAAGTATCATTATCCCTTTAATAGATGTCTAATTAATAAGTACTAGTATCTAATAAATAAGAACTAGTCTAATGCATGAACACAAACATCTAATAAATAAGAACTATTATCTATTAGATGCAGTAAATGCTAATACCCTTCAAAAAGATACAAGCATCTAAAGATTAAGCACTGGTACTTGGATAAGTACTAGCTTTAATGGGGGAAAAATTACTTGTACGATTTTTAGATGATATGTTTATATGGCTTGCAGTACTCTATGGCAGAGGTTCTCAAAGTGGGGGTCAGGACCCCCCGAGGGGTCGCGGGACAATGAAGGGGGGTCGCCTGGTGATTTTCAAAAATCAATTAATTTTTATTAAACCTTAAGACTTACTGTATTTTATCAATAACCTACTGAAGAGAAAAAAATACTATGAACTGTATAGTTACTGTATAGTTACTATAGTAGCTTATAGTTACTAGTTCTATTGGATTGCGACTTCTTGGGTAATTACATTATACTAAAGACACAGCAGTACTGTCAGATGCAGCAGATTTTGTAACACCAGGTTAAACTTTCTAGCCCATTTACAGCACTGACATACATAAAAAAACAAAGAATAGACTTGGGTCTATTGGTGTGTGTGCGCGTCATTGGATACAAGGTTTCTGTATTTATAACCACCACCTCAGAGAATATTGGGGGTCACGAGTCACTGGCATTGTCATTTTGGGGGTCGCGGGCTGAAAAGTTTGGGAACCCCTGCTCTATGGGATATGTAAAGCATTTCAAACAAGTAACTGTGTTGAATCGGTCAATGCAATGTGAAAACATTTTGCAAAGCTTTTTACGTTAGGAATATTTAACTAGATGGATTTTAATATACAGACAAAGAACAATGTGATTCCTTTTGTGCAATTATGATTTTACCAAAAGGAAACAAGACTTACATTTTCTATTAATCGTTTCCTTCAACAATGAACTGACAGTGTATGTGATTTTTGGATCTGTAGTGCTACCCGACTATCTGACATAAACTGATGACAGCAATCTGGGCTTATATTGTACTATCTGTCAAGGATAAATTGAAAAAGACTGAAGAAAAACGGTTTCCACCACACTTAGGGTGCATTTATCTTTACTTTTGTTCGTTGCTGTATTTTTACAAGTAAAACACAAACAATGCCTCTGAAATTCACATTACTGGGCATTTCAAAAAATGGTTGGAAGACTTCACAATGGTGATTTAGATTCACAAATTCACTTTTGACCAACAGAAAGCAGTGACCATGACTTTTGTGCATTTTGTACATCTCTACACTTGACGGATCGTGTTCTGTGTGTTACATGACCAAAAATACTAATTTGATCAAGGTTTCCAACCCCTGATGTACCCCACTTTATTAGGTACACCTGTCCAACTCCTGGTTAACACAAATCCCCCAGTTACGTGGAAGCAACTCAATGCGTTTAGGCATGTAGACATGGTCAAGACGATCTGCTGCAGTTCAAACTGAGTATAAAAATGGGGAAGAAAGGTAATTTAAGTGACTTTGAATGTGGCAATGTTGTTAGTGCCAGACAGGCTGATCTGGTTATTTCAGAAACTGCTGATCAACTGGGATTTTCATGCACAAACATCTCTAGGGTTTACAGAAAATGGTCTGAAAAAGAGAACATATGCAGTGAGCGGCAGTTCTGTGGGCGTTAATGCACTAACTCAAATAACCACTTGTCACAACCGAGGTATGCAGAAGAACGTCTCTGAATGCACAACACATCCAACCTTAAGACGGATGGGCTACAGCAGCAGAAGACCACACCAGATGCCACTCCTGTCAGCTAAGAATAGGAAACTGAGCCTATAGTTGGCACCAAAAGTGGACAATAGAAGATTGGAAAAAAGTTGCCTGGTTTGATCAGTCTCAGTTTCTGCTACGACATTTGGATGGTAGAGTCAGAATTTGGTGTCAACAACAAGAAAGCATGGATCCATCCTGCCTTGTATCAACGGTTTAGGCTGGTGGTGGTGGTGTAATGTTGTGGGGGATTGTTTCTTGGCACACTTTAGGCTCATTAGTTCCAATTGAGCATCGTGTCAACGCCACAGCCTTCATGAGTATTGTTGCTGATCATGTCCATTCTTTTATGACCACAGTGTACCCATCTTCTGATGTCTATCATATCATAAGGTGCGAATCATCTCAGACTGGTTTCTTGAACATGACAGTGAGTTCACTGTGCTCAAATGGCCTCCACAGTAACCGGAACTCAATCCAAAAGAGCACCTTTGGGATGTGGTGGAACAAGAGATTTCCATCATGGATGTGCAGCCAACAAATGTGCAGCAACTGCGTGTTGCTATTATGTCAATATAGACCCCAAAATCTTTGTGGAATATTTCCTTCCTTGTTATATATATATATTATATATATTATATATATATATATATATATATATATATATATATATATATATATATATATATATAATATATTATATATAATATATCTTGTTGAATCTAAGGCAGAAAGGATTAAGGCAGTTCTGAAGGCAAAAGGGGTCCAACTCAGTACTAGTAAGGTGTACCTAATAAAGTGGTCGGTGAGTGTAAGTTCACAAATCATCTGCCAACATTAGCCCACATAACATCAGTAAACATGAAAAATGCATCGGTTTTCATGCTTGATTGCTGTCTTGATGGACAATCAAGTATGTGATCTAACATGTCAACACTTGTGTATGTGATGACTCACAGGCCGTTGACTCAGTCGTGTTGTTTAGTGCAGTTTTTTTCCTTTTTTTTTTCTTTCTAAATGCATACATAAACATCTGCAGTCTTTTATTTCCATCCTAAGGAAGTCGTGTATATATATATCGAGCCTGCAACACGTTGACAGGCCGTCATTAGCACATAGATGCAATCTCTCACCCTCGCCATCTGTAACTCACACAGTGAATAATGAATTAGATCATTAGAGAGGTGTCTTTCTCCTTCACAACAACTGCTAAATATTGCATACTGTTTACCCAGTAGGAGGCAGAAGCAGTTATCATCGTAAAAAGTTCCGTATCGGTGCATATTTTTTTACTTCGATTTTTCTGCTGCACTTTAAAACACTTCTCTGTATGTTGCTCATTTAATAATACTATAAAATCAGTTGTGGATCTTCAGTTGATTTCATCTCTGTGTAATTATAACGAGGCGTACGCATTAATCAGGTTAATGATTTAATGACTGATTGTTGGCCAACAGTCATCTAGTGTGTCTTGTTTTGGCATGTTATGAATCGACAATGCAAGTCTTTTGTGTCGTGGATGTTGATGATCTATCTGCGGACCGAAATTGTTGGCTAATTAGAAAAGACTAATTATGGGTAATTAAACTGATTAACTGATAATTAGGATCTATCTGTCTCTGCGTTAGGCTTGAGGAGTTGCGTTAGCTTGTTTTTCTCTGGTAAATAAGCTTTATTATTCTTCTTCACATTAATTATCTCTGTTATGACTGCCAAATTCCACTTTCTGAAGAATCGGCTTGATAAATGGGCAGATTGTATTTGAAAGCAAGCATCGCTTTCCTTTACTTATTCTGAAGGGCACTTGAAATGAGTAATCTGATGGATACAGGACCACTCAGATCAAGAACGATAACTAAAGTTAATCATTCAATCTGTGTGAGAAATGGAACGTCTAAATTATAGCTGCAATAGTAACAACACAGTGGAGTGGTATTGTTGGACTCTCAGATTTAATTTTCCTAGATGATGAGCAATGAAAACATTGACTTTTAAAACAAGCACTTAAAACTGCAGTGTGCACTTGTAATAAGCAGATCATTGTGTATTGGTGTGGCCACTAATACACTGTAGTTATCATTATAGAGACTGTATATTCTCTTTATAGTTACTGCTTGTGGTGAGAACAGGACATTTGTCTAAATGGCAGTTCGGCTCAAGCTACGTGAAGATATACATCATGGGTTTTTAATACTTTAATCAAAAGTGTTGTGAGAAACCAGTCAGTTCTGTTTATGGTTTTTGGATGTCCTTTCAGTCATGCAGATTGAGATAGTATCTTATTAAAATATGACGGCAAAGCAGTGGCGCAGTAGGTAGTGCTGTCGCCCCACAGCAAGAAGGTCGCTGAGTTGCTGGTTCGAGCCTCGGATCAGTTGGCATTTCTGTGTGGAGTTTGCATGTTCTCCCTGGATTTGCCTGGGTTTTTTCTGGGTGCTCCGGTTTCCCCCACAGTCCAAAGACATGTGGTACAGGTGATTTGGGTAGGCTAAATTGTCTGTAGTGTGTGTGTGAATGTGTGTGTGGATGTTTCCCAAAAATGGGTTGCGGCTGGAAGGAAATCTGATGCATAAAAATTTGCTGGATAAGGTGGCGGTTCATTACGCTGTGGCGACCCCAGATTACTAAAGGGACTGAGCCGACAAGAAGATTTATGAAAGAATGAATGACAGTGTACAGTATATTTACGAGAAAAAGGAGATCCAATATAGTGCAACCCCTTTCCACCTATTTTCTGCAATTGTTTTTGGACTTTTTATTCATTTGGCTATGGGAGAAATGGCTTGGAATAACAAACAGCAGTAAATGGTCAAATTACTTGATCTACAAATATTTGTGTTCATAACTGAACATAAAAAAAAAGTTACAAAAAGGAAATTCCCATTTCCCAGCAGCATATCGAGTTGATGTTTTTTATTTTGCCAAAAATCAATAAAAGTGAATAAGACCAAGGGCCCGTTTCGGAAAGGAGGTTGAGTGAAAACTCAGAGTATGTTAACCCTAAAATGAGTGAAATGAGGTTTTTCGTTTCAAAATGTTTGTCAAGAAAGCAGGGGAAGTCAAGCCTGTTTCTGAAAAAGAGAGGTGCTCTAGTTTTTTTTGTATTGCTCTAGTTCACTAGAATGAAAAGGATTTTTTTTGGGTCTGTTTCAGGTCAAGCTAAGCGGTTGTCCTTTAGCATGTTCAAATGTCAGTCAGTGGATATCTGCTTACAGTGCATTGATAAACATACAGTACAATCAATCGGAGGTTCTTTGAAGAAGGAATCACAAGCATTATCCATCTCCATTAAACTTCAGAATCTCAAGGGGTGAGAGCATGAATCCATTTTCCCTCTGTATCAATTCTAATCTGAACTGATTAGCTTGTGATTAGAATGCATGACTATAATATCTCTCTCTATCTCTCTCTCTATCTCTCTCTCTTTCTCTCTCTCTTTCTCTCTCTCTAACTGAAAGCCCAGCAGCTTCAACGATGGGTCAGTTTCTTTTTACAGCAAATGGTTGAGATGGAAAGAGTCGATTCTTGCTCCTTGTGGAATAGAAGAGGCTTAAGGATCAGGCTCAAACCAAAGAGAGTTAAAAATCTACAGACTTTGTGCGAAAAAGTAAAACTCTTTTATGTTCAAAGTAATCACGGAAGAAAGGAAGCAAGCGGAGAGGAGCCGAGAGGCAGGAGAAGATTACTACACTGGCACAACCCATCCATTCCCTGTCAGAAGAAGCCAATAATTTATAACACACATTACGTATTGTACACACGCTTTCTCAGTCAAGTCGGAGGCCAGCTTTTCATCGCACACCATCAATACCCCCTGTATGAATCCTATCAGTGTTCTGCAGTAGCAACACACTGCGTTTCTTTGGCTCGGTATTTCACAAATTCTCTTTTCGGTGTGATCTAACCCATAATGACACCATCAGCACAATTTCCCCTCAGGCCCACCTAAAGAGACCATCAGGTTAATTGCAAAAAGTCTCATTAGCGTTATCATACAAGCAGCCATTTGAATTACCAGAAACAAAATCCGTAGCAGAGCGCGAAGGGAGACCAATGAATCGAATATGAGAGCTTGTGCAGATAACCCGGCGCAAAAAGCAGCATTATTCTTGAATGTCTCTGTCTCTTCTAACTACAGGAACGGAGATTATGTGCTGATAGTGTTTGAGTGAAGCGATCATGCAGGAGTGTACAGTATTTCAAAACTGAGGAGACGTCAGAGAGGTGAGGTCATTTTATTCTGTCTGCTGTGTGACTGTACTGTGCCGTCTGTCTCCCTCTGTCGAGTTCAAGTTGCTTTATTGGCATGACCTTTTTGTTGCAGTATGGCCAAAGCATTTTAACAATATACAATATGGAATACAATGAACATTTTCAAGGTAACAAAGGATAGTAGGGGGGAAAGTAACACAACTGACAACATCTCTGATATTAATTCTAATTTTCACAATTATAAAGGGTGTAGATCAGGGGTTACCAATCCTGGTCCTGGAGGGCCAATGACCCTACAGTGTTTAGCTCCAACTTGCCTCAACACACCTGCCTGGGTGTTTCAAGTAAAGCTAGTAAGACCTTGATTAGCTGGTTCATGTGTGTTTGATTAGGGTTGGAGCTAAAATCTGCAGGACACCGGCCTTCCAGGAACAAGTTTGATGACCCCTGGTGGAGATTATGCAGAAGTATGTAAATGAGTACATTTTAAATAGAGTAATTTGTAATCTGTAATCTATTAAATTTCCAAAGTAACCTTCCCAACACTGTAAATGAATTTAAAGGGTTAATGGCTCAATGCTAAGGATTTTGTTTCAACTGGCCCTGACGGGACTGTGGTTCAGATTTTTACTTGCCCAACCAAAAACAGAAAAGTTAATAGCTATTTTTAGCCACATATTTTAAATAATGTATCAAAAATAATGTCTGTAAATTTAGATTTTTTTTTTATGTTATTAAATGTATAAGCAAAATTTAAAGAGTTATGGAAACAAAAAGAGCAGTATGGAAAATGTGCAGGTATTTTATTGCAGTTCTAAATGATTTAAAGGGGAAATTAAGCACTCAGTCAAGTTTATCTTATATTGTACATTTGATTCCACTTTATTGAAAATATAATAAACAAACTCGATTAACCATTTAAAAGAAAACCGCATGTTTTACTATAGATTTTAGAGCTAGGGGGCCGCCATCTTGGAATGCCGCTGTGTCTGACGTCACAGGGTTGGTTCCATTCTCTCAGCTGAATAGATACAATGGAAGTAAAAGAGACTGTAAAGCCTAATTTAACCTAATGCGTGAAGTTGTGGACGTGGAGCGGCTGCTTAGGGCCCCAGGAAGTCTGGGGGCCCACAACAAATACCTAGAACTTTCTATAAATTATATATAATGACCTTTTTTTATTTCATATTTTATAGGATAAGGGTCTAACAAACACAAAATTACCTTAATTAGTACATCTGTGCAAATGCCCCCCCATTCTATCATTTAATCCCTATTCTTTTGTTCTATTTATCTGTCTGTCTCATGTTTTATTTTCATTCTGATGTTCAGTCTGTCTTTTGATTTGTAATTCTTTCTGTCTGGCTATTGGTCAGTCTATTGGTCTTGTTTTATTGATCATCCTGTTTTCTGGTCTTGTTCTGTTTTTATATCTGTCTACTTTTGTTCTGTTTGTCTGTATCTTTCTATCGATCTTTCCTAATTGATGTTGGATATGTCAGTCTACTTGTCTTTCTGTCTGCTTGTCTTAAAAACAATTAAAATCAAATTTCTCACCAACACACTTTTGTGATGGTAAAATAGTAAGCCAGTGAGGGGGAAAGGAAAACGAGCAAAGGAAACAAAAAAATACATCTCAGTACAAATGAAATAGTGAGTGTTGGGGGGGGGGGGGGGAGCATTGCGTGGACAGTTGGGAGATTTTTTGTTTCCTGCCTCCTTTTCACTGTGAAGTGCCTATTATTGGGTTTGATTTTACATAATGCATTGACATCTGTGTAGTGCATATAAACGAGGTACAAACTGATGAGACTATTTAATGGTGATGTGATGGTTGGCATCTTTCCTGGCAAAAGAATAAGTTCATTTTGTTCCTGCAAATAAGAATTCGGTTTAAACACTCTCCATGTTTTGGAGCTTCTGATGTATTTTTTTTTTTTGTAAGCAGTGTAACCATTATAACATTTTTAAATGATACCTATTATTAATTATTCTAAAAAAAAAATCAGATTTGAATAGTATGCATGTATACATGTGTATATTTCAGGGCTTTTCCCTTTATTTTTCTTCAACTTTGATGATATACTGTACAACAAGTATAAAATACAGTAAACCGAATCCAATATTAAAGTAAAATAATGCAAAATGTTTACTAAAGTTATTGTGCTTTATCTCAAGATGTCTGGATCTTGAATCTGATTGGCTGATAGCCATGCAATACTCTGCAAATAAAAGCACTAGTCCAGCCTCTTAACCCTTTACCCTTGTGTATGACTATTTACCCTTGTGTATTGCCCACATACAGCGACAAGCAACACGCACTCAGTCTGCGGCCTTGTGCCAACACACCCACTACCAGTGCCTATATACAGCCACATCGCACTGCTACTCATGTGACATTGCTCATGTTTACTTTAGGGCTTTTCCATTTATGTTTCGTTAACTGGAATAATATACTGTACAACACGTATAATTTACAGTAAACCAAATCCACTATTAATGTAAAATAATACAAAATATTTACTAATGTTACTAATTGTTGTTCCGCACTTATAAAACCAATATAACACCGTTGACATTTTTCACCCTTTGTACTTTAGCTCAAGATGCTAACCCTAATCACATTATTGTTTTTAAAAAGTGAATGAGAAGTTCACTGAAAATATCGTAAAAACCGAGTTGACTGAGTTAATCTTCTATTGATATATTCTAAACATTTTGTACAAGTGATGGAGAAAAGAATAATGACATGCTTCAGTGCCTTCCAGAAAAAGTAACATCACATGCATTTATTATCAGTGCTTTAAAGGTTGTCATACTTTTTACAGTATAACCGATGTAAAAGAGTTGACCAGGATGTAGAGACAAACACAAAATGTATTCGTTATTACTGAAAATACAAATAACACAGAAAACAGCTAATTTTTATTTAACTTGATAAAGTAAATATAGTTTTGATTATCTGATGATATAATGGGTGTCTTTGATTTAATATTTTGACAAAATGTTCTTAAAGGTGCTGTATGAAAGTTTTTGACTCTTCCAAAGCATCAAAAAATACTATTATATGTTTGCAGATATTTAGGAAACATGCCTAGTGAACATTCCTGTTTTTCTGAAAAACAATGCTGAAGTAAGATATTCTGCTTGGAAAATGTCTTACGTGTCGGAATGCTGACTTTGTTTTAGTTTATTTACCCCGCCCACCACCACTTTAGCCAATTATATTTCAGCACTCCGGGTTGCCTTGTTGGAAAACTGCATATTTCATTCATTCATTCATTAAAAAAGGCTCTCAAAGCATGCGTCTGCGACCGAAATGCGACCACCGCTGGACAGTAACAAACTCTAAAATTAGAAGCAGATTCGGAGTTCCACATGAGGTCATTACTTAGTAAATAATATAAATATTAGGAACGTAAACACAGGGACACAGGCGTACATTGTAACCCTGTGTCCTAACTACATGCTACGTGACGAGATTTGAGCAATTTGGCTGTTTGCACCAGATGAAACACGACAGAAATTTAATATGCTGTCATTCAGAAGAACAGAATATGCATGAAATAGTAAGGTTTATAACCTAAATATTACATATTAAACCTCTTTTTTATTATTATTTTTAGGTTTTTTTCCCCTTTAATTGAGATAGGACAGTTGAAGTTATAAAAAGGAAAGCATTGGGAGTAGAGAGAGGGATAGGGTTGGCAAAGCACCTCAAGCTGAGAATCGATGTGTCAGTGCACTTTAACCACTAGGCTATTAGCGCCGATATACTAAACCTCTTTAACATTATTAAATGAATCACTGATATGCGTTGGTTTTGAGTCTAAAGTTAGAAATAAGTTCTAAGTTCAATTTCAAATGGTTTATTTTATTGAATTATTTGCTGCTGGTAAACCATCTGCTGCTGCTTTCAGTGGTATGGCAATAAATGTAATGTAAAATGGCATTTAAACTCACAATATTAGCATTTAACACTGAATAAAGCACATGAGGTGTACTTGTTGTTCAGCTGCTATAGAAACAGAAGCCATTTCTAAATATAAATTTGAGGTGTAAAGAACACTTTAAATTAAACTCCTTTAAATTTGGAGAATTTACGTTGTTGCCTTTATTTAGAACAAAATTTTAATCTTTTGACTAGATAGTCAGGGACACTCCTGTTGGTGTCGTCAATCTAGCAACCTGCACTTGCCTGTGTTTTTAACCAGAAGTGAAATATCTAGTTCAGCCACTGGCTGTCAAACTTACATACTGCACTTTTAATCATGTTATTGTTTTTAAAAAGTGAAGTTCACTGAAAATACCAGGATTGACAGCTAGTTAATCTAGTATTGGTATATTCTACACATTTTGTACAAATGATAGATAAAATGATAATGACATACTTTTTTATGTCATCACATCTGTGCTTCAAAAATTGTCATACCTTTTATAACTGATGTAACTAAGTTGACCGTAATGCAGGGACAAACTCAGGTTTAAGTTAATATAAGTTAATATTTTCAAGACAAAATGTCCCTAAATGCACATACAAACAATATTTTTAAAGATAACGATGTAATTTGTGTAAATATATTCAAAGCTGTTTAATTATTCCTATTATTATTTTTAAAAAACAGAAGGTTTATCTTGATTTAGAGATTATATTATGCGTGTATATATATATATATATATATATATATATATATATATATATATATATATATATATATATATATATATATATAAATAGTTGAAGTCAGAATTATTAGCCCCCTTCGATTTTTTTTCTTCTTTTTTAAATATTTCCCAAATGGTGTTCAACAGAGCAAGGACATTTTTACAGTATGTCTGAAAATATTTTTCCTTCTGGAGAAAGTCTGATTTGTTTTATTTCAGCTAGGATAAAAGCAGTTTTTAATTTTTTATGAACCATTTTAGGGACAAAATTATTAGCCTATTTAAGCTATATTTTTTCTCGATAGTCTACAAAACAAACCACTGTTATACAATAACTTGCCTGATTCCCCTAACCTGCCCAATTAACTTAATTAACCTAGTTAAGCCTTTAAATGTCACTTTAAGCTGTATAGAAGTGTCTTAAAAATATCATTTAAAATATTATTTACAGTCATCACGGCAAAGATAAAATAAATCAGTTGTTAGAAATGAGTTATTAAAATTATTATGTTTAGAAATGTGTTGAAAAAATCTTCTCTCCCTTAAACAGAAATTGGGGAAAAAATAAACAAGCGGTCTAATAATTTAACGGGGCTAATAATTCTGACTTCAACTGTATATATATATATATATATATATATATATAAATGAGGTTTTACCAACAGCATGCAAGGAAAAGTAAATGATGGGTGTAAATTGGTATGCCAGCGGTTTCCTCCACTTTGCTGATCAAACAAGCTTCTGCTTAATGCTTTTCATTTATCAATACAGCCCCATCAGCAGACAAGCAACAGTCTCGCCGGAGTGCTTGAGCTCTGAAACATTAATGACAGACGTCACAGCAGAAAGGTCTGAGTCGTGGCAGAGAGCAGCTAACAGAGATCTTAGGGATCAGACTGCCGATTAACCCTGGTAAGTCAACTGTGTAAGTGGCGTGTGGCAGTCTTCTGAAATGAGGAGACAAAATCCCTATGGTTTTCTTTTTAGAGCCGTGTAAAGCAATTTACACCATTGACACTATAGTACTGTATTTTTTGTTTTTATACATATATATTGTTGTTTGTATTTAATTAAATACTTAAGTGTGCATTGATCTTTACTGCAGTGATTAATATTCATTAATTCATTAATTTTCCTTCAGCTAAGTCTCTATTTCAGAGGTCGCCACAGTGGAATGAATCGCCAACTATTCCAGCATATCTGTTACACAGCGGATGCCCTTCCAGTTGCAACCCAATACTGGGAAACAGCCACACACACACAAACACATTCCTTTGGACTTGTGGGGAAACCGGAGCACCCAGAGGAAACCCACGCAAACACCGGGAGAACATGCAAACTCCACTGGGAAACGCCTCCTGTCTCAGCTGAAACTCGAACCAGTGACTTTCTTGCTGTGAGGTGACAGTGTTAACCACTAAGCATCCGTGCCTCCCCCAGTGATTAATATATTTTTGCTTTTTTAAATATTTTAAATCAACACTTATTTTAATCCTAACTCATGTAGTGTGTACCATGTAATTCATGTATGAAAATTCAGCCTTCTCATATTGGCATAAATCTGAGCATTGTCATTCTATAATATACCGATATAGTGTGGTTAAAACTTCCATATTAAAAGAACACAAGGCTCATTGTAATGTATTGTTGTAGTTAAAAGCAATACAAAAACCTAAAGTTTTACCATTTAGAATCTATTCAGCCGATCTTCGGGTCTGTTAGGAGCACTTTTAGCTTAGCTTAGCATACATCATTGAATTGGATTAGGCCATTAGCATCTCAAAAAAAAAAAAAAGTTTTATAATTTTTTTTTTTAACCGTCAGTTTTATCACTTTCCTATTTAAAGCATGACACCTAGTCAGTGGCGCCGCTGGCCAGTACGGTCAGAACATTCTAGTGGGGGCTCTCGTGTACAATAGTGAAGAGTTTGGCATAGAGTGTGTCATGGATGAAAGTGAAGAGCGTAGGTGGGGGTGGTGTTTGGAGCAAATGTGAAGAGCATGAAGGGGGGTTCAATGTCGCGGTCGAAAATGAAGAGAGAGGGGGGTGCTATAGTAAGGGTGTACTCACACTACGTACAGTTGCCTTAAACCATGCTGAAGCACACTTGTCCCCTCCCTTCTGCTCCAACAGCCTGCACTCATATTGCATCCGAGCCGGAGCACACTTACATCATCGATGATGCGCTGGTCAGTTTAACAGAAGAGAATCGCTCGGGTATTAGGAGATTTGCTGAAAGTGCAGCTGACGTGCAGTGAGGGGTTTGTGTCTTTAGAAAAATACGATATTTCGCATTTATTGAACATTAAGAATAATTAATAAATGCATGTAAAACAGTCCCTTAAAAGTCACGTCTTCACTTTTGGACTCAGCACAGTTTGCACTTACAGTACAAGTTTACCACGCTCTGGTACACCTCTTTCAACTGGACCAGGGCCAGCCAACTGAACCCCGCCTGGGCACAATTCAGAGCAGTCACACTTCTCAAACATACCAGGAAACACACCTGGCTGTGGTTTGGATAGCATAGTGTGAGTGCGCCCTAAATCTGGAGACCCCAAAACACTGTGGGCCCTTAGAATCTTCCTAACTTTCCCTCCTTCATGCCTATACTTACATTCATAGCTGCTGACTTAGAAAACATTTATCAGCCTTTTTTTCTTTTTTCTTTTTTTATTGGCCATGAAAACAGGCAGTTTGCACTGATACTACTACTACTACTACTACAGTAAACCCAAGTGGCAACTGACACTTTTATAAATACTCACCAGAGCTTAGATGTTTTGGGTTTGGCACTTGGTGAGGGTTTATTTTAAGCCCTGGTTACATTGTCTGGTAAAATCAATAGGAAATTAAATGATTGCTATTCAAATGGCTAGGAGCTCTACTTGCATTCTTAGTACACATTCTTTTTTATTTTTTTGAGTAAGATGCTAATGGTCCAATCCGATTAAATTATTTATGCTAAGCTAAGCTAAAAATGCTCCCGACTGACCCGGAGATTGACTGAATGGATTCAAAAATGGTAAAACTCCACAGTTTAACTCGAAGGAAGATATAAAATAGGCTGAGCTGAGTGTTCTTTCAAAACTTTTTTTTGTTTTACGCATTGCTTTAAACGACAACATTTTAAGTCTGCACATTATTATCATGAACTGGTGTTCTGTTGTTATTATTATTCATTGTCATCTTCTTTTCAGATCATTAGTCAAGAAACTGCCTGTAAGGTCTGCAGGTGTTACAATGGTCACAGGCATGGAGATGAAGCTTTAACTTCACCAAGCGGAGGAGTTAAAGTCTGTCTTGATTTGAAGCTAATAATGTCAAGTGAGTGTGTTGTTTACCTTGTAATTAGTACAATTTAAGCCTTCTGTTTAACGCTGTCTTTGACACTTTCTGCCTGAAATAAGAATAATAAATTAGGATTTTTCTACCCACCAGTAGAATAGTCTCTCTTAGATGTCAAAAGAAGAAAAATGACCATAGATTAAGTTACATAGATGGAGATTCCATTTTTAAGTAAGGATGATGAAAACATACAAGCTTGTTGCAAGACTATTTTCACAGCAGCTCCTAAATTCTTACAAATTGTTTCCTTGGTTATTTGTGACCGGTGTTGTTGTTCATTTCCTGTTGTTGGTGCCCTGGTACTAAATCATTGCAGGTTATGAAATCCTTGGGATACAACCATTAGACCATTCTTTCTGATTAGAAATATGACTCAAAGTGCAATTTTTAAAGTTTAATGTAGGCTTAGAGCCTTGTACTGCATTGACAATGAGATGAGAAAACAATGTGGAATATTAGCTGCCAACTGTGCTAACTATAAAGCCTGCCATACAGTACATCAGATATAAAGTTGTCATAGATTTTCTGAACTGAAGCAGCTTTTCATTTCCTCAGCAGTTGGATGTGATGGACAGTTATGGGATTCAGAAGTATGGTGCTTCAGGGGACAATGACAATGTTCTGTGACTTTCAGGTACAGTGAGGTCTGTGATAGAGTTTTATAGGTTCAGTAATGGATATGATTTCAATGATTAAACTCTGCACTATGTGCAAATTTAAGCAGGTTATGTCATCTAAAGTGTCAGATACACCTCATTTTATATTATTATTATTGTTTACAGAAACATAAGTTATATATCTTATATTCAAATCATGTTATACACTGTAAAAATATCAGTTAATTAACAGTTTCAATATTTTGTGTCTTCCATTTATTCATGATTGTGAATTGCATTATGGGAGCTTGACCTCTGCTCTGTCGACTTTTGATGTTAAAAATTCAACTCCACAGTTTACAAAATGACTTTTATCGATATTTTAGTAGTTTGATTAAATGTAAATATGCTGGTTTACTTTTACTGATTGGAAAATCCACCTGCTTATTTTTCTAAACCAATTATGAACCCATAATCATTAGGAAGGTGAAAACATTTCTAAATTGTCTCCAATCTATATGCTGTTATATAACACTCTTATCTTTACTTTTACATATTTAGTGCAAAAGATATATTTTAAGATATTTAATTGCTTACAAGTGTTATAATTGTGCTGCAGTGGGTCTTCAAAGGCTAATGGTTGTTTTGAGAAACATTTTTCACCTTGATCTGTAAGGTGAACATGAGGTTTCCATAGATAGTTCATTATGTTTTATGAGATTATTGCTTTAGAGATGTTTTTGCATTAAACATGACCTCCGTTGCTATCTCTTGCATTTCTAGAGGTTTTTTCCCTCATTTCTTATTCCATGCACGCTATATGCATTGCTGTTGTCTTCAAAGAATTTAGCATATTCTATTTGTTTTAGGAATTCAGACATTATTTTTTGCGGCTAAGGTATCCAACAACTTGATGTGGTCACTACACTACCTGACAAAAGTATTGATGTCAATCCCAGTTGTAAGAGCAACAAATAATAACTTGACTTCTAGTTGATCCTTTGGAAAAGTGGCAGTAGGTAGATTTTTTTTTTTTTTTTTTGATAAATCATCTGTTAAACTGCACCTCAATCATCACAAATATTGCAGATGATCTATTGGAAGTTTGATGAAGGAAAAATCATGGTTTGGAGTTGCATTCAGTATTGGGGCGTGCAAGAAATCTGCAGAGTGATGAATGTCAACATCAACAGGGTAAGGTATCAGGACATTGTTCTGCCCATTACATTACAAACCACAGGAGAGGGCAAATTATTTAGCAGGATAGTGCTCCTCCTCATACTTCAGCCTCCACGTCAAAGTTCCTGAAAGCAAAGAAGGTCAAGGTGCTCCAGGATTGGCCAACCCAGTCACTAGACATGAACATTATTGAGCATGTGTGGGGTAAAATAAAGGAGGCGTTGAAGATGAATCCAAATAATCTTAATAAACTCTGGTAGTACAAGAACGCTTTATTTGTCATTCTAGATGATTTTATTAATAAGTTATTTAAGTCATTGCAGAGATGTATGTGCAACCAATGTGTGACACTGACAACAATGGTGGGTATCCAAATGCTGGATCCAATACAGGGGCAAACAGATGTATGAGGGCAATCCAGATTCATAGTCAAAATAACAGGCAGATGGTCAAAAGGCAGGCAGCAAACAGGATTAAACATATAAACGAGGCGAGGATCTAAAACACGGCAAAGCAAAAGAAAGGAAACCCGTTGTGATGTCACTTAACAGATAACAAGACTTAGCAACAACTGTGTGTTAGTGTGCTGTAATTATAGTGCAGTAATCAGTCCAAAAGCAGCTTCAGATGTGAGTGTCTAATCAATAATGATGAGTTGGAGCAGGTGAGTGTGTGTGTGTTGCTTGACTGGGATCTGTAGTCCATAAACCGGCAGATTTGTAGGTTGTGTAAATGTGAATGTTTACAAGTGATTTCTGGATGTTAGATCGCTGTTGATCATGACAGTATGAATACAGTCGTCCGAGCTTATGAGAGTCCTACACAAAATTAATTCTTTTTACACTGCACCATGACTTTATATTCTATACCTTACATTATTTCTGTTAAGTGACAAGACTTTTTGTCTAAGCAAATTCAGTATTTAATTAAATAATTAAAAATCAAGGCATGATTATATTGTAATTTGAAAAAAATAAGCGTAATCTAAAGACTCTCGCCTTTCATATAAGCCACTTCTGATACCAAATAATCAATTACACATCAAGTTATTATGTGTTGTTCCTAAAACTTGCATAGGCAACAAGACTTTTGTCAGGTAGTGTATATACTCAATAAAAAGAAGGCCTTTAAAGTTGCCTATCACCTTTTCTCATTAATCACAAAGGGCTTGTTTGGTTAATAGAAGCAATTTCTATCCTTTTATAATTAATGAACCAATATCAAAAGCTAAATGACCATGTAGCATGAAATGTAATCACATCAAAATGTGCCAATCATGAAAGGAAATAGTAAGGCAGAATAGCCTATTCAAAGCACACCGTCTTTTTGTCCTCTTAATCACATTTTCATGAAACGTAATCATCAGTCATTCCAGACAATACTTATTCACAGAGAAAATACATGAAATCTGAAATAATTGACATCAATTTCGGTGCCAGCAACACAAACCTTGGACGGCCTGGAAAGGTCAGAGCGGGACACGGATTATGGCGGTGTTAATTAGTGACGTGCCCCAGCGACTGCATGCTCTGTGATCAGGGTGTCAATGAGCTTTCATTAGCACAGCAACAGGAAATACACACACTTGCCACAAAGCATTGTAACTGGATGGCATGGAATTTTGTGCAAGTCCAACAAGCTCTGCACTGTTCCTGCTATGTTTGAATGCATTTTATACTGCTTTATAATATATACCCTATTTAAATAATTTACATTTAGATTATCAGGGTGTTAGCATTGAACATTGGACCATGCTGCCACAAAAAAGTCTTTCTTTCCTGATGGACAGTCAAAAGTATGTGTTCTGACAGTGTTTTAGTTCATTTATGTTTTTCACAAAACTCATATTTACCTTATTTTTCAGTGTAGACATGCAATTTCCTGTGAATCTGTGGGACTTCACATGGAATAGCAGGTAAATAACTGTAAAAAAAATAACAGAGTGCAGGAAATGGTCAAATGATTTGGTCTACAAATCTGTGGGAAATGGACAGATGAATGTAACCGTACAGCTATAAAGCTACCTGGAAGTGGTATTTTAGAGTGTATTCACACTTTGGCAGGTTTGGTTTGAAATACTGTGCTCGATTTATTTGAATGAGTGTGACCACTGCCGTCTGAACATTGATGTGCGATAGGCAGAATAGACAGACTGAGAAAAAAGACATCCAGTTCCAAACAAACTCTGGTAGCGTTTGACTGAAATATTGACAAACTAAATGTAAACAAACCTAAAATCTTAAAAGGACTAAATGCTCAAGTATATAGTTTTTTTTTTTGCTGTTTGTAGTATTAGTAGTAGCTCTGCATTGCTCATTGTAGTTCTATATTTTGAATGGGATGAAAAAAAATTGCTGGTTCCACTTTTTTCCCAAATATAATCTTAATAATGGAAAAGTTTTAAAAAATAGAGGTCTAAAATAGAGGTGTATTAAGGCGCATTGTTGGTGCGTTGCTATACTGAAGAACTGTAATAGACATCGCCTTCGACCAACCTTTAGTTTATTATTATTATTAGCACTGTTGTTCATCCTATGCATGTTTATATTTGTTTTATTAAAAACAAGCTTAGATTTGCCCAACCTGTTGGGTTTTGGAGACGTGTGCTTTACCATATGGGGCATAAGAATACTGTAGGACGTGTGTTTGAATATAACTTATAAGTTGTTTGACCACACTTCATTATTATTGTTCATTTATTTGTTTGCTGGAAATTAGAACTGAATTTAGAAATAGTTTTTAAACAAATCTTTGTGCCTAACAAACAAAATTAAATATGTAGGCAATGCATGTCTTCAGATCAGTGTGTACAACACTGTTTCTTTACCAAGAAAGTAAAGGAGGTAAAAGTAAAGAGAAAGTAAAGAGGACGAATGGACGAGGCGCGTTCTTTATCCTAGTACTGCAGATGGTTTGTTTAACTGTTTTCTCGGTTGTGAAGCATTCAGTTTTTCCATTTACAAAGTCCGCCATGTCAATAGCAAATGCACCATAGCATGACTCAACTGACTCTTAAAGGAAATGGGAAATGAGACTCTGATTGGTTTAACAAATGTTATGCTCAAAACACACCAATAACTCATTATGTGCGGGGCGTAAACCATATTTTCCACCATTTTAATAACAAAAGTGGATTCAGACATGACCTAAATGCTTTTGCACCACACACTTTAGACTTTTCGCCTAGATCATTAAGATAATAGAGCCCTATATTACAAAATAAGCACTATTTTGATTTCCTTGGGAAATGTATTAATATACAATTAATGCACACTTAAAAAATACCACACAAGTTTCACATGTGTAATAAAGCATGTCTACATGTAATTCCGCACATGTGAAACACAATAACATGCTTAAACCACATGTGAAATGCTTTTGAAATTTCTATGAATGCAATTTTTATACACATGTAAAAAATGTGTGAAATTAAAGTGACTTTTCTTTAAGGGCAAGTATCTGTTGAATATTGAAATCAATTTTCTTTTTCTTAGATTGTATTATAGATGTCCATACATCAATCCCTGTGTAAAGGACACATGACAAATAAATAATTTCCCCCACAACACTATTGTTTTTCAAAATAACTAACTTGCTATTATAACTCTCTTATAATAATATTTTTTTATATGCACGGTATATAGTGCATTTCTGGGTTCTCAAAGTGCATATTGGTGTAGAGGAGACGCAGTGATAAGGCCAATTATAATATGGGGATGTTTAGGAGGCCAATATGGACAGAAGCCATTGGGAAAACTTGGCCAGAATACAGGGATACACTCCTTTTTTTTATTCAAAGGACTTCCTGAGATTTTTAACCCTTTCACGTGTACGATCACACCAGTGTGATTATAAAGTTTTCTCATGCGATCTCCAATTTAGTTACTAACCAGACCCAGGCCTGTTCAACTTCAGTGAGTGACAATGTGAGAGTTGCAGAGAGCTAGCTGGCTCAAACTGCCTTAAAATCCCTTGTCTTTTTTATTACAGACTCCAAAGTACTCTGTTTATCCTAAAAAGAAATGACACAGATGAAGAGAAGAAGAGAGAATTTCTGAATGCGACAGGCAAGCAAAATACAATCTTTGTAATTTAACTCATTTAAATGACACATTCAGTACACAAATTTGCATTTGCACAATATACGTAATTACGGAGAAACCTCTGCGAGCGGATCATAATTTCAGTCTTTCTTGCAGAATGACGTGCTCTCACCTAGAGGTGAAACACTCATCGAAACGCATCGCTGTGTAAGCACTCTTTTCATACAGAGCTTTTCTTTATCTTGTTAGATCAATAATTACGCCCTGAACAGACACACTCACACATTCATGGCTAAATCTCAAGGTCCCGGGGTCTCAGTTGCACAGTCAAAACCCATATACTTGGAAAGCTTCTAATGAGGGTTTTCAGTTATATTCTTCAATGTTCCATGCGATGCGATGGTTGACTGCAATCTAAAAACCAATTACTCTGCTGAGAGCTAGAATATGTATTTGTTAAAGGCGGCTTGCCGTAGTGAAAGTTGAAAATCACTATTTGATGGATTTAAATATGGTTCAATAAATCTTTCATTCAATAAATCAGAGATTTAGTTTGTTTCTCCGCTGTGGGATTGGAGAACTGGGCGTCAAAAGCTATGATAAAATTGGTAGGATGAATGTTGCTTTTCAGCTTTCTGTTTTCAGATGAGTTTTCATTCCCTCTGTGTATGTGTGTGAGCATTTTGTGTGTCTAGATGCAGTTGTGTTCGTCTGCCGGATGGTGAAGGCTGTACTTCCTGTGATGGATGTTTTTCTGCCACGCCAAGAGTCTTATTTTCTCATCAGTCCCTACAGAGGTGAAAGCATAGGTCTTTCTTTATATTATGCTGAGAGTGCGGGTCAGGGCCGTCCACTCAAACTATGCTGGTAAATCACTGCATTGTTGTTTTATTTGCTCGAGTTCTGCTAACAAAGCAACACTGGCTGATGTAAAGCACTGTTTTGGTGACTGATATTTGTATTTAGTTGTTAATTTGACTGAATCATGTTCACTGGAAAACTAAATTAGAACTTTTACTTTATTAGAAAAGCTAACTACACTGCAAGTTTTTTGTTTATATCCAGAGCTTCTATACTGTGCAAAAAGATTATAGGGGCCTGAATGCATTTTTTCTTTTTACTGTGCTGGTTTACATAGCTTTTTCTCTGTGTGTGTGTATATATATATATATATATATATATATATATATATATATATATATATATATATATATATATATATATATATATATATGGATATGTTTGACAATGCTCCCTTGTATTTTGCTGCATCTCATACACATGACACATCATTCTAAAAATGTGATGCTCAATATACAAAGTTAAAAAACAAGACGTAAAAAGAGGTCTCCAGAAATTTTCATCCACTGACTTGAGTCTCAAATAAAAAAAATAAAATAAAAAGTTGCAAGAAGCTAATGGTAAGTTGGTTATAGATATATACTGTACACACAGATGACACTTTTGTCTTTTATCTCAGAATAGTCAATGTTTCATTGTCGCTCAAAGTGGCAAAAGTTGTTTTCCAAGACGCCACAGTGAGCTTACTAAAATAAAAATACATGTACCTTATGGTAAAAATTACCTCATTACAAGTTTCAACTCATTTTCTCATGGAGACCCGGAAGGGACATGATGGTGAGGGGAAAAATGGGCGGAAGAAAAAAAAGTGAGTGATAGGAAGATAAATATATATTAAGTTGTTGCATTCCCTCGCAAATATGTTTTGTGTTCTCTCGCAAAGATGTTTTGCTCACTCCCACAAATATGTTTTAGCTCTCTCCCACAAAGATGTTTTGCGTTCCCTCGCAAAGATGTTTTGCGTTCTCTCGCTAAAATGTTTTGCTTTCTCTTGCTAAAATGTTTTGCGTTCCCTCGCAAAGATCTTTGACGTTCCCTTGCAAAGTTTTGCGTTGTCTTGCAAAGATGTTTTGCGTTCTATCACAAAGATGTTTTGCGTTCACTTGCAAAGATGTTTAGCTTTCTCTTGCAAAGATGTTTAGCGTTGTCTCGCAAAGATGTTTAGCGTTGTCTCGCAAAGATGTTTAGCGTTCTCTTGCAAAGATGCTTAGCGTTCTCTCGCAAAGATGTTTAGCGTTCTCTCCCAAAACTGTTGATCCACAAGCACCGTATGTTTAATACATACGTGCATGTCAACCCTTCCGTTTTTGCTGGGATTCTACCGTATTTTACCATTATCCCGTTATCATCCTATCATTAAATATTTTCCCATATTTCCCCCATATTTTTAATCTTGAAAGCACGTTGAAATTATTATAAAAATGTATGCAGTCACTTTCTTTCCATTAAAGCTGTGCGTCAGTCATCGCCCTTCATATGCAACCTCTGAACCAGCGAATGCATGCATAAGCGCTGATTGACGGATGCACTCCACATAATAAACTGATCCCAGATCAGCTTCTGTACATGCCATTTAAAGTGACATCTTCATTAACAAACAAGTGAAGAGCAGCAAATGAATCTTTCGTTTTGTTTTGTTTTGTTTGATAGTAGAGGTTTCTCTGTAAGAATGCACAGATCTAAAATGTATGCATTTGATTACTTTAGTAACTGTTTGTGCTCATTTAAACACGCAGGACGGACATGTTTACATATTATTTAGTGTATTTGTCTGGTTAAACCTAACCAAATCCCAAAGTGTCCTGCACTTTAGCTCCTCTTTAAATGGCGTTTACAGAAGCTGATCTGGGATCAGTTTATCATACGGAGCGCGTCCGTGAGTCAGCACAAATGCATGCATTCACTGATTCAGAGGTTGCATACGAAGGGCGATGATCGACGCACAGGTTTAATGAATAGAAAGTGAATGCAGACTTTTTGTATTAACTTCAACATGCTTTTAAGATTACAAATATGGGAGAAATATGGCAAAAAAACTTAATGATAGGATGATAGCGGGATAGAATGGTAGAATACAGGAGGGTTGACATGTAACAAAGAGAACAGGGACTGGACCAAGATGGCGCTCTAACAACAAGCGGATTGATGTGCTCTGTAAGCTCAAACATTGTAATTGGCTAGTAGTGTTATTAGTTGAAAGCTATTTTACTCTGTGCAAAGAGAGAATATAATATAAATACTACAGAATTAGTCCCTGTTTGTGATAAGATGGGTAAATCGGAGAAAAGGAAGAACAAAAACGTGTCTCTGGGGACAGCTAACGCTGCTAATGTTAGCAGTAACGTGAGTGAAACGATGGGAGCCTCATGTAGTTATGAAACGGAAAAATTACACAATTATTCAAAAATTAGTGTGGACTTTGACGAATTTATGATGTGTGAGGAAGAATTCCCTGCACTTCCAGAAACTCCATGCAAATCACCTGCTACAAAACAACGGAAAACTGAAAGTTCGGAGGTTGCCATTCTCTCCCAACTCGGAGCTCTTTCTCAATTAATAAACACCCGTTCTGATGCTTTAGAAAATGTGATCGGAGAAAACACAAGAGCGATTACCTCCATGAAGGAGGTAATTAATGAAAATACAAAACAAATTACAAGTGTGAAAGAAGCTATCGAATTTGTGAGTGCTGAGGTTAACCATCTGAAAAACAAGTATGGAGTGATGGAATCCACACTGAATAAGGTAGAGGAAACGTGCGTGGGACACGACCGAAAGCTGTCACAGTTAGAAAGTTACTCGCGGCGGTGGAATCTCAGGATGCACGGCATTCCGGAAAATGAAAGAGAGGATGTTCGTGGTAGGGTTATAGACGTTTGTCAGCATCTCTTACCAGAGGACAAGGACAGACTCTCCAGCGCCGTCGACACTGTACACCGGTTAGGTCGCAAGCAACCAAACAAGAACAGAGGAATTATTCTACAATTTGCTTCCCGTTTCTTTCGCGATGCTGTTTGGCGTGCAGCAAAGGACTCTGCCTTTTTGCGCGAAAATAACATTAAAATATCAGAAGACTTATCCCTTGCAGATAAAAAAAGAAGAAACAAACTATGGCCAGCAGTGGAGAAAGCAAGAAAAGATAATAAACGAGCATACTTCATCGGAAGTAGGGCTTTCGTAGAGGGAAACGAAATATTCCCTCCTGCTTGAGACTTTACATGGGAAGGTGTGTGATGTTAATATTAAGTTGGTTAAAAAAAAATGTCTTTTTGTTAAATTGATGGCCTTTTTAGGACAATTAAAACTGATTTAACAGTTTACTTCGCTAATTTCTTATTTTCACACAGTTAAGCCAATAGTAAAGGGGTATTTTACAAAAAGGGCCTCAATTTAGAATTTGACTTTACAATTTTATTTATTTATTCTTTTTTCTTACTTTTCTATTAACACACCTGAAAAAAAATATCACTGAATATAGTCTATAAAAACTTTATGGGCTAAAGTAAAATTGTTCAACTGAGTAGCTTCTATACTTCAGTAATTTAATCTGATTTACAAAACATTTTTTGTTCTTTGATGTAAAATTTATGCACCTTAATTAACACTACATTATTTTTATAGTTCATATAGAGTTTGCAGTTCTCATCGTTCTGAATGTAGCTTTGCAAATCCTTTTTTGAGAATAATCTAGTTTAATATTCTAGGTTATATCTTCTTTGTTATGTCTCTTTCTATAATTTAATTTAATACACGAGGGTTAAGAAATACTCTAAAAAGAAAAGCTATATTTTTGTATATGAAAAAGTTTAAAACTGATTTTTGTTTTTTGCAAGAATGTCATTCTGTAAAAGAGGACTATAATTTTTGGAGATCTCAGTGGGGTTTAGATTTATGGATGGCTCATGGTACAAACAAATCAGCTGGTGTTTGCATCCTTAAAAATCAATTTAATGGGAAAATTATTTGCTCTGAATGTGACTCAAATGGCCATTATATTTGTCTTGTAACTGAAATATCCAAATCAATGTTTATCATTGTTAATATTTATGGGTTTAATCAACAAAAAGAAAATGAAAAACTTCTTGATCTAATAGAACAACACATTTTGAAATTACTTACTAAATACCCAAATGCTTTTTTAATCCTTGGCGGAGATTTTAATGTTGCATTGGATACTAGGTTAGACAGATGGCCTCCAAAATCACCTGATAACTCAAATCTTTATTTTAAAACTTTCATTGAACGATTCTGTTTAGTTGATAATTGGAGAGACACTCATCCTAATCAAAAATGTTTCAAATAACTCTCTTTCCAGACAATCCCGTATAGATTTGTGGCTTATCTCAAGAGATTTAAATAAGGCTAATTCAGACATTATTCCATCACCCTTTTCTGATCACAGATGCATCTCGATAACTATTCCTTTTTCAGAAACTGCCAACTTATGTAGAATCAATTCTTACTGGAAATTGAATTGTTCATTGCTTAACTATAAAGAAGTAAATGAAAAAATCAAATTTATAATTTGCAAGTACTGGAAAAAAGCAAACGAGGAAAATGTTTTTGGAAAGAATTGGGAGTTAGCAAAATATGAAATCGGAAAGTTTTTAAGAACATTTAGCAGTAAATTAGCGAAAGAAAGAAAAGAAAATGAAAATATTATAATATGCAAAATTTCTGATTTTCTATCTAAAACTATTTTGTCTGATAGTGAAAAGGTTGAATATACCCATTATCAAAATAAATTAGATCAAATCTATCAGGAAAAAGCAGAGGGAGCATTTATTAGATCACGGAAAAGATGGTTGGAAGAAGGTGAGCAGAATTCTTCTTATTTTTTTAGATTGGAAAAGCAACAACAGCAAAAAAATCTAATTGAAAAACTTATAATTAATCAATCAATATGTGAAGACCAGAAGACTATTGCTAATTTTTGTGCTAAGTTTTATAATGATTTGTACACCTCTAAATTTAATAAACAAAATGCTTTAGATTTTTTCGAAACATTATCTTGTGTAAAAAAATTGGAGAATGCTGATCAGGCTTTTCTTGAAGCTCCAATCACATTAACAGAAGTTGAAGAAGCAATTAAATCATTAAAACGGAATAAATCTCCTGGCACTGATGGTTTCATTTCAGAATTTTACCATATGTTTAGTAAAAATATTGCTCCCTTCTTGTTAAGTGTTTATAAGGAAAGTACAGATAACTCTTTTCTCCCACCTACTTTATGCCAAGGTTTGATTACGCTAATCCCCAAACCAAATAAAGATCGAAGTTTATTAGATAATTGGCGTCCAATAACTTTGTTGAACAACGACTACAAAATAATTGCTATAGTTTTAGCTAAAAGATTAAAAGTAATTTTACCTTCTATTATTGATGAAACTCAGTCAGGCTTTATGCCAAATAGACATATATCTAATAACATAAGATTAATTTTAGATATCCTAGACTATTCTGATATGATTGATGGAGACAGTTTCATATTTTTTTTGGATTATTATAAAGCCTTTGACACTTTAGAACATGGTTTTTTATTTCAAGCGCTTAAAGAAATTGGGTTTGGTGTTACTTTTTGTAAAATGATTAAAATGTTATATAAAAACATAAATAGCTCTATTAAGTTAAGCAGTGGTACTTCCCCAAGATTTTTTTTACATCGTGGAGTAAGGCAGGGATGCCCAGTATCACCTTATTTGTTTTTAATTGCAGTACAGTTTCTTAATTTACATATCAAATGGAGTAATTTAAAAGGAATTACTATTGGAAGTACAGAGTTAATTATAAGTCAACTAGCAGATGATACAACATTGTTTTTAAAAGATTCATCTCAAGTGGCGGCTGCATTAAATACTCTACAAACATTTTCCAATGCATATGGTTTAAATCTTAATTTAAATAAATGTGAATTACTTCCCATTAAAAATTGTGGTGTTTCCTCAATTTGTGGAGTAGCTGTTAAAAACTCAGTATCTTACCTTGGCATAAATATAACTAACGATAAAAATAGATGTGATGCTAACTTTAATCCAATTGTTGCAAAAACTAAAAGAAAATTGAATAGTTGGCTTCAAAGAGATCTGTCTATTAAAGGAAGAATTTTGCTCACCAAAGCAGAGGGCCTGTCTCGTCTTTCTTATGCAGCTCAATCTCTGTACGTAGATAAGCCTACATGCAAACTAATTGATAAAACTTTAACAGACTTTGTCTGGAAAAATAAATGCCACTATATGAAAAAGACTGTTATAATAAATTCGTATAATAAAGGAGGTCTTAACTGTATTGATTTCTGCTCTTCAAATTATACTTTCAAAATTAATTGGCTTAACCAGTATCTACATAAAGAAGACTCAATTTGGAATATTTTCCCAAAACAGGTATTTTCTATTGTTGGAGGCATTAAGTTTTTATTGATGTGTAATTATAACTTAACCAAAATTCCTGTTAAACTTTCAAATTTCCATCAACAAGTACTTCTGGCCTGGACTTTATTTATAAACATAATTTTACTCCTCACACATTTTCTATTTGGAATAACCAAAATATTTTATATAAAAATAAATCTTTGTTTTTCAGTGATTGGTTTAACAACGGTTTGCTTTTAGTTAGTCAGTTATTTAACAACAGAGGTTTTTTAATGAATTACTTTGAATTTATTTCCGAGTATAACATACCAGTAAGTCCAAAAAATTTCGCCATTGTTATGGGAGCTATAACATCAGGAATTACTATGCTCTTCAAAAGTACCATTCATCTCACTCCTAAAAAAGTGTACCTTTCTGATCCGACAGAAACATTTGTGGGTAAAATTTGTTTTTCAAACAAAAAAGATAGAAATTACAAAATTAGATCTCTTTTTATTGAAAAAGTTGCTACATTGTCCCCTGTAATCTCTTATTGGAATAATATCAATAGAGATTTGATATGGGAAAAAATATGGTCTTTGCAACAAAAATATTTTCTCACCAACAAGGTCAAAGAGGTGTCTTTTAAATTGATCAACAAATTTTATCCTATAAAACAATTTTTGAAAAAGTTTAATTCTAATATTGATGTAAAATGTTCATTTTGTCAATTTCATACTGAAACTGTTATTCATTTATTTTGGGAGTGTAATTATGCTGTACAATTTTGGAAACATATTGGATTATTTATTAATGATAATATACAACAAGATGTTTCTGTTACTTTTAAAGAAATTGTTTTTGGTTATTATGAATCTGCCCCTACTAAGAGAAATGCTTGTTTTGTTATAAATTTAATTTATTTTCTTTGTAAATTCCATATCCACAAATGCAAATTTACTAATACTAAACCATATTTTCCTGTGTTTTTGCAAGAATTTAGTCATTATATACAATTAATTTCATTATCTAAAAATAAGAAAGCAAACAGAACTATTTCATTTTGTAATTACTTTAATTTATGTACTGTTCTTGATTCTTAAATGTCTTACCCTCAAGTTTATATCATGTTCTTTATTTTTATTTTATTTTTCTGTCTTTCTCTCTCATATCTCTTTTCATTGACAATGTAATTCATATTCTGCATTGTAAACAAATATTGTTACAAACTTGTCAACTGTTTTTTTTTGCAAAAAAAAAAAAAAAAAAAAGAGAACAGGAAGTTTTGCAAGGGAGCGCAAAAACATCAAAAACTTAAAAACTATATATGTCTTACTATTACTTACACACAGAGTAAGGTTTTTTTTTTTTATCTCTCACCCATTTGTTTTCTCCCACCCAGTTCTTTTTCTTCCACCCAATTTTTTTCCTTACAATCAAGTCTCTTCTGGGTCTCCATATATTCCCAAGTCAAATAAAAGTCTTAAAGTATCGAATTAAAACATTTACTTAATTTCACTTTGATTTATTTATTTAATTAAATTATTATTTTTATTTATTCAAATGTTTTATATAGGGCGAAGCAGTGGCACAGTAGGTAGTGCTGTGGCCTCAAAGCAAGAAGATAGCTGGGTCGCTGGTTTGAGCCTCGGCTCAGTTGGCGTTTCTGTGAGGAGTTTGCATGTTCTCCGGGGTGCTCCGGTTTCTCCCACAGTCCAAAGACATGCGGTACAGTTGAATTCGGTAGGCTAAACTGTCCGTGTGTGTGTTAATGTGTGTGTGGATGTTTTCCAGAGATGGGTTGCGGCTGGAAGGGCATCCGCTTTGTAAAAACTTGCTGGATAAGTTGGTGGCTCATTCCACTGTGGCGACTCCGGATTAATAAAGGGACTAAGCCAACAAGAAAATGAATGAATGAATAAATGTTTTATTTAATTTGTATACAACAACCAATTAAAACATTTACTTAATTTCACTTTTATTTATTTAATGAAATTATTATCATTATTTATTTAAATGTTTCATTTAATTTATATATAACAACCAATATACATGATCGTTGAAAGCAAGAAAAAGATAATTAAGTCCCATTATTATAAAATAAAACCTCAATATTTTAAGATTGACACAGCAGCATCTTTAAACCTCTACAAATGCTGCTCAGTATGGGTGCAAGTAAAGTATTCTAGAAGGTTTTTTCAATATAAAACATAATAGAGTAAAATAAGGCAGCACAGTGACTCAGCGGCGCTGTTGCCACATAGCAAGAAGGTTGCTGGTTTGAGTCCCGGATGGGCCAGTTGCCATATCTGTGTGGAGTTTGCGTGTTCTCCTTGTATTTGGTGGGTTTCTTCTGAGTGCCTCGGTTTTCCCCATAGTCCAAATACATGCACTATATAAGTGAATCGGATGAGCTAAATTGAACTGTAGTGTATGAGTGCTTGTGTAAAGGTGAGTTTAGAGTGCATGGGTGTTTCCCAGTAATGGGTTGCAGCTGGAAGGGCATCCACTGCGTAAAACATATGGCGGTTCATTCTGCTGTGGAAACCCCTGATGTAGAAGGGACTAAGCCAAGTAAAATGAATGAATAAATGGATGGAGTAAAATTACAAGTTCAAGCCTATTCGACTCAAGTGTAGATTGAAGTCAGTTCAAAATTAGTGTCAGTGTTATGAGATGCAATAAAATTGTAATGCAGCTTTATGTAAACAGTAGTGTCATCTATCCTGCTTAATTCAGTTCAAGTTCCTCATCTCATAAATGATAGAGAACCTATTCAGCAACTAGCGGCTTATGCACTCTCAGGAATGTAAAGTAGCATTGTTGACTGGTCTGTGCATGCAAGTGCAAAATGCTTATGATCAAGTACCTTAAGGAGATGGTCAAATATCTTTTTTGTAGGATAAACTGCTGCTGAAATGGCATTCAGAATGTGAGGAGAAACTGCATTACCCATTAATAATGTAGTAAAAAGTGCATATACTTCTGCAGGAATGTAGTGAGAGATAAAGGTTAAAATTACACATTTTTTCACCATTTACTCACCCTCCACCTTTCCTTATTTCTGTTGAGTGCAAAAGAATACGTTTTGAGAAATGCTGGAAACCATAAAAACAGATGTAAAATATTTAATATACAGTTGCAATCAGAATTATTAGCCTCCTGTTTATTTTTCCCCAATTCCTGTTCAGCACATTTCTAATCATAATAGTTTTAATAACTCATTTCTACTAATTGATTTGTTTTATCTCTGCCATGATGATAGTAAATAATATTTGACTAGATATTTTTCTAGACACTTCTATACAGCTTAAAGAGACTTTTAAAGGCTTAACTAAGTTAATTAGGTAACCTAGGTAGGTTAGGGTAATTAGGCAAGTTAATGTATTATGATGGTTTGTTCTGTAGACTATCGAAAAATATATAGTTTTAAGGGACTAATAATATTGACCTTAAAATGTTTTTAAAAATTAAAAACAGCTTTTATTGTAGATTTAAATAAAACAAATAAGACTTTCTTCAGAAACAAAAAATATTATCAGACTTACTGTGAAAATTACCTGAATCTAAACATCATTTAGGAAATATTTTAAAAAGAAAAAAAAATCAAAGGGGGTTTAATGATTCTGAATGCAACTGTATGTAATGAGTTCCTATTTATTTAGAGGAAAACAATTTTTGTTTGAGATTAAACTCTCACTGTAATACATTTAAAAAAACAAGACTTAAATTAATTCCCATTGAGATTATCATGCAAATGCATTGTAAAGCATGATTTATATATTTTACTGGAAAACAAGACAATTTTTTTTAATTATGAAAAAATTATAGTTATTATAGACCAAAATTATAGTTATTATAGACCAATTATAGACCATTTTGATGGCTGTAAACAAAAACAGTGCTCCCAACATATTTCCTGTTTAACATTTTACATTTCTATAGCTTCCGAGAACACAAAAAAAAGCCACAAATTGATAAATAATGTTATAATAGCTGTTTTAAAATCAAGTTATGATTGAATTTCTTCTTGTTACTGTTAGGAAATAGTTTGGTAGCAAGCAGGAAATGTTCATGGCCCAATGACATGACCACATTGAAATGGTCTATATATACCAAAATATTCAGTCTCCATTAAGTAATTTTTATTGTAGTTTTTAAAGCCCTGTTCTCAAATCCCAAAAAGAAGAATCAACATAGATCTCAAATGTATTAAATCATTAGTTTATTGTGTGACATTTAAATGATTTGCATCTTGCATTTGCTAACAAACAGATTCTCACCAGTTTATATGAGCGTTTTTAATTTCTGCTATGTTCTGTAGTCTTAAAGTCCACATGAACCGGAAGTTGTAACTGTTTTTTTTTCCTTATGTACTGCGACGCAGTTCATAGAGAAACAGATGAGACAACAGGGGTTTTTTGCGAGTTTGTTTTCTACTGCAAGCTCATTGGATATATGAAGTAGGCATTTCTTTCAGATAGATCGGAAAAAGGGTTTCGGGAGAGTTATTACAACTAGGGATGTTCCGATCAGGTTTTTTTGCCCTCGAGTCATCTGATTTTAAGTCTCTGCCAATACCAAAGCCTGATCCGATACTTCTATAATACATTAAAAAAAAAAAGAATAAAGATGAGCGAAGAAACAATTTCAGGATGTTCCTTATTTTTTTATTTAATTTACCTTATTTTAACATTCAACAACTTTGTTAACAAACAGAGCACTTCTGTGAGTTACCTTGAACAACCAAGTATTAACTAACATAAATTCTTCTCTTTTGGACTTTAGTGCAACAGTAAATCTAAAATAATCTTAAAAAAATAAAAATAAAAATAGCACCTCAATTTAAAATACCTGACAGGCAATCCCAAGTTTACATCTCTCATAGTTTGCTATGGCAATGTTGTTGTCATCAACTTTATAATACCTCCAGACCAACGCAATCTCACAGCATTTCATAACTTTTTGATTTAGTGGCTAACTCATATGAATTCGTACGATCTTATTCATACAATTAAGTACAATTTGCTAATTACCCAATGACAGTGACAAGAGCAAAGAGCAACAATGTAACAATTGTAATCCCTGTTTCGGAACAACTGAATCGATTCACAGGTGTAAAAGCACCCTTAGATTTCAATTTTAGATTACAAAGGAAAACTATTTATTTGTTCTTAATAACATGCACAGATAAATTATTCACCACAAAACTAGCAATGGTTAGTTTTGATTTGATTTGTATTTTAGAATCTTTGTAGTGAGGTAGAAAACAGGGCGTCTGTCTCTGCCTGTGATTATGGTGGTTTTGGAGACATCTCCATTACTACCATTAATCTGCCTGACACTGATATAACAATACAAGAGTCAAAGGAACGTCTAGCCAGCAGCAACACTGCTGAGATACGACCATTAATTCACACAACTGCGGACCTCTGTCTGTAATCTTCCACCGTCCCCTGTGTCTGTGTGTGGCAAAGGCAAAAAAAAGACATACACGTCTTCAAATTCGCAGTCTTATTTTAAATTACACACGCATCATCACAGAGGTACAGACAATTATTTTTGAACGCTCAGACGCTGGTAAAGTTAACATTTGTACAAATAAATAATGAATCGTGTTTTTACTCAGATAAAAATAAAAAAGGCTTGACACTGTGTGGACTGGAGATGAATTGGTCTATAAGTTGGGCGAATAGAAGTCTGAGATTCAGATGTCAGGCTGTGAACCGCTGACTGAATTTCTGATGCATAAGGCACATAAATTGGAAACATTTCTGGAGTTTCAAAGTCTTTGTCTGATAGGGTGAATTCTACAGCATTTGGGTGGGAGTGTGTCTTGTTTTTAAAAGGTCTTCCTGGAAACAAAGCCATTATGACGGGAAATCCTATATGTGAGACAAAATCTGTTGTGTTGACAATGAGGTATATGCACACAGACTTTTAATTTTCAGTCAGCCAGCCCAAACGCTTCCGGTGAACTATCTTTCTATTACAAAATCAGTGTTTAAGATCTGATTTGATTTACCAGATTTGTAGAGACAGGACAATCAAACCAAACTGAAATTGCGTCTTTCTTTAAAAGAAGACTAGCAGCAAATCCGGATTTCACCATTTCCAGATTCGAGAAGCTCTTGGGTAAAAAATGTTCCCTACAATCATATCTTTGTCGCATGTTAGCAGACTAGTGTAATCCACACATGTGGGTTTACATGTAATCGATGCGGCACACTTATACACTTTATACACTTAATACACTTTGATGCGGCACATTTATAAACGCAACAATGACGACCAATGTCTCCGAACAGTTCTTCTTCTTGCACTTGTTTTAATTATGGTTGGCAACACAAAGTGGCGTCTCTCTGCCATCTAAATTCTGTAACGGGTATCATCAAAGCAATATCATGCATATTAAAGTAGTTGCACCTCATTCACAATAAAGCGCGCTGTTTGGTTCGAACCAAGTCTTTCTCATGAGTTATGATGGAAGCTCAAAGACATCACGTTGTACCCGCCGGCACAGACATTCAGTGGCTGTGACTCAGCTTCAAAAATTCTTTTCAAACCCAAAGTATGAATTTTCACTTTTTAGCTGAATATTTGCTTCTTAATAGTGTTTTTAGCATCGTGAGACATGCATATGATTGTCACCATCTCAAAAAATGTGTTTTGGTGTTTCCTGACCCTTTAAAAATCAGCGATCTTCACTGTCGGATAAATTCATGATATAAAGTGGGTATCAGAACAGACAAGAAGCACTCAATTAAATTCCATTTTTCCCCGCCATGTATTAAAAATATAAAACTTTATTTTACTCGAGTATTTTCAATGGAGTTTCTGCTCCAGCCGGCTATTGTTGTCACTAGCGTTTACGCAGACTTTCATCTCGTTTTATGCTTGAACAACTAAATGAATGCTTACGTCCATTGAACTGAATGTATTTTAATTACATCACAACATCGATGCAGTAAAAGGAACCTTATAAATATGAAAATAGTAACTTAAATCTTTCACCGGAAGTTTATTATTAGCTAAAGAACACTATGATTGTAGCCCATTGTGACAGTAGATTTCATGATCAACTAAGCAATAGATTATGTAGATTATGGCAGTTAAATCCAGGAGTTTTTAATGGTGAACTGTTAATTCACTTTGCACATTAATGTCTTATCATATTTTATAATAATAATAATGTACTTTTTCACATCCTTAAATGTGATGCTGAACAAAACAAACTGATTGGTTAATTCACATGTCAGTCAAACAGAATCTTTGCAGTGATTTACATTTGAAATATATATATTCTTCCCAATTAAAATTTTAGTGATAACAATAAGGGTGACACAGTGGCTCAGTGGTTAGCACTGTCACCTCACAACAAGAAGGTCTCTGGTTCGTGTCCCGGCTGAGCCAGTTGGACTAAGGGGATTGAAAATGAATGAATGAATGATCGCAGTACCTCACAGCACATCCCCTGCACATAGCCAATGCTTTTGTCAGCATTTATACTACTGCATTCTGTCTGTGCTGCAATAGCAATACAGTTTTCAAACACTAGTCGGCAGTGGGTTTCTATGTTCCACTATGTTGAGTTTATTTGCTGGTGTTTTGAGTTCATGATACTGTAAAAGTAGTTCAAATTGACTCTTAAGCATAGAAGAAAAAGGCAAGAACCTGCGAACATCAGCAGCTCTAATCATAATATTAACAAAAAAAATTAAGGTATCCATCAGGAGCTTGTCGTTGGCACTCAAGACATGTTAAATGAATAGTCCAAAAAAAAAAAAGTCTCATTCTGCAAATCAAAGGTATTTACAAATTATATATTTCAATTACCATTTTTTTTAATCCGTTCAGCCAATCTCCAGGTCTCCAGCACTTTTTTGTTAAATTAGCATTTGTCATTGAAATGCTAGTCAACTTCCGTTGTAGGGGAAATGCTGCTGGTACAAGTATTTTTCAAGAAATCCTCTTTTGTGTTTAATAGTTAAAAATAATCTCACTTATTCAGTGAACAAGTATAAAGGGTAAGTAAAAGATGGGCCAATTTTTATTTTTGAGTGAACTATCCCTTTAAGTACTGTTACTTTTGTGGGATGTGTTCCAATAGCATTTGCACTCTGAATATTGACTAGAGAATTTGACAAGATAAAAATACCCACAGTAAAGTTTCAGGAGTGACAGTTGTATTCAAATTCTGAATTCCCTTAAATGATATTTTGGTTGTGTGGGTGTATGACCTTGCTCTGTGAATTGAGGTGACTCACACACCATGGTTATCATAGCAATGTTTTGTCATCTCATGCATTTGTGCTGTCCCTTATTTTAACATGCAGTAACAGTAAGACTAGTTATGATTAACAATTTTTGTTACTAATTACTAAGAATACTAATTACGTTAATTTGAGGTTACTTTTAAAAAATATAAAACACAGCAGCTTGACAAATTCAAAACCAATTCAGATTTAAAGAGATTGTTTGCCCAAAATTATAAATTCTCTCATCATTTACTTCACATGTTCCAAACCTGTTGGCCTTTTTTTCTTTTAAACACCAAAAAGCCATTTTGAAGAAAACTGGATACCTGTAACCATTGACATTCATGCTGAGAAAAACACGTACTACAGTGTGTCTGTGGTTGTAAAGAAAACAAACTATAAATGCTCAAATGTGGAATATGTAAAATCTGGAATATGTGTGCGCAGCATGTGCTTCACTTCCATTTTGCGCATCTCCACATAGGAAATAACGAACTTGCGTGCACAAAACACGCAATATGTGAACGACCCCACAAGCAGCTACGCTTTTCTTCACATTTTTAGAAGTTACCTTCACTCCCGATCCTGCACAAAAATTCAATTTAGTCTGTTTAGGCTGAGTTGGGCCGTTGTCCTCTTTGGTGACGAGTATTATATTATACTTGTAACACATTAACATTGACTTTAGTTACTGTGATCAAATTACACACATTTAAAATGTTATTCGTTACGTTATTGCATTCCCCAAAAAGGTAAATGCAGTAACGTGTTACTGTGGAACGCTTTACACCCAACTCTGATTAATAGCAGCACTTCAGTAATTCAGTTTATAATAAGTTAATAAAACGTAGAAAGGTGCAGGTCACAATATTTTCGCTGTGTGGTTCTTATTCGCAGTAATACACAAGCAGCATTAAACTACTAAAATAATAAAAAGAAATCTTTCATTTTTTATGGCCTCAATCAGTAGGATATCATACTGTATGCAGGCTCTTGCATCAATTATGTCAGCCATCTTTTTAGTATTAATCACGTTTCTCTTATAATGTCATGCATATTCAGAAACTGGAACAGTTAATGGGGTGAGGTAGATTCATTTTTGAGATGATTTTATTCATTTTTTTTTGCCTTATAAATCTATGAATAGTAGTAATTTGCATGTTGTTTAGCTTCTTTGTGATTTGGAATCTCAAAATAGCATCCAAATTGTTTATTTTCATCACGTGTGTAAGCTTATCTTGCAGAATATTCATACAAAAGCAGCATTATTAATTTGAAACTTTTATTTTCTCATTTATTCATTTATTTTCCTTGGCGTAGTCCCTTATTCATCAGGGGTCACCACAGCGGAATGAACTGCCAACTGTTTCGGCATATGTTTTAGCAGCGGGTGCCCTTCCAGCAGCAACCCAGTACTGAGAAACACCCATACACTCTTATATTTGCACACACACTCAAACACTATAGCCAATTTAGTTTACACAGTTCACCTATAGTGCATGTCTTTGGACTGTGGGGGAAACCGAAGTACCTAGTGGAAACCCACAAGATCACGGGGGAACAAACAAACTCCACACTGAAATTCCAACTGGCCCAGCCGGGACTCAAACCAGCGACCTACTTGCTGTGGGGCGACTTTATTTTTTATTTTGTTTTACTTCTCCAGTTTATAGTAGGTTAGACTTTGCAGACATATTTTTGTCTATTTTCCATCTAATTGAACTTATTTCCCTTTCAGAAGTTTGAGTCTCTAGAAATACTGATCCAGGAACAGCAAAGCAGATCACCTTTTCTGAGAAAAAAAAAAGATGCATCAAAACATCCCATGAGGCGTAGACCTAATCAGTTTTCCCTCTTTGAAGCATATGTTCACAAATGAAATATTAATCTAGGGTGGATTAAACATGTTTTCAGGTCATCTGCAGCACATTTGATCTGATAAGTTGCCAAAAACCTGCATGCATCTGTAGCAGCGCATGTACATGAACTAAAACACACAGCTCTATGCATGAATAATTCATCATTGTTGAAAAAGGGGAAGGAGTTTACTTCACACTGCGAGAAAATTATATAAACCACTGACTCCAAATAGCAGAGATTTTCACCCACTGATCGCATAATCCATCTGTATAACCGTCCAAAAATACTCCCGCTTTCAGCTATTTTAGAAAGCAATCAATAACGGCTGATTGCATACTTGTAGTCCACTGTTTAAGCCTGGATTGGTAGATCTTGTCCTCTAGCTATTCAAGAGACTGTTAATTTCCTTCGCTCCTTCATTACAGACTTTTGTGACCCTCAGTCTTTTTCTGTCCTGCAGTGAATTATCCGCTTTTGACCAGAGTCAAGGTTTCTCCTTCATTTGGACTGTCTGAGGGTGATAAGCAGAACGGAGGTGCGCAGGGTCAGGATTTGAGAGCTTCAAACTCAGAGCGCTGAAGATGATGACGTTTCAGAGGGTCAGCAGAGGGTTAGTGTGGCCTACGCAATTCTTAAATGTGAAGTTTTGCCATAATAACAGAAATGACAGAATTACAGCCCACAGTAGGACTTTTTATTTTTGCATTTTACAGTTTGGTTACTACAGAGTTTAGTTTGTTTTTATTTGATATAACTTTTCTATAAAATGTATATAAATTAAATATATATTGGTAACACTTAAGAACAGAATAATGGTCCAATAGTTCAGTAATACTTTTCAGCCTGCAACCCCCAAAATAACAATGCCAGTGACTCGCAACTCCTGATATCTTCTGAGGTGGTTATAAATATAAAAACCTTGCATGCAATGGTGCACACACACCAATAGGACCAGGTCTTTTCTTTTTTTTATTAATTAATTTATTTATTTTTATATATATTGTAAAGGTGTCAGAAAGTTTAACCTGGTGCCATAAAGTCAGTCTATAGCATCTGACACTATTGATTTGTCTTTAATATAAAGTTATCACCCCAAGGGTCACTATCTAATACAAAAAAATGAAAGACATAACGACATAATTAATGTAACATAAAACTAATAATTTTACCTTCTGTAGGTTATGGATGAAATATGGCAAGTATAATCGTTTAATAAAACTATTTCGTTTTTTGTAAATCTCTAAGCAAAACCCCCATCCCACCCTGTAAATGATAATAAATGTATTACTAATTGTTTTTAATGTTGGTTAGTAAGTTAGTTAACATTATCTAATGGAACATTATTTTAAAGTGCTACCTATATTTGTTTAACTGTATATTATTTTACTATATTTATGTAACATGACATACATGTGTTATTTAATGCTAAAAGAGAAGTTGATTCTTTTGCATAAAAAACTACTGAGTAGGATAAACTTTATTCAATAAGAAATGTGCTTGCAGTGCATTCGGAAAGTATTCATAGCGCTTCACTTTTTCCACATTTTTTATGTTACAGCCTTATTCCAAAATAAATTAAATTCATTTATTTCCTCAACATTTTACACCCAATACCCAATTGTTGCAAATTTATGAAAAAAAAAAAAAACTTAAAAAATCACAGATACATAAGTATTCACAGGCTTTGCTCAATACTTTGTTGATGCACCTTTGGCAGCAATTACATACTCAAGTCTTTTTAAACATGATGCCACAAGCTTGGCACACCTGTCTTTGGGAATTTTTGTCCATTCCTCTTTGTACCTCTCAAGCTCTATCAGGTTGGATGGGAAGCGACGGTGTACAGCCATTTTCAAATCTCTCCAGAGATAATCAACAGGATTTAGGTCTGGGCTCTGGCTGGGCCACTTAAGGACATTCACCAAGTTGTTGTGAAGCCACTCCATTGATATTTTGGCAATGTGCTGCTGCATTGTCCTGCTGGAAGATGAACCGTCGCCCCAGTCTGAGGTCAAGAGCACTCTGAAGCAGGTTTTCATTCAGAATGTCTTTGTACATTGCTGCATT
Source organism: Danio rerio (assembly GCF_052040795.2). Lineage (NCBI taxonomy): Eukaryota > Metazoa > Chordata > Actinopteri > Cypriniformes > Danionidae > Danio > Danio rerio. The sequence goes on from NC_141040.1 coordinate 45,125,352, forward strand.
CATCTTTCCCTCTATCCTGACTAGTCTTCCAGTTTCTGTTGCTGAAAAACATCCCCACAGCATGATGCTGCCACCACCATGCTTCACTGTTAGGATAGTATTAGCCTGATGATGAGTGGTGCCTGGTTTTCTCCAAACATAACACCTGGCAATTACTCCAAAGAGTTAAATTTTAGTCTCATCAGACCAGAGAATTTAGTTTCTTATGGTCTGAGAGTCCTTCAGATGCCTTTTGGCAAATTCCAGGCAGGGAGTGGCTTCCGTCAGACCACTCCACCATACAGGCCTGATTGGTGGATTGCTGCACAGATGGCTGTTCTTCTGTAAGGTTCTCCTCTCTCCACAGAAGAACGCTGGAGCTCAGACAGAGTGACCATCGGGTTATTGCTCACCTCCCTAACTAAGGCCCTTTCCCCCCGATAACTCAGCTTTGATGGCTGGCCAGCTCTAGGAAGAGTACTGCTGGTTCCAAACGTCTTCCACTTACGGATGATGGAGGCCACTGTGCTCATTGGAACTTTCATAGATGCAGAAACCTTGTGCCTCGACAATCCTGTCTCGGAGGTCTACAGACAACTCCTTTGTCTTCAGGCTTGGTTTGTGCTTTGATATGCACTGTCAATCCTGGGACCTTGTGTAGACAGCTGAATGTCTTTTCAAATCATGTGCAATCAACTGAATTGACCACAGGTGAACATCAATTAAGCTGCTGAAACATCTCAAGAATGACCAGTGGGAACAGAATGTACCTGAGCTCAATTAAGAGCTTCACAGCAAAGGCTGCGAATACTTATTTGCATGTGATCGTTCGGGTTATTTTTAATAAATTTGCAACAATTAAAAAAATCTTTTCATGTTGTCATTATGGGGTATTTTGTGTAAAATTTTGAGGATTTTTTTTTTTATCCATTTTGGAATAAGGCTGTAACATAAAAAATGTACAGAGCTCATAAGAAAGTGTAAATAAAATTTAAAAGGTGATCAAAAACATATACTAATTTAATTGACCAAAGATTGTTTTCTTAACTGTTGAAATGTTGGTGTGATTTCTAAAAGTAAGTATAAACATGTCTGAAAACATATTTCTTTCTTTCTTTCTTTCTTTCTTTCTTTCTTTCTTTCTTTCTTTCTTATTCTTTGTTAAAAAATGTAAAAATTAATGCTGTAAATGACAACTTGCCATTTTAAAATAAAAGAAAAAATGTTTTACTCAAGCACAGAAATATAAATCAGAATTTTATACCATTTTGAGGGAGGTAAATAATACCATTGATCCTAATGTATAACCTGTTTAACATTTTTATTTTCCATAGCTCCCGAGAATTCTAAAAGGTCCACATATTGATAAATACCGCTATGACAGTTGTTTTAATGTTGAGATATGATTGAATCGCCTCTTGTTACAGTTATTAAAATAGTTTGACAACAAGCAGGAATCATAAGCCAATGGCATCACCACATTGAAATGATCTAGTAGCTTTCCATAGCGTGGTACAAGAGAAATAAAGAATTTATTATTAAGATCTAAGAACATTTTTTTTAAGTTCTAGCAGTTCTATCAAACTTATAATTCACCCAAACAATTTTTTTCTTAACCTTTTTGTGAATTCATAATCCAGCACTGATTGCTCATTGGCAATGCAAGCGTTTAACACCCTTTCCCGTTTCATATAACTGGTAATATCTGTGCACATAAGAGATATTGCTCTCTCTGGAAGTTTCTCATTTCAGTAAATATGTGCTCTCCGGCCTCATTAAACCAGGACGCACTCTTGCGGGATGATGGGAGTTTGTTGAAGTGGGCGTAATATAGAAGCCCAGCGAGGACATAGGTGGATAGTGGAGGCTCACAGGGCATAAAAGTAGCTCATTTTTATGTGTGCCTTCCTCTCTATACCCACAGCAATACAGCCCTGCAGGGAAATAACATACACACGGACACATGCAGAGGGTGGAACTCTGGTCATATCTCTTCCTAACTGTGGTGACAACCATTGATAGCATGGGCAAAACAACTGCACTCAGTGTTTCCCAGCATGCTGGTGGTACGATACCCACAGTGTTAATGGCAGCATTTTTATTTTTGTAATCATTTTTTTCATTGTCATTTAGATAACAGACTTAATCAGACTTATTTATTTGACTAAATATAATTAATTCTGAAAATTACAGTTGAGCATGTGAATATGTCAAGAAGAACATACATTTATAACATTAACTTTGGGTTTCTTTAAAATTATACATATATAAAAAGAAAATTCTAAAAATGGGTAAAATCACACTTGACCAGGCTCACTTCAACTACATGAAGTTCAAATTCAAATGTACATGTAGCACTATATTTATTTATCATATAATTTCCATCAATGAAAAAAAATGTATTAATGAAAAATATCATGACTGAATCAGAACCGAAATTAACACTAAAATCCAAATGAGTGACATCATTAATTACTATATGTGCTTCTGAATTCAGCAATGGCACTTGAGGAGTAAAGCACACATTTCATCCACATGCTGCTGTAAAAAAAAAAAAAAAGTAGTCTTTCAAGCCGCGCTGCCAGCATGCGCTCCAATCACAGGCTCACCCAGGTCTGAAATTGCGGATCGTTCGCCAGCTGTGAGGCGCTGGGCGAGTCTTAATGTGTTCGGTCTGTGAGATAAATTAGTTCAGTGACATGATATATGACAAGGATCTGTAATAATTTACAGCATTTAAATGGTATAAAGCTCTGAGGCGTATTGAATAATGCTTCAAATGGAATAGCAAAGTAGTCTTTTAAAAATAGGTTTGTGACCGGAGTTTTTAAGTTGCGTGAGGTTATTGAACTGACCACCTAATGAGTTTCTACATATTAAAGTGATATGCCACAAGAGGCCATGCACTGGAGGGATTTTACTACAGTTAAGGGGAGATTTTATATGCTTAATGTAAATCAAACTCTCATTTATGAAATGCCAACAGCAGTAGGATCTCATTAATAATCATAGTTGTTCGTATGAGGGATTTTATCACATACTTCTATATAATGGATAATTAAAGAGCCCATATTATGGGTTTTTGAAAATTCCCCTCCATGTAGTGTGTAACACAGCTCTAAGTGAAGTGAAGTATCCAGCTAAGGCTTAAATCTGTAAGAATACAGTGTTTAAAACGGTTGATTCATCTATAAAAGAGTCGATTCATAGTGCTTCAAACGAGTCGCCTTGATACCGACTCATTAGGTGTTTCGCCATGACGTACGAACGAAACAAAGTTTTTCACGTGCACGCGCAAACCCGGGAGATTTCAAACCTGAGGCCCCGCCCTCTGACGCAGTAACCCAGACACACACACACACACACACACCCACAAACACACGCACACAAACATGCCGGTCGATTGAAGTCACATTGCAGATGGATATATTGAGTCTCTACCCAAAGATGAAACCTCAGCATTATAGCCAAGCAGTTGGAAACTACTGGAAACTTCTGGAAGCTACATGCTACAAAGAATACTTCATCTGCGTTTGTTAAAGGAAGGATCAGTAACTTACTGATGGACATCAGGATGGGTTTCTTCCATTTCTCAAGTGTAAGTACGTGCGGTTAAAGTTGTTGCCTCGTTGACTCTAGCTTGCAAATGTATTTAGTTGTGTTTTGTTACTTGTAACCGAGTGTACTGTATCAGGTTAACTGGCTATATTCTCTTATCGCGTGCAAAGTCACGTTAAAAACGCGACGCGTGCTGCTTTGTTTATGGAGCTCCGTGGTAACGTTAGAGGTGTGCATACCCGCGGCTGTCCCCGCGCCAGATTTCTGCGGCGCGGGAATAAATTTCCGAATAAATCGCCGGAGCGGTCGGTAACGGGTTTGATTTGGGACGGGAGCGGGCTGCCTGAGAAAGAGAAAGATGTGTCTGCTTGGTGCTTGTGTGTTAGTGCGCACGCGCGCGTATGAGAGAGAGAGAGAGAGAGAGAGAGAGAGAGAGAGAGAGAGAGAGAGAGCGAGCGAGCGAGCGAGAGCTTTATGCTTGGTGCTGTGTGTGTGTTTATACAGATTTTCGGTTTTGTTCTCCCCCGCTCTTTAGCGGGATTGGGCGCGGCGGGCAGAATACGGGGCGTGTTCTAAGGCTAAAACCTGGCGGGTGCGGGCGGAAGCGGGAGCGTTCTCGTCCGGAGGTGTGTGTGTGTGTTTGTGTGTGTGTGGCAGCTAAAATCCACGCCTACACTATCTAGCGTGTTTGAACTGTGATTACTTTTTAAATTGCTGATTAGCTATTGGCCATTTCACTCTCTGACTGAAGGCAGTCGACCAATCGCGACAGACTGTCATCGGTCCAATCAGCGCAGATTAGCTTCGCGCTAAGGAGGGGTTTGGGAACAAATGAATCACTGAACGATTCATACAGGAGTCGCTGGGATAATTAGGTAAAAATAAATGCAGATTATAAGACCATGAAAGTGTTTTTTGACCTTGCATGCATATTAAACTGTTGTTGGAGACCCTTACAACCAAGATATGACCCTATTTCATGTATAATATGGGCTCTTTAATGCAATGTGAGTCTCTAAAATGGACGCATGATTAAGTTATTATAAGATCAAAGAGTTTCATATTCATTAAATTAACAAGGTGGTGTTCACTGTTAATCATGTCATTATATTTTTCATATGTTTTCACAAGGAAATATTAAAGATGTGTAACTGCTAAACTGAGAAATGTTTCTTGAGCAAATCCCAACCTTAGAATGATTTTTGAAGGATCATATGACACTGAAGACTGCAATGATCAGTAGCTATGTTTTCCATCCAAAAATGCAAATAAAATTTATGCGCAAAACTGGAATATCACAGAAAAGATGCGCAAATAAAGCAATGTTTCCATTCGATGAGTCAAAGAGAACAAAATTGTCATTTTCAAATTAACTGGCACCAAATATCCTCAGTAGAAACGGAATTTGCTGCGGCAGGAGAAGCTGTGTGAAACTTTTCCTTATTTAATAAACGACTATGCCGACACGCATTAAATGAATGGTAGAGAATTTTGGAGGTAATTAATAATGTAAGAGCACTAATACTGAAATAGTTAAGGCGTTTTAGAATGACCAAATCAACATTTTAGATGTTTTACAATGTGCTCAGCCTGTGGGTTCGTCCATTCACACACATTTTTTACCATCACTTGATCTCTTATAACAAAATCACATGACTTTTTTAATGTGCATACTGGAATTTGTTCTGTAAAATTGTTTCCATCGTAGTTATGTTCATATTTTCTTATCGAAAAGACGTTATCCTGCTCAGTTATGTGCATGTTTTTTTATGCACATTTTCAAAATATATGCACATCTTGGTGTTTCCATCAACTTTTTTTATGCGCATATCCAAAATGCACATAAAAACAGGTGGATCGAAACGTAGCTAGTGTTGGGGTAACGCAAGTTGTGTAATTGTCCAAGTAACAAGTAAAGTAACAAATTACTTTTCAAAATTAAGTAATAATATTTGAGTTCCTTTTTAAAAATGTAACTTGAGTTACCTTTTTATGTTAAGTTAATTCGCTTTTAAAAAAAATGCTGAATTAAATTGATCATAGTCACATTGAATACTGCACGCAATGAGAGAATACAGGAGCAGAAAGTAAGGAAGACTTCTATTTCTGAGATGGAAATATTCTTAGAGATTTTACTTTTGAATAAGACAAAGACAGTATTTCATGAATCTGTATATACAGCATGCATTACTCTGGGGTCTAGAAGTTTTCTGAAGATAACATTATCCTAAATAATTTTTTATATGTTTTTTTAATAAAGGTTATACAGTGTGTTGTTAATTGCAGAACTCCTCTATTAAACAAAGAAAAGGAATTAAAAAACAAACCCTGCAAGTTCCTAAATAGATCAAGCCTCAGCCAGTTCAGAAGAAAGTGACTCAAAAGTAAAGTAATGCATTATTTAAACAGTACCATAAAAAGTATTTAAGTGACGCAAGTAGTCACTTTTTTTGGGCAATAACTCAATATTGCAATGCATTACTTTCTAAAGTAACATCATTACCCAACACTGGTAATGATGCTGAAAATTCAGCTTTGCAATCATGAATTAAATGAATTAAATATTTCAAAAATATACTAATATTATTAATTAAAGATATGTTTTATTTTAAATTGTGATCATATATCATTTACATTATATAATTTAGTTATTTATTATTTATACATGTTATTTACATGTCATTCATTCAGCAGTTTTTTCATTCAGCATCATGGCATTTCTAATAAATAGATAAACATATGTCAAAACTTTTTAATAAAATACAAATTGTTTACAAACTTATTTTTATTTTATAAGTCATAACATGTATCCAAAAGTATTAAAAATGTGTAACATAAATATAATTCGAAGAATGTGTGAAGACTTTTGCATTTCTACGGCTGATCATATGTAAATAATTTAACATTTAACTTACTATTAATGCACAATTTTGTCCATTTAAGCCTATTAAATGTCACCAAGGTTTAAACGTAAGTTCAGTTCAACAATTAAAATATTAACCCATGGTGATTAGTATCATTGGCAAATAGACCTGCATAATTTGTAATATCATGAATAGCATCATTCGTTCATTCATTCATTTTCTTTTTGGCTTAAGCTGTGGTCACACTGGGCTTTTCCTCCCATAGACTTCTATTCATACGCACTCGAATGCGTCAGACCAGAAACGCAGGGTCATGATATAAGTTTCGCAGATTGCTGCAGTGCAAAGTTCAAGCTTGGTGAACTCTGACATGTAAAATCGCATCACTTGACTGCTAGAGACCAATCGAGGATCAAAACACGAACCCTCTGGACAGAAATTTAAAACATGGAGCAATCACTCGCTTTTTTAAATGCCTAATAAGCTTGTTTAATCCCGCCCCTTTTCGCAGCGCCGTATGACAGAATTTCTCGCACACAAACTCTAGTGTGACCGTAGCTTCAGTCCCTTTAAAAATTCGGGGTTGCCACAGAGGAATGAACAGCCAACTTGTCCAGCATGCACGTTTTACGCAGCGGTGCCCTTCCAGCTGCAACACATCTCTGGAAAACATCCACACACACTCATTCACACTCATACACAGACAATTTAGCCTACTCAATTCACCTGTATCGTATGTCTTAGGACTGTGGGGGAAACCGGAGCACCCGGAGGAAACCCACGTGAACGCAGAGAGAACATGCAAAGTCAATACAGAAACACCAACCGACCTAGCTGAGGCTCAGACCAGGATCCTTCTTGCTGTAAGTCGACAGCACTACCTACTGCGCCACTGCATCACCTCATGAATAGCATATGATCTGCAATTGTTTTTAATTTAATTATAAATTTGCACTTTTATTAAAGGACTACCTTAGGTGTTCATGTTCTGGAAAAGCCAGACAATCACTTTAGTACTTATGCAGCAATATGTGTCCTTATAGGGAACATACGACTATACACTTAAGTCAAATCACTATGCAGAGTGTAAAATGAATTAAATATACTGTAAAGCCCTTGGGATTTCTTTATCCTCCTTGTGCATTGATCCTAATAATAGGTTCTTCATGCAGTGTAATTCCAATCTCGCAAAGTTACCAGATTTATTTTGGATTCCCACCCTGATTAAATCTCTGGGAATTCTTCTGTCTGTTTGTTTATGTGTTCATTCAGTTGAATAAAGCCATTTGCATTATAAATGAATAAGCCAGCGATGGTTCTGAGGGACCTGTGATTCTCCTCCAAGCGTGAACTGCGAGCTGTAATCACTCTTGCAGTGGGGTTGCTTAGATTTCGTGCATGTATTTAATTATTAAATAGTTTCCAATGGAGTTTAATATTTTCGTGCTGTGGTTGGAGTGTTCATAACTCATGGAGGTGCCGTCCTTTTTTTTTTTCTCCTGCATGGCTGATAAAAGCTTTGAGCAATCTTGAGGCATGGACTAAAAGTCAAAATATATATACAAATATTGTAATAAATAAATAAATAAATAAATACAAATATAAATATGGTGTCTGTAAATCTTCAGCTCCAAGATTACAGATCAAACATTCTGCTATTTTGGTGTAAGCAAAAACACACTTTTTTTGTGCATGTGCCTTTAAATGCAAATAAGCTGCTACTTTTCCAGAAGATGTCTTTACACACTATTCTGAAACTCCAAAAACAACAAAACAATAATGGAGAGGAAGAGGCTAAATCTTATAGATTAAACCACAGAATATATTGTCGACCGTTATATACTGCAATATATCGCCAAATGTAAATAAGTCTGCATGGCTAACTCATGTAAAGTGTGCATGTGTCTGGGCTTTTAATAAGACCACGCCAGCAATTTGAAGTTAACATTTAATTGTGATTTAGATTACCTGTTTTGAATTACCAATTGTAATCTGTGAACATGAGTACAGAATAACTCTGTGTACAATATCCCTCAGTAAATCAGTCACTTGTGAAGTGCTACAGCATGTGTCAGCTAAAAGCCTCCACCAGGCCCTAATGCCCACCTAGTAACACGAATAATTCACAGACACATTCAGAAATAAAGGTACAAAATCTGTCACTGGAGCGGTACTTTTTTGTTCCTTACAGATACATGTTAATACCTAAAAAAGTACAATTATGTACCTCATAGTAGTTTAAAAGTTACAAAAGTGTGCTTTAAAGGTAGTAATGTTCAGCTGTAAAGTACAAAAGTGTACCTTTTAAAATAGTACCTCCTCAGTGACAGATTTTGTACAGATTTGGAATAAAAGTAAAAAAATATATACAAATATTGTAAAAAAAAAAAAAAATCATCAAACATTCCGCTATTTTGGTGTAAGCAAAAACACACTTTTTTTGTTTTTAAATGTGCCTTTAAATGCAAATAAGCTGCTACTTTTCCAGAAGATGACAGAGTCTTTACACACTATTCTGAAACTCCAAAAACAACAAAACAATAATGGAGAGGAAGAGGCTAAATCTTATAGATTAAACCACAGAATATATTGTCGACCGTTATATACTGCAATATATCGCTAAATGTAAATAAGTCTGCATGGCTAACTCATGTAAAGTGTGCATGTGTCTGGGCTTTTAATAAGACCACGCCAGCAATTTGAAGTTAACATTTAATTGTGATTTAGATTACCTGTTTTGAATTACCAATTGTAATCTGTGAACGTGAGTACAGAATAACTCTGTGTACAATATCCCTCAGTAAATCAGTCACTTGTGAAGTGCTACAGCATGTGTCAGCTAAAAGCCTCCACCAGGTCCTAATGCCCACCTAGTAACACGAATAATTCACAGACACATTCAGAAATAAAGGTACAAAATCTGTCACTGGAGCGGTACTTTTTTGTTCCTTACAGGTACATGTTAATACCTAAAAAAAGTACAATTATGTACCTCATAGTAGTTTAAAAGTTACAAAAGTGTGCTTTAAAGGTAGTAATGTGCAGCTGTAAAGTACAAAAGTGTACCTTTTAAAATAGTACCTCCTCAGTGACAGATTTTGTACAGATTTGGAATAAAAGTAAAAAAATATATACAAATATTGTAAAAAAAAAAAAAATCATCAAACATTCCGCTATTTTGGTGTAAGCAAAAACACACTTTTTTTGTTTTTAAATGTGCCTTTAAATGCAAATAAGCTGCTACTTTTCCAGAAGATGACAGAGTCTTTACACACTATTCTGAAACTCCAAAAACAACAAAACAATAATGGAGAGGAAGAGGCTAAATCTTATAGATTAAACCACAGAATATATTGTCGACCGTTATATACTGCAATATATCGCTAAATGTAAATAAGTCTGCATGGCTAACTCATGTAAAGTGTGCATGTGTCTGGGCTTTTAATAAGACCACGCCAGCAATTTGAAGTTAACATTTAATTGTGATTTAGATTACCTGTTTTGAATTACCAATTGTAATCTGTGAACGTGAGTACAGAATAACTCTGTGTACAATATCCCTCAGTAAATCAGTCACTTGTGAAGTGCTACAGCATGTGTCAGCTAAAAGCCTCCACCAGGCCCTAATGCCCACCTAGTAACACGAATAATTCACAGACACATTCAGAAATAAAGGTACAAAATCTGTCACTGGAGCGGTACTTTTTTGTTCCTTACAGGTACATGTTAATACCTAAAAAAAAGTACAATTATGTACCTCATAGTAGTTTAAAAGTTACAAAAGTGTGCTTTAAAGGTAGTAATGTTCAGCTGTAAAGTACAAAAGTGTACCTTTTAAAATAGTACCTCCTCAGTGACAGATTTTGTACCTTTGTGTGTGTGGGGAAGCTGGTAAACTGTAAAGTTTAGTAAAGCTAGGGATAATAAGTAAAACACAAATTACATGAAGTAATGTCATAAATGCTTAGGGCCCTATCATACACCTGGCGCCATGTGGCGGAAGACGCGACGCAATTGTTGTTTGCGGGAGTTGCTTCGATGTTTTGCAACACGCTGTTTAAATAGTAAATGCATTTGCGCTCATATGTCCGCCCATAGGCATTCTGATCTAAAAAAGGAGGCATGATCAGGCGCATTGCTGGCGAGTTGCTATTTTGATGAACTATAAAAGACTGTTCAATAGACCAGATCAAAACAGGTCTATAGTGCAGCGCAGATCACGTTTGTTGTGCGCCTCGCTTACACATTGCTTAATGAACAGAATGTACAGCTATACGCAAATATCTTTATGTATGAAAAAGAATGAAAGGATTAAAATATCACAAAAATTATAATTTTTAGCTTACATGTATATAACAACCACCGCCTCCATGCCTTTTTTTTATTTCGGGGGACTTTTTCAGTTTATTCATAACAATTTGCTTTTGTATAATGTTCTTATTATTATTAGAAGTATTTATTATATGCATATTCATATTTGTTTTATTAAAAACAAGCTTAGATTTGTCCACCGCTCAGGTTTTGGACCATATGGGGCACAGCATGTGTATTTGGATATAAGTTTTTTGACCACACTTTATTATTATTGTTCATATATTCGTTTGCTGGAAATTAGAACTATATTTAGAAATTGTTTTGAAACAAATCTTTGCGCTTAACAAATAAAATTAATTATGTATAGGCTAATGGATGTCTGTGCGTACAACAAATTTTCCTATCCACAAAAGTAAAAGTAAAGAATGAGGAGGCTCATCTCTCATTCTCGCCTGTAGATGCTCTGTTTATCTGTTTATCTGTTTATCTGAAGTGTTCAGTTTTTCCACTTACAAAGTCCGTCATGTAAATAGCAAATGCGCTCCAGTGCGACACAACTGACTCTTAAAGGGAATGGGAGATGAGACTCGGATTGTTTATTTCTCAAAACAAACCTATAACTCATTAAGAGAATAAGCTCAACCCTGTTAGGATTTTTCCGTCCTTAAAATAGCCAAAGTGGATTCTGACACGCCCTTAATGGTTTTGCACCCTGCGCTTTGGACTTTGCGCATGGATCATCAAAATAGAGCCCTAGACTTATTTGATATATTGGTCAGAATGTATGAAAAAAGATTGACTTTTTGACTGTGACACCATTCATACAGAGCTCAATTCAGTATCTGCTCCATTTAATGCTTTTTTTCTTTAAAATATCACTCACAAGCAGCGTCCTGCTGGATCCTATAGTGCCTGCCCCATAAATTTTTTTTAGGACCTGCTGTGCGATACTAACAAAAATGAAAGAAATAGAAAAAGTTTGTTCTATCTAGTAACAAAGCATTAATTGTGGTAGTCTGATTTTATGCATGCCTTCAAAATTTAACAAGTCTGCCATATATTTTTATACTTTATATATTTTTATACCTACTAAGATTCTTGTATACTTGTTCTTCAAAAACTTAATTCAACCACAGTATCCACAGCTGCACTTATGTCTGGAGTCTTATGTCAGTTGGACATCCAACAGCAAAACACTGATAATGCTTTATTTCTGATTAAAATAATTATAAATATAAAATTTGAACAATTAAAAATTTAAATAAATGAGTAAAAAGGATGGCAAACTGCTGCATTGGCACTGTGGGTGGAAGTGTGCATATTTGGGACAGTAATATTGTAATAAGACTTTTGGAAATAAAGGTACAAGCGCTGTCACTAAGGCATTGGCAGTACGTTTTCAAAAGGTACATATTTGTACCTTAAGAGTCCTTAGTGGCACCTCAAAAGTATACATATCAGTACTTAAATGCACCTAAAATGTACCTTTGAGGTGCCAATATGGACTCTTCGGGTACAAATATGTACCTTTTGAAAAGGTACTGCCGCAGTGACAGCCCTTGTATCTTTATTTCTGAGAGTGTAGGGAGTGAAATCTGAACTGTTTTTTTTTAACCAGCTTGCGGAGAAAAGATTACCAAAACAAAGTTATTTGGTTGTCGTATTCCCATTATTTTTGATATATTATGTCAGATTTTCATGATACGTAAAAAGGATTCCTGCGTGTTTTAATTCTTACTTCAGTTTTGATTTCATAATCCAACAGCCTATATAAATCAGTGTGTCAAAGGACTTTTGCTGCTTGCTCAAACTACCTATTTAAAATAAGTTGAAACAAGTTAAGTTTGCATGTTCGCATGGGTTTCCTCCAGGGGCTCCGGTTTCCCCCACAGTCCAAAGACATGCGGTAGAGGTGATTTGGGTAGTCTAAAATGTCCGTAGTGTAAGAGTGTGAATGAGTGTGTATGGATGTTTTCCAGAGTTGAGCTAAAAAGGCATACGCTGCATAAAACATATGCTGGATAAGTTGGCGGTTCATTCCGCTGTGGCGACCGCAAATTAATAAAGGGACTAAGCTGAAAAGAAAATGAACAAAATTATTGAAACACAATTCTTAAGCTTTTTTTGTGAGGATAAATTAATTTATGTTCAATCAACTCATAATTGTAAAAACCAGTAAGTTAACTTAATCGGTTTGCATTGGGATGACATGAAGGGATTGTATGGAACCCAGCATTTTTTACAGTGAATGAAAGAATAGCCTTCGGATACATTTCATTGTCCTTCATTAATTCCTGCCACGACTTTCGCAGGCGTTTGCAGAAATGTTAATATTTACCAAAGACTGCTCTGAAACTTAAACGGATGGCATTTGCCGCACACAGACGCTTACTCAGACATTAGCAGTGTAAAAAGCAGAGATTCGGCCATCAGTAGAGCCAAATCCTGTCTGATTCAACTCTATGATCTGTTTGATCTATATAGGCCGTATCTCCTGGTGATTATAGGTTTTCATCTGTGCCGCTTTCCCATAGGGAGTTGGCTTTTCAAAGGGAAAGGATCAAGAGTCACACTCCAGCAGTTCCATTTGCAACACTATTCTGATCTGAGACTTTCCATCTTGTAGTTATCATTAGTACATGACTGCCGCGGGAGCGAGATGTATGAGGAGGGGATTGTCATTCCACTGGTGTCCTTTTACAGGGGGGCTGTTTTTTTACAACTTGTCTTGGGGACTTGAAACATCTCTCATAGTTTAATTGCACTTTAAAGGTCCTGGTGTGTGTGTGTGTGTGTGTGTGTGTGTGTGTGCGTGCGTGCGTGCGTGCGTGCGTGTGTGTGTGTATTTATATAATTATTATCAAAATTAAGTCATAATTATTAGCCCCCCAACCCTGAATTAATGATTATTAGAGTTATTATATTTAATTTGCTGACTGTTGAGTAATTCTGTAGAATATATTTATCTTTTAAACATTTCCCACTGTTTATTGAAGAAAGATATGATTTTAAAAGTTTTAATTACAACTTTAATTTTCAATTTTTGTTGTCCATGTCCTAACTATGTCCATCCCTTTATGACCACAGTTCTGATGGCTACTTCCAGCAGGATAACGCACCATGTCAAGCACGTATAATCTCAGACTGGTTTTTTGAACATAACAATGAGTTCACTGTACTCAAATGGCCTCCACAGTCACCAGATTCAATCTAATAGAGCATTTTTGGGATGTGGTGGAACGGGAGATTCGCATCATGGATGTGCAGCTGACAAATCTGCAGCAACTGCATGAGGTTATCATGTCAATAGGGACCAAAATCTCTGAGGAATATTTCCAGTACCATGCTGAATCTACACCATGAAGGATTAAGGCAGTTCTGAAGGCAAACGCGGATCCAACCCGATACTAGTAAGTTGTACCTAATAAAGTGGCTGGTGTGTGTACATTAATAAATGAATCCTTATTGTAAAGTGTGACCCTTATTAATGTATATTCATGGTTATATATTCATATTTACAATAACATTCCCTCGATGTTTTAGAGCGTAGGTTCTAAATGACGCAAAATAAGCTGTTGCATGTAAGAATTAGATTATGAAGAATGATGAAGATCCTGCCTTTGCGTTAATTTATTACCTTCTTTCCGCAAGCTATTTGCAAGTACTTTAAAAAGTGAATGCTTACAAATAATGCATCATGAAGCTACTGTATGTGTGTCTAGGTTGTGAAAAAGATCATAAACCAAGTGTACCACACACCTTTCTATGAGTGACGCTTCCAACCAGAGTCATAAAGCCCGCCTCCCCCATGTTAACCAACGAGACTTGAGCCCAATTAAAAAAATTAATTACACTTGCAATAAAATTTCCCGAAAGATGGTTTTGGTCAATAGAGTCACTGGTTTTCACGCCGATACAGGTTCAGATCTTCATTTTTGTAAAGAGTATGATTTTATCCAGTAATTTAATGCTTTAAAAACGGGGCGTGTCATTATGATTGACAGCTTCTCTAAGCAGACTGTCGTAGTTCCGGGAGGAGATTTAAGTACCAATGTTTCATTTCTGTGTTATTTTAAAATTAGTTGTTCAGCAGTAAACTATACTTTCTAACCTACAGGATGTTTATTCGGTTAAATGTGGGCTTTTGTTTGGTGATATTTGCCAAACGTTATCATTTCAGGGAAAACAGGTGATCATTATCTAGCAGTAATTATTTTTATGGGTCTGATATAATAATTAAAAAGACTAAACAACCTATGTCCAGATTGACCTCCTGTAATGTTAATCGAACTTGATTTAAAGAATGTCTCTTTGAAACTCCTGATACACATTAAAATGAATGTCAATTTCTCTTTGACAGATATAATAAAGGCATCAAATAAACTAAATGAAAACGGAGGCAAAAAAATAAACAATACAAGCTATGTTGCAGTAGCTGATAGACGTAGATTGATGTATTAATACTGCAAAGTTTATTGTACAAATTGATAAGGACTATTTTAGGTAATGCTGGGATATGTAAATATCCTGTTGATATTAGAAATATTGCTGTAATTTTTGTTAATATAAATGTGTAGTTTTGCATGGGAAATAGCTGTTTATGATGCGTGTATTTTGGATCCTAAGATAAAGACAATAAATACCAACAACCCGTTATAAGATATATATATATATATATATATATATATATATATATATATATATATATATATATATATATATATATATATATATATATATATATATATATAGATAGATAGATATATAGATATATAGATATATAGATAGATATATAGATAGATATGACATATATACAAATATATGTCTTTTTTTTTTTTTTTTTTTTTGCTCATAGCTTGGTCTAACTTAGACTAGAGTGTATGAATTATTTTTAATTTCTGCAGTACAACATGTATTGTTTTTATTAAATTATTAAAACCCGGCTACATCACACAGTTTTTAAATCGTATATTATTTCTTGTTTTTGAATGTAATCTCTTATATTTATTTAGTGAGCCTTTGCTGTAGTGCAGATAGGGGTGGTCAAATGACAAGTTCGGGTGGCATGGTTGATTTGACGTACAAATTTTTGATATCACGTCATCCATATTTTTTACAGTCATTGTCTTAAACACGTTATGTCGAGCAAGATAACCAAAAAACCGAGCCATGATTATTAGAAAAAAATAATATAAATGAGCAATATCACACAAGTAGCAATGTGCTATGGCTACATATCAGCACTGGTGGGAGGCGTGCGTCGGCAAGAGGCTGCAGGTCGAGTGCCTTAGCGCTCCACCAGTGCTGATATACAGCCATAGCACACTGCTACGAGTGTGATATTGCGTTTATACAACAGTTTGACGGCACAATCTTGTACATAAAAAAGAAAATCAAACACAAAGAGTCTTAAACCCTCTCTTTGTATTAGAAACTACTTTCTTTCGCCATTCATTCACATCTGCAGCTGACATCAGAACAGCAGAAGCCGTTACTAATTCACCAACGTCACTTTAGAGCTAGTATTTGAATGATTCTTTATAGCGTAATGTGAAGCGACGCTTCTGGTGTGTGACCCTCTGAAGGGGATGACAAAACAGCAAATTTTGCTCACATTTTAAGATTATAAGGCTGAACGTGACATGAAATAACATCCGTCTACAGAGATTTTTCACCAGACTGCTGTTGTGTTTGCGATAAGGAGGGACAAGGCTGAATCCAGCTTCTTATTCGCAGCTTCTTATTGACTCTATCCGGTCCACCTTAAAAACCACTAGGCTTTCGTTTTTCAGCTTTTTATTCGCGCTCAGGAGAACACACTGAGCAAGAGCTTATTATGTGGTTCTGGCGCCATCTTGTGGATAGACAACATCAACCGTCTTTGGCCGCCGACGAGGTCCCAGAAACTGTAAATATTTTAAAATAGGCACTATTCTTACAAAAAAACTACATAGTTGCAATCTAAACAACTACATTCTCAACTAAAAAAAAGCCTTAAAAGTACATTTTGTTGTCTAACAACAGTAATATTTGTCAAACTGTAGCCTGCTTGTTGGTTGCTGTATGTGGGCAGAGTAATACACAGAGGTAAAGGGTAAAGAGGTCTTTGTGTGATGTTACTAGCAAAATATCAAACAGCTATCAGACAATCAGATTCAAGAACCAGACAGAACTGTTTTATAAATTTAATTATACTATAATATAATTGAAATATAATATAACAAATGGCCTCTAAGTACTTCCATAATTTCAAGTCTTTAAAAAATAATAACAATAATTTTGAAGCAAATCTGTGGAATTAAATTTAATAGCACGTACAAATAAATTGTCAATAACTTATTTTAAATTAGCATTTTAAACGCCATCTGTAATTTTCTATAATCTGTTTTTGAACAGGACTATATTCCCTCAGTGAGTTTAACAGGATCACACTGCGCCGATGATGATTGTGCATGCAGATTTATTCGAGATATACAGTGTGATGCGAACACACATCGCCTCTGATGGCGAGTCTCGTCATCAATTAATATTCCTCTCCTCCTCTGAAAACACACTTCATCAAGTAGTCTTGTGTCTCATCAGACTGTAGGAGCCATGGCCGTGGGCAGTGTCTTCATAAATCTCACTTGCTGTTATTTTCTCTAGCCACATACATTTCTGAACTAAAATTACATTGGTAGTCGTGGGAGGATGAGTTTCTGGGATATCTTAGAAAAGAGAGATGTGCGTGTCTGAAACGCCAAGTTAAACCACAATTAATGAAAGCCTTGCTTTTTGAAGATATCCACTCTGTTGTCGTTTTAAATGATGGCTCGTATATCAATCTTCTGACATGATCTCAACAATGAAGTTGATGCTTGTTTACTTAATTAAACTAAGCATGTGCAGCAAAAACTGTTACAAAAGCTGAAGCTAATTCACTTAACACTGAGATTTTATTTCATTCATTCATTTTCTTTCAGCTCAGTCTCTTATTTATCAGAGGTCACCACAGCAACATGAACCACCAAGTATTACGGCATTAGTTTTACACATCAAATGCTCTGTTTTCCTTTTTAACCATATATTTTTAATGTATTTATCTGTTTTTAGGTTTGCCACTGAGGTGAAAAAATAGAGCTTTTCTTGTGAAGGTGCTAATGTAAGTAAACAGAGCCGTCACACACTCATACAAAACAGGCAGTTCCTAGGAAATCATTTGTTTTTCCATTTATTTTAATTGCATTTATAGAACCCTGATCTCTGCTCCGACAACTTTTGATATTGAAATTTGAACTCTGCAGTGACGTGTGAATGTATATATTGTATAAGATGTAATATATAAAATAAATCCATTAAAATAAATAAGTACTGGCAGCTCATTACATGTTTTTGCAAGGCAATTAATATGGCCCAGATAATTTACTACTTCAAACCAAGGTCCCGTTAAAGGGGTAGTCCACTACGATATCATATGTTAAACTTTAGTTGATGTGTAATGTAGCTGTGTGAACAGAAATAGCATCTTTGAATGTAATATGCTTAAAGTTCAACACAAAGGGAGACTTTGGCTTTTACAGAGTTGGCTTAAAAAAACCTACAGCGAATGAAGTTTGAGGACTACAAAAAAACACATCCGAGCTGGTGAGATCACAAACGCGTCTAGTTACATGCATTCACTATGCACATATATCCCACACAGTAAAGGGATGTGGCCAGAGGCACTGTAATGTAGCAGAGAAAGCTAAAAATGGCATTCAAACGCTGCTATTTCCACAGAGCTTGCTCTGTTTCTGTATTTGGGCTTCCAAATGGAATGACATAAAGAGAGAAGTGCTTACAATTTAATTTTAATTATATTCCAGAGAACTATAAAAAAAAGATATAGCTAGCATCTGACAAAGGAGAACTTCCAGAATCTTTCTCAGTTGAGTGCTGGATTCGGTTAAAACTCCTCAAAGGAGGAGCAGCTCCAACCATAATAGCAGAAGCTGTGAATTGTGAGCCACAACCTGTAAGTATCTATACTTGGTTAAACTGATCTATTGCATGCACAGTTTCTAGCGTTTAAGGTATGTTGTAGCAAAGATGTAAACAAGGATGTAAACAACGGTAAATTCTGTTTGGCAGCGCTAACAATTACTTTTCTACTTACAAGTTTTGTTTCTCTGTTCATGTGTCACACTAATGATTAATCTACAAGTTAATTAGAGCTTTTTGTCACATAATGTTTTACTGTGTACTTAAAAATGTCAATATTGTCAACGTTTCAACATCAAAAGTTGTCAGTGCAAAGATCAAGGCCTCACAATGCAATCCAAAAGTTGTTCAATAACAGACTGACAAACAGAAAGACAAAACTCTTGCCTTTTGTTACTATTCTATACATTTGAATAACTGCATGAAGACTTAACCAGTGTAAGCTGCAGTTTCCGTTCCTCGGATTATTTGGTTTTAGAAGAAATTAATGAGAAAACTTCATCTGCACTGAGGTGCAAAATTATAGACATTTGGTAAACAGAAGTTAATACGTTTTGCATCGAGACTTCATGCATAATTTTCATTTGTTCAAGCAAGGGATTTCTAGTTCCCAGCGTGCTTTGCGTGGGACTGGATAGGAAGTTTAAATGTTATCATCTGGGTTTTTGGCCAGATGAGAAAAAGGAAAAACCAAAAAAAAAGTCAATATGTAAATAATAAATAACTAAATATCTCATTAATAAACACACAACAAAGCATCTGATCATAGTGATATGGATACCTTTGTGCTAGTTTTCTATTTATCGACATCATCATCACAACTGATCATATTTTGCATCACATATTGACATTACACCACAGAATATTTAATTACACATTACCCTACAGTTCATTAAGCATTATCCTTAAAATGATTAACATGTATTTGTGTCTATAAAAATCAGTCAACTGGCTTAGATTGTTTCTTTACAAACTGCTTACCCCTTTTTTTCCCCAAAGTTCACATTTAAAAAAACAAAAACAAACGTGAATTACTGTGGGTTGTTACAGAAGTTGACTCACTGTAGAATTGGTAACCAACAGTAAACAAGGCAAGCCTAGTTGAGACGAGCTGATTGGTCAAATAGGTGTAATATTCACTGTCAGAGTTTCTTCGCATATGCTTTTTTCATTTCCCTTTATTGACTTTAACACTTTTTCACACAATGGAATTTCCTAATTTCTCAGTAGTGAAAGTCATCATAGTTGAGTAAACCTAGAGCACAGTGAATGGGAAAGTACAAGAAATTTATATTTTTTTGCAATCCTACATGCTGAAATAATAAAAGAAAAGCTCCACAAAAATGTTATCTAGACTTTCAGAAAAAGGAAAAAAAAATTACTGATAACGGCAACCAGAGGAGAGAGTAACGTCAAATTTACTGTCCTATCATAGACGCTGTGTTTCTGAAACACCTTGCATAAGCGATAATACATTTTTTTGTAATTTAATGCAAAAGTGATATAACACATACATGAATACATGAAAACACTCATCAGTCACTTTATTAGGTACACCGTACTAGTAGCGGGTTGGACCCACTTTTGCCTTCACAACTTCTTTAATCCTTCGTGGCGTATATTCAACAAGCTTCTGGAAATATTCCTCAAATTTTGGTCCGTATTGACATGATAGCATCATGCAGATGCTGCAGATTTGTCGGCTGCACATCCATGATGCGAATCTACCATTCCACTACATCCCAAAAGCGCTTCATTGGAATGAGATCTGGTGACTGCAAAGGCCATTTGAGTATAGTGAACTCATTGTCATGTTCAAGAAAGCAGTCTAAGATGATTCATGCTTTATGACGTTTATGACTAATTGGCCCAATGTGTGCCAAGAAAATATCCTCCACACCATTACACCACCACCAACAGCCTAAACAGTTGATACAAGGCAGGATAAATCCATGCTTTCATGTTGTTGACGCCAAATTCTGACCCTATCATCTAAATGTCACAGCGGAAATCGAGACTCATCAGACCAGGCAATGTTTTTCCAATCTTGTATTGTCCAATTTTGGTGTTCCTGTGTGAATTGTAGCCTCAGTTTCTTGTTTTTAGCTGACATGAATAACACCCAGTGTGGTCTTCTGCTGCTGTAGCCCATCTGCCTCAAGGTTTGATGTGTTGTGCATTCAGAGATGCTCTTCTGCATACCTCTGTTGTAACGAGTGGTTATTTGAGTTACTGTTGCCTTTCTATCAGCTCGAACCAGTCTGGCCATTCTGCTCTGACCTCTGGCATCAACACAGAACTGCCCACAGAACTGCCGCTCACTGGATATTTTCTCTTTTTTAGATTCTCTGTAAATCCTTGAGATGGTTATGCGTGATTATCTCAGTAGATCAGCAGTTTCTGAAAAACTCAGACCATCCCAACTGGCACCAAAAACCATGCCACATTTAAAGTCACTTAAATATCCTTTCTTCCCCATTCTGATGCTTGATTTGAACTACAGCAGATCTTCTTGACCATGTCTACATACCTAAATGCATTGAGTTGCATCTATATAACTGGCTGATTAGAAATTTGCGTTAAAGAGCAGTTGGACAGGTGTACCTAATAAAGTAACCAGTGAGTGTACATATTAATATGCACACATATTCGAAAGAATCAAAATATTAAAAAGTTTCAAGCATTTAAGATGCAGATGACCATTAAAGGGAAAATTGGTAACTTAGTAAACAACAGTAAACATGATAAGCATAATTGAGACAGCTGATTGGTCACATGGTTGTAATATCCACTTAGACATTTATGATTGACTTATTATTTGATTGGGTTTATAAAATATAATTTTCCATCTCCCCTAATTCATTTCAACACTTTTTTCCGCACACTTCCAAAACCATCTTAAGCAAGCATTTTTTATTCATATTTCTTGGCAGTTCTCATCATTCCTTTCTAACGTGAATGTACTTTCAAATGCGCAAAACACAGGCTAATGGAAATCCAGCTATTGCCAATAAAAAGCAAATAACACAGCACATGAAAATTCTCAGAAAAAGCCCCTTATTTTATTTCCTGCAGGCATTTAAGCGGTTTAAAGTTAAATAAGCTGTTAAAGAAACCCACTCTCAGTGTGTCAAACCACTAAGCGCAACTAAAGTGGTAAATTTCAGTTTTTTTAAACAAAAAGATCCTTCATTTATTCAAACTGTGTGTTATTTGGAAATGTCAGTTGTGATGTTGAGGTTGACAGAGTTCATCTGTGATTACAGGCTGCTTTTTAAAAGGAAAAAAAAAGACAATAGCTGCTTATTTGGACAAAAGGATTCAGCCTAATTGTAGATCTTTTTAAAAGTTTCCTCTTAACGTGAAACTCGGAGCCTTTCAGCGAGGTGAATAGACGCAGCATGCATTAACCCAACTAACCCGGTGGCTTTACTGTGATATATGAGCCCGCAGAATTACTTTCATGTGAAATTAATTACACACCTAGTGGACCTTAATTTTCGCACGGAGAACCCAAATTGGGAGACCACTGGATACATCAAGCTGGACTAATTTGCATGTGCTGTTATCTGTGAGATTTATTTGCTCTCATTTGCTTTGAGACCAAAAGAAATCGCATGAAAGAAGACAAAGAAGGAAATTGGCAGCCCTGATGCCTAGTTTCTCATCTGGGAATATGATATTCCTCTTAACGGAGTATAAATACATGATAAATACATATTGAAGTAGATGGCAGACAGATCTAGTGGCAAACTGTCATGCTGGGCTTCTATTTTATGCAGCAGCGTTATGTTTACTTATCAGCTTTGTCTCTGATAAAAAAATTCCCTATAGAGAAAGCAGTTTATTTGGTTTTAGGAAACTTTCTTGAGAAAATTTAAGTTACATGAGGAAAAAAATATTCAAATTTGAAAAATAGAAGTTAATTAAGTTTGCATTTAGACAGCATGTATAAATTTCATTGGTTTGAAATGTGAGATTTTTAGATATTTGCAAGCCCTGCATCACAATTCATCCTATACTGTAAAAAAAAAAGTGGTGCACCTAGGGTGCCAACCCCCCCCCCTAAAATAACAGCCATTAAGTAATTGTGTTTTACATTATTTTAATTATTTCAGAGTAAATTTCAGTTTTTTTATCGTCTATTATTTTACAGTAAATTTCTGTTATTTAATGTCCATTATTTTACAATACATTTCTCTTATTTAATGTTTGTTATTTTACAGTAAATTTTTTATATTTATTATCCGTTATCTTATAATACATTTTTGTTATTTAATGTAAATTTATCTTATTTAACCTCTGTTATTTTACAGTAAATTTCAGTTATTTAACGTCTATTATTTTACAGTAAATATGTTATTTAATGTCCGTTATTTTACAGTAAATTTCTGTTATTTAACGTCTGTTATTTTACAGTAAATATGTTATTTAATGTCCGTTATTTTACAGTAAATTTCTGTTATTTAATGTCTGTTATTTTACAGTAAATTTCTGTTATTTAACGTCTGTTATTTTACAGTAAATATGTTATTTAATGTCCGTTATTTTACAGTAAATTTCTGTTATTTATCGTCTGTTATTTTACAGTAAAATTCTAAATATTTCCGTAAATATGTTATTTATTGTCTTTTATTTAACAGCAAATATGTTCTTTAACATCCTGTATTTTACAGTAATTGTTTTTGTTGTTAAACGCCCTTTATTTTACAGAAAATTTCTGTTTTTTTAACCTACGTTATTTTACAGTAAATTTCTGTTATTTATTGAGCAATTTTTTATTTATTTATTTTTTGGCACCCTAGCTTACAGTGTAAACAATATAAAAAATGGAATTGATATGTCCCAAATCATAGTGTGTGGAAATGAGAATTCCAAAGTCAACTATTTTCTGTAGAAATTCGATGTGCAGAGCTGTGCTTACTACTACTATTAACGTCCAATATTGCCCACAATACATTGTGTGTTGGACGTGAATTCAATTAAATCTACATACATGGGTAAAAGAAGTTAATAAACTACAAACATAGGGGATCAACCAGATTGGTGGTTAGGTGCAGAGAAATTTTAATTTTATGCTTTTATGTCATGTTGAGTTTTAGTCTTCTCAACAGCATGCTCTTCTTTTACACACTCAATTATTTACTTTTTTCTTCACAAAAAGAGTAGAAACTTTTAGAACATATATTACAAGTAGGCAAATTAGGATGCAGCATAAATATCCTCCCTAAACATATTTGCATCTTGAGGTGTTTTTCGCCAAATGAGAAAATAATGAAGCAAAGGTGTAGAGCTTTAAAATGAATGCAGATGGGTTTTAAAAGTATTTCCATGGCATCTTGGGAAATCAGATCCAAGTCTGAGATATTGTTGCGATTAGACTATAGTTTAGTTTTTACTAACTTAAAGATGCATTATGCCAGTGCTTCTCAACCATGTTCCTGAAGGACCACCAACACTACATGTTTTAGATTTTTCCTTTGTCTGTCACACGGTCTTTCGGTCTCTGCTAATGAGAAGATATTCTGAATCAGATGCGTTTGGCTATGGAGACATGGGAAATTTGCAGAGCTGGTGGTCCCCCAGGAATGTAGGACCCCTGGAATGTATCATTTAAAAAACTTTTTTTTTGAGAGTGTCTTAAAACAAACCTACAGCTAATAAGCAGCATGTGGACTGTCTAGTAATTATACAAGATATATAAAAATAGGTGCAAAGTCCTGTTGGATTATGGGTGTGTTTTGTTGTTGGCAAATTATGCTGAGCTGGACATTATAATGTTCTTAAAATGTCAAAAAAAGCACTACCAATGTACTGCGTTCACTTATATTTTAATGGAGGGATGGATGGATAGATGGATAGATGAATGGTTGGACGTATGGGTAGATGCATGGATGAATGACTGAAATGGTGGGTGGATGGATGGGTGGATGGATGAATATAGTTAGAATGATGGATGATAGATGGATAAACAGTAGATGAATGGATAAAGCAAAAGATAATAATTAGAGCAACGGATGTAGAAAAGAATGGGTGGATGGATGATAGATGGGATGATTGGTTAAAGGGTGGATGGATGGATGGATGGATTAATGATGGGAATGGTGGAAAGATGGAAAGATGAATGAGTGGATGGATGGACAGACTGATGGATGGATGGATGGATGGATGAGTGGAATAAGGGATGGATGGATAAGTGGATGGCTAAGTGGATGGATGAGTGGAAAGGTGGAATGATGGATGGATGAGTGGAATGGTGAAAGGATGGATAATTAAAAAAATGACTAGATGAATATAGCTAGAATGATGGATGATAGATGCATAATAATAACAATGGAGGACTGGATAAAGCAATAAGTAATTAGAGCAATGGATAGAAAAAAGAATGGGTGGATAGATGATAGATTGGATTGTTGGTTGACCAATGGATTGATTGATGGATGAGTGGAATGGTGGAAGGATGAAATGGTGGACAGATGGATGGATGGATGGATGGATGATTGGAATGGAGGATGGATGGGTGGATGAGTGAAATGATGGAAGGATGGAATGGTGGACGGATGGATGGATAAATGGATGGATGGATGGATGGATGGATGGATGGATGGATGGATGGATGGATGATTGGAATGGAGGATGGATGGGTGGATGAGTGAAATGATGGAAGGATGGAATGGTGGACAGATGGATGGATAAATGGATGAGTGGAATGGTGAATGGATGGGTGGAATTGTGAAAGGATGGATGGATGAGTGAAGTTGTGGAAGGATGGGTGGATGAGTGAAATGGTGGAAAGATGGATAATTAGAACAATTACTGGATGAATATAGTTAGAATGATGGATGATGAAAAGGATAATAAACAGTGAATGAATGGATAAAACAATAGATAATTAAAGCAACAGAGGGAGAGAGGAATGTGTAGATGGATAAAGAATAGGTTGAACAATGAATTGATGAATAAACAGCGTTATGGCCTGAGAAAATGACAGCTATAACAATGAATGCATGGAAGACTGCTTGTTTGCTTACACTCAGTAAATGGTTATAAAAAGGCAGGTTTAGAGGATTTTATGAACCCCTATGGTGGTTTCTGGAGAGACCCT
Organism: Danio rerio; assembly: GCF_052040795.2. Taxonomy (NCBI): domain Eukaryota; kingdom Metazoa; phylum Chordata; class Actinopteri; order Cypriniformes; family Danionidae; genus Danio; species Danio rerio. The sequence goes on from NC_141040.1 coordinate 45,151,131, forward strand.
GTTGTTCTGAATCACGTAGACTATGAGCTGGATTATTGTGTAACGCTGACACCAGCTGTGAAACAATTGCCACACCTTCGAAAAATCCATGGAGTGTCTCACTTTCTGTGATAGAGTCTTTATATTGCATCCCTGCTTCTCCTTTGTTTGTGGTTATTTATGAGATATCTCACACATGTATACCTTCTCAGTTTATGTTTTTTTTTTTTTGCTTGTCTTTTAGTTCAACGCATAACTGGTGACAAGTGAAGGTGGGAGGTAATTGTCATATGCGATTGGAGAGAGACAGAGAGATGATTACAACAGATGCATCAGTGCCAGAGGGCTTTCAGGTTCCCGTCCCTGATATCTAATGCTCATTAACGGTGTAAGTCACTCCATCTCGACACCATCAGACTGCCACTGACACCACTCACACTTTACAAAACCCTCAGGAGCTTCTCTCCTCTTGCTAAATGTAGGGCAGAGCATCAGGGAAGATAGATATTCACAACTTTGCACCTCCAATCACATCTCCAGTAAACTGGCTTCATTTCTGAGGGCTGAACTAATGCCAGGGTCATGCACCATGGGTGGGCATTAGGGGGCAGTGACATACTGTGCCCACTAAAGATGACTTGTCAAAGTACAAGCAGGAAACTGATAGAACAAGAAAAATCACTGGGAGATTTAACTCAAGTTCACTTTAATGCTTTAATGAAGATGCCTACTGCTGCTCTAGGATCAGTTCTTTTCACTCAAAATCCAAACTTACCCATTTGTGAGCAGTATTGAGAAAAAAAGTCATCACAATATTGGTTTTTCTCAATTGCTTTGGCTCAGTTCTCGAATTTCGAAGTTTAAGTCTCTAAAGAATAAGCTTAAGGTTAACTTCAGAGTGACATTTCTTACTGATTTAAGCAAATTCCAAACGCTGTGGTGCATGTGTGCAAATAGTAAGTACAACTATCTGTAGTTTGCACAAAAACTAATTGCATATGGCTTGTTTATCAAAACTGATGAGTCAATTCTCATTTACCCGTAAACTGCCAAACTATTCAAAACTGCTCAATAATTTTTCATCGTTTGAACATCACACTCAAAGCTGTTTATTCAATTATCAAACATGTGCATATGCACGTTTTCACCATAAATATCTGATATTGACATTGTTTGTAATGTCTGCTAAATATATATATATATATATTGTGTATGTATTCATATATAACTGATTTCTTTTATCTTTGGCACAGTGTACATAATATTTGAGTACATATTTTTCAAGACACTTCTAAACAGCTTAAAGTGACATTTTAAGGCTTAACTAGGTTAATTAGGTTAGCTGCGCAGGTTAGGGTAATTAGGCAAGATTTTTGAATAATGATGGTTTGTTCTGTAAACTATCGAAAAACAAAGTAGCCTTAAGGGCCTAACAATTTTGTCTTTAAAATGTTTTTTTATTATTTTAAAACACTTTTATTCTAATCGAAATAAAACAAAGAAGACATTTTCTCCAGAAGAAAAAATATTATCAGACATACTGTGAAAATTTTCTGAATCTGTTCAACATAATTTGCGAAATAATAAAAAAAGAAAAAAAAATGACCGACCAACCAACTGACAAAAAAAACAGTTTGTTGGAACTTCAGAACTTTATTGTACATGTGCACAATGTAGTCACTCCCCTAAAATATTTCATTCATGCTTCAAAACCTAGTTATTGTGTCAGTAATTTGGCCAAGACCACCATAACTCATAGTGTATTTGTCATCATGTAAGCCACACTGTTCAAAATGATTAGTTGTATTTTCACCTTGACAGTCAATCATACAAATTAAGGTTTAAAGACTCTGATATTTGTTGAGAATAGAGAACAAATGAATGAAGTGAGTGAAGAATGAATAAAGAGTTTTATCTACTTAAAAAAAAGTAACCTAAAAGTAACTAAATGTTTTGCTTTGTTTTTTAAAGATAAGATGAGCTTATAAATGTAATATATCACATTTTCCTATTTGTGAGATTATTGGCTAAAGGCAACATCCTATATCGTTTCCTAGAGGTATGTGCATGCAAAGAGAACATCTGTACGGACATAAAAAGAGGAAAGATCTAACAACTGTTTAAAAATATATATTTTTCATGTGTGTTTGTTTTCTATATCATATGAAAGGCTATCTTATAATTATCCTTCTGCTTTGAATAATGGATGAAGTAACATGCTAGGTTTTGTCCATTTAAAATGAACAGCTCGTTACAGATGAATTTTTCATCGGGCTATGTTTCTTTATCTCATGAAAAATACTGTAATAATTTAGAGTAAATACTATAGTGTTTTTGAACCATACTACATTAAAGTGCATTATTCATTCATTCATTTTCTTTTCGGCTTAGTCCCTTTATTAATCAGTGATCGCCAAAGCGGAATAAACTACCAACTTATACAGCATATGTTTTACACAGCGGATACCCTTCTAGCTGCAACCCATCACTGGGAAATATAATGCATTATACTGTATATTATAGTATATTACAACTCTTTGTTATTGAGCATAAAATAGTTACTTATAAACTTTAATAAATACTGTAGTATACTTTAGTTTTTACTGTAGTAAACTGTAGTGTGTTTTGTAGTATAATATGTCCTATACACTGAAAAAAAATGTCTGCAAAATTGTTGCAAACAATTTATTTGTGTTGAATTTAAATAAACTCTTTAAATTCAGTAATGTTCAACTTAATTTGTTTGTTCAAATTCAGCCCAAATAAATTGTTTACAACCACTTAACTTAAAACAATTTAGTTATTTAGTATTTATTATTTAGTCATTTATCTTTGAATAATTTTTTAGTGTAGTTGTAGAAAACTACAGTATTGGGTCATTTGTTTGTATTACTAGTTGTTGTGTTACCAGCTATAGAACTGCCACAATAGCTTAATTCAAGTACTCTATATATGGTTTAAAAACGCATGTCATTGCCATCCTACGTCTAAACTCAACCATTACTGTATATTGTTCCCAAAGTTGGAGGGGAATAATAGTTGGATAACAATCACGTAGAAGTACATAAACTATAAGCCTAAACTTAACATAAACTGTAAACATATCCCTTAATTCTGATTGGCTGATTGTAATGTTTTTCCATGATCAACAGATGTTAATCCAAGGACATGGCTTACTCGCTGAAATCAGGTCAGGGTTAAAGAACACTACAGTATTTACTATGAACTACTATAGTATTTTCTTTATAAAACAACAAGAAAAAAAGTCAATTTCGAACAACATATATTTGGTTTAAACTAAAAGATAAACCGTTATGATTTTGGTACAGCATTTTTAAGTGTGTTTCATTAGAAATATATTAACACATCTGTGATATAGATTTCTTAATATCTGAATGAAGAAGAGCTGCTCTCACTGTGACCGTGCAGAAAGCAGCCAGGTTCTGTTTGTATGACTCACCATGATCCCTCTTTGGCAGATGTCAATCATGGGAGAGCTTGTTTTCTGTTGGCAACATATTTCACTCATACTGGCAAATATTTTCAGAGAATACAATTGCTAAAGTCTTTTCTTTATTATTTTATATTAGAACATATCTGTACTTGTTTAATTGCTAATGAATCTGTGAAGTTTGTTTTCCAACCTTAAGATGAAGAGCAACTCAGTAGGAATGGTTGAAAATTCCCTGTAAACTTATTTATGAATTCAGTTTGTAAACATAAGCTAATTATGAATGCAAAAAAGGGCAGAGTATGCTGTTATTTTATAATATCTTAATATGTATGCAATGTTGCTTCTCAAGAAAATTAATATATCTGGTTTTAGGGATTTTTAGATACCTTTACTGAAAGAGAAAATGACTCATTTATTTATTTATTTATTTATTTATTTATTTATTTATTTATTTATTTATTTATTATTATGAGGAACATGCATCTATGGTAGCTTGTCTGTTAACATGAAATCAAACAAATATCAACATTATTTGATGTTGTTATTGGACATCAAAACAATGTTGTCCTTAGACACTGGCTAGACATTGAATTTTGGTCAGCTGACATTACGACCTAAATCTAACCTAATATTATCTTCTGACATTGTGTGCTTGCTGGAAAGAGTGTATTTTCTACAGGTCAAGCCCACTCACCTGTGTGAGGCACACTCCGAAATGCACAATGTTTTTATAAAGATACTGTATGGAGTAATTGTAAGAAAGTGTCTAGTGCAAATGTGCAAAACTGGTGCAAGTGTTGTTCAAAGTGTCAAAGACAAAAGAGTGTGTTTTCTACAGGTGGTTTGTCAAGTCCACTCACCTGTGTGAGGCACTCAGAAATGCACAATGTTTTATAAAATGATAAATTGTTTGTGAGAAATGGTTTGGTGCAAATTGGTGCAAGTGTCTGGAACCCTAACCCTAACCCAGCCGCCACAGGACATCAACATGATGTCAGATTGACGTTGTACCCTAACGTCAAGGGACTTTGCATTTAAGGTAAAAAAGAAAATCTGTCAGTGTCCAACATCGGACAAACGTTGGATTTTGGTGACTTTCCAATGCAAACTATTAACAACCAAATAACAACCCTTGGCGTTGTTAAATGTCAGTAAATACTGACATATAAATGTTAGTATTTGAGATCAATATGACATTGGTTTAAGATGTTGGATTTTGGTCACTTTCCAACACAACCTAAAATCAACCAAATATGAACATCATTTGATGTCGGTATTAGACATCAAAATAATATTGTGCTTAGAAACTGGCTAGACATTGTTTTCTACAGGTGTCTTCCGGTTTTCCACAATGTTTTTTTATAAAGATACTGTATGGAGGAATTGTAAGGAAGTGTCTAGTGCAAATGTGCAAACTGGTGCAAGTGTTGGTTAAAGTATCAGAGATGAAAGAGTGTGTTTTCTATAGGTGGTTTGTCAAGCCTACTGACCTGTGTGAGGCACATTCAGAATTGCGTAATGTTTGCAAATAACAGAAAATCATATTTAACTACATGTGGTAGAAACACAGCTCAAAGTGAATACCAGTGTAAAACAAAGCTTTGAAGCTCATTCTCTTGCTTCTGCCATGAAAGCAGAGAGTGAACGGCTGAATGTATTTTGCATGGGGCAAAGTCTCCAAACCCCTTTCCCCACTGATTCATTCAAACTAATTAATCTCTCTGCAAGTTTTGTCACCCTAGGCCAAGCACTACATGAAAGATCACTGTAGAAAAAGTGCCAGACTGGAGTGAGGGAAACACTAATTATGGTGAACGCTGTCTAAAGATGAATGATTTTTCAGCCTGACGTTTGGAAAAAGAGAAACGAGGGGGGAATTCACTTGGAATGAACTGCGGCTGCTGATAAGGTAGTTTATTTGCAGATGGGCTGTATTGTTTTAGTGGCCAGCATTCTGACGGAATTATGCAAATCAGGTAACAGTGCAAACACTCTTGCAAAATCTGCTCCGAACACAATTCGTGTAGTGGCAGGTTTTTTATAATTTATGAAATACAGTACCGGAGGGCAAGACACTGCAGGTGAATAGGGTAAGAAGTTATCTGTTTTCGCAACCCATGAAAATACAAACCTCAGCCTACATTTTTGCTAAATAAACTAAGTTTCTCAAGGTACATTTTCTTTGCATGTTTCTGATGACAAATCCACTAGAGGGTGCTATCTACATTTTGGCAAATTTAAAATGTTTGACTTGTATTTCACTCGAAATCCAGAGCTATTTAACGTTGATAATTGTGTGGAAAAATCGACAGTAGTGAAGACCAGCATGACTTTCATTGAAAATTAAAACTAAAACTGACACATCGTCTCAGTAATTTAATTTTTGAGTTGTGTTAAAAAAAGTGGTACTGTTTGACATTGGGACATTATTTATGTTATTTTAAGCCATTTATAAAACATTATTTATGTTATATTGTGTATATACCTACACAAGGTATCCTTTAAAGTAAATTGATATATATATATATATATATATATCAATGTACATATATAATGTACATATTTTTTTATTTAATCAGATCTTTGACAAGTTACAGCCATAGTGAATATTTTTTACTGCACGGCAAGTTACATATTAACATATTTCTCTGTAAAAACCTTTAGAATTAAGGTTTTAGGGCTAGAACAATAAACTGATGGATTGTGAATCAAGAAATGATTCTGCATTGATTTTGCAATTTCCTGCATTCTGCAATGCTATTCGATTCTCTCTTGAACCTTGAATTTTAACTTAGTGTTTACCACCAGATGGCGCTGTATGCTTCAGAAAAAGCCAGACTGCCAGTCCTTATGGTGCGTTCACACCATACGTCAATTGTGAGTGATTTACCTGTTAACTCAATACAAAAATGTAATTAGACATCCTGTAGCATGAAT